>NC_134687.1:303898582-304214654 GCF_050947455.1 Rhinoderma darwinii
CGCGGTGAACAGCGTAAAAAAATTTTTTGAAAACTATACCAGAATTTCTGTTTTTTGGTCACTTTGCCCTACAAATATTGGAATGAAAAAGTGATCAAAAAGTCGCACATATCCAAAAATGGTACCTATAAAAACGTTCTGGTTCTCACAACATGGCGACAGAAAAAATACATTGTTTTTACAAAAGTAATCTAATTGTGCAAAAAGTTGTAAAACATAAAAAAGTGCTATAAATTAGGTATTGCCGGAATCGGACTGACCCGCAAAATAAAGTTAACTTGTAGTTTATAACGCATGGTGAACGCTGTATAAAAAAAATCTGAATTGCGGAACAGCTTGTCCCGCAAAAAAAAACAGCCCTCATGCCACTACGTCTATGAAAAGGTGACAGGTCAGGTGACTGGACTGGTCCACTCCCGGGCCGGCATCGACACCAGTGAGAACGCCGCCGCAAGACTCCTGCCTTCTTCTGACGGAGAGTGGCAGCAGTAGGGCCGGCTACCTCTTATAAGGGGGTTGTGTTGCGCTACCTACAGGGAGCTGTGTCTGGCGCTATATACAGGGGGGCTATGTGTGGAGCTATCTACATGGGGGCTGTATCTGGAGCTATCTACAGGGGGCTGTGTCTGGCGCTATGTACATGGGGGCTGTATCTGGAGCTATCTACAGGGGGGGCTGTGTGTGGAGCTATCTACATGGGTGCTGTATCTGGAGCTATCTACAGGGGGCTGTGTCTGGCGCTATGTACATGGGGGCTGTGTGTTTGGTGCTATCTATCTACAGGGGGCTGTGTTTGGAGCTATCTACAGGGGGGCTATGTGTGGAGCTATCTACAGGGGGGGCTGTGTGTGGCGCTATGTACAGGGGGGCTGTATCTGGAGCTATCTACAGGGGGGCTGTGTCTGGCGCTATGTACAGGGGGGCTGTGTGGAGCAATCTACAGGGGGGCTGTGTCTGGCGCTATGTACATGGGGGCTGTGTCTGGCACTATGTACATGGGGGCTGTGTGTGCTGCTATCTACAGGGGGGCTGTGTGTGGCGCTATCTACAGGGGGGGCTGTGTGGAGCAATCTCCAGGGGGGCTGTATCTGGAGCTATCTACAGGGGGGCTATGTGTGGAGCTATCTACAGGGGGGCTATGTGTGGAGCAATCTACGGGGGGCTGTGTCTGGCACTATGTACATGGGGGCTGTGTGTAGCGCTATCTACAGGGGGGCTGTGTGTGGAGCTATCTACAGGGGGGCTGTGTGGAGCAATCTACAGGGGGGCTGTATCTGGAACTATCTACAGGGGGGCTGTGTGTGGTGATATCTACAGGGGGCTGTGTGTGGAGCTATCTACAGGGGGCTGTGTGTGGAGCTATCTACAGGGGGGCTGTGTGTGGAGCTATCTACAGGGGGGCTGTCTGGCGCTATCTACGGAGGGCTGTGTGTGGTGCTATCTACCGGAGGGGGGGCTGTGTGTGTAGCTATCTACAGGGGTCTGTGTGTGGCGCTATGTACAGGGGGGCTGTGTGTGGAGCTATGTACAGGGGTGCTGTGTGTGGCGCTATCTACAGGGGGGGCTGTGTGTGGCGCTATCTACAGGGGGGCTGTGTGTGGAGCTATGTACAGGGGGGCTGTGTGTGGAGCTATCTACAGGGGGCTGTGTGGAGCTATCTACAGGGGGGCTATGTGTGGAGCTATCTACAGGGGGGCTGTGTCTGGCGCTATGTACAAGGGGGGCTGTGTGTGGCGCTATCTACAGGGGGGGGTTGTGTGTGGAGCTATCTACAGGGGGGCTGTATCTGGAGCTATCTACAGGGGGGCTGTATCTGGCGCTATGTACAGGGGGGCTGTGTGGAGCAATCTAAAGGGGGGCTGTATCTGGAGCTATCTACAGGGGGGCTGTGTGTGGCGCTATCTACAGGGGGCTGTGTGTGGAGCTATCTAAAGGGGGGCAGTGTGTGGAGCTATCTACAGGGGGGGGGCTGTGTGTGGCGCTATGTACAGGGGGGCTGTGTGTGGCGCTATGTACAGGGGGGCTGTGTGTGGAGCAATCTACAGGGGGGCTCTGGTGGATGATTTTTCCATTGACCGGTAGAAGAGTTACACAACTGGAAAAAAAAAATCCATCATGTAAATCTGACAATTGAAAAGTCATCAACCACAGGGTCTCCCTCTTGACTTTCATTGTTCTCAGCCTTTTGGTTTGTCCTGCAGCTGCTGCTGCCATGATGAGCAAATTACCCAAGTTAGGAAAAGTAACATAAAGACGATATAACCTGATCCATAATATCTGTGATATCCAGACAGTCTAGAGATCCGCAGTGAGAATGTGCTCGTGTTATTTGCAGAAGGATCTGGCCGTGATTTGATGTGTTGATGCGGGATATTGGCCATGTTTAGGGGGCGTGGCTTAAAATGTCCCTCTTTTCTGAATTCAAAAGTTGGGAGTTATGGGTTATTCTTGTTAGCTAGTATAGGGACTCACAAGATAATGGGGACTGTTGACGTGGGCTTGATGAGCTTAACCCCTTCCCGCTCAGCGACGTACTATTCCGTCGCGCTAACCAATACTTCCCGCTCAGCGACGGAATAGTACGTCGCGGGAGTAACGGCCATTTCGGCCGTCCTCCCGACAAATGCAGGAGCTGTGACAGCTGCTGTCTCGTACAGCAGCTGTCACAGCTCCTACAGCGGGGACCGATCGCTGTGTCCCCGCTGATTAACCCCTGAAAAGCCGTGTTCAATAGTGATCACGGCTTTTTATGGGTTAAGCTACAATCGCCAGCATGCTACGCGATAGCGGCTGGCGATGGTGGCTATGGCAACCGGACACCAAACAATGGCGTCCGGCTCTGCCATCGACGGAAGCCTAGTGGGTCCTGACGAAGTCAGGACCCACTATGCTTGCTGTCAGTGAGTAGCTGACAGCTCTAATACACTGCACTACGCATGTAGTGCAGTGTATTAGAATAGCGATCAGGGCCTCCTGCCCTCAAGTCCCCTAGTGGGACAAAGTAATAAAGTAAAAAAAAGATGTGTAAAAATAAGAAAATAAAAGTTTTAAAAGTAATAAAAGTAAAAATCCCCCCTTTTCCCTTATCAGTCCTTTATTATTAATAAAAATATATAAATAAACTATACATAATTGATATCGGCGCGTCCGTAACGGCCTGAACTACAAAATTATTTCGTTATTTATCCCGCGCGGTGAACGCCGTAAAAGAAAATAATAATAAACCGTACCAGAATCACAATTGTTTGGTCACTTTACCTCCCAAAAAAATGGAATAAAAAGAGATCAAAAAGTCGCATGTACCTAAAAATGGTATTGATGGAAACTACAGTTCGTTACGCAAAAAATAAGTCCTCGCACGGCTTTCTTGATGGAAAAATAAAAACTTTATGGCTCTTAGAATAAGGTAACACAAAAAGTAAATTATTTTTTACAAAAAGTATTTTATTGTGCAAACGCCATAAGACATAAAAAAACTATAAACATATGGTATCGCCGTAATCGTATCGCCCCGCAGAATAAAGTGAAAGTCATTTATAGCACACGGTGCACGCTGTAAAAAAAATAGAATAAAAAACCAATAGTAGAATTGCTGTTTTTTAGTCACCACGCCACCTAAAAATAGAATAAAAACTGATCAAAAAGTCACATGCACCCCATGAAAACTGCAATGAATTCCTCAAGGGGTCTAGTTTTCAAAATGGGGTCACTTTTGGGGGTTTTCCACTGTTTTGGCACCACAAGACCTCTTCAAACCGGACATGGTGCCTAATAAAAAGGAGGCCTCAAAATCCACTAGGTGTTCCTTTGCTTCGGAGGCCGGGGCTTCAGTCCATTACCGCACTAGGGCCACATGTGGGATATTTCTCTAAACTGCAGAATCTGGGCAATATGTATTGAGTTGCGTTTCTCTGGTAAAACCTTTTGTGTTATAAAAAAAATGGTATAAAGAGGATTTTCTGACAAAAAAAAATGTAAATTTCACCTCTACTTTGTTCTAAATTCCTGTGAAACACCTAAAGGGTTCATAAACTTTCTAAATGCTGTTGTGAATACTTTGAGGGGTCTAGTTTCTAAAATGGGGTGTTTCATAGGGGTGTCTAATATATGGGTCCATCAAAGCAACTTCAGAACTGAACTAGAACCTAAAAAAATAAATAAATTAGGCAATACTTCGCTTCTTACATTATACTGATAATGAGCAGTGCCTACCCCGAGATGACCCCAGTTTTGACCGTTTGTATAAACGGAGACCCCTATTAGACCGTTTCAGTGCCCGGTTTTCCCAAGCATACACCCCCGAGAAGTGTATTTCTATTGATGAGTCCTTGGTACATTTTAAAGTGAGGGTTCAATTCCGCGAGTACCTGCCGGGTAAGAAGGCAAGGTATGGCGTGAAGATGTATGAGCTGTGCGAGAGTGCATCAGGTATACCTACAGGTTTAGGATATATGAAGGGAAGGACACCAGTATTCAGCCCCCAGAATGCCCCCCCTTACTGGGAGTTAATGCAAAAATTGTGTGGGATTTGGTGCACCCACTGCTGGACTAGGGTTACCACCTCTACCTGGATAATTTTTATACAGGCGTCCCACTCTTCAACTGCCTCGCTTCCAGTCCTGTGGCATGCGGCACTGCTAGAAGAAATCTGAGAGGCCTCCCTAAGACTCTGCAGGGCTAACAAGAAGGCGTGAGCGCAGGGCACATTCTAGCAGCAACATATTGTGTGTCAAGTACAAGGACAAGAGAGATGTCACACCAGTACCCATGTACCTGTACGAGGTACCAGTACAGAGACCCCCAAACCAGACTGCATCCTGGACTACAATAGGTACATGGGAGGGGTGGACTTGTCAGATCAAGTCCTGAAGCCCTACAGCGCCATGCGGTGTGGTATAAGAAGCTGGCCGTGCACATCATACAGATGGCATTGTACAATGTGTACGTGCTACGTCGATGTACAGGCCAGAGGGGAACTTTCCTGGAATTTCAAGAGGTGGTTATCAAGAACCTAATCTTTAGGGACCAGGAAGGGGGGGCACCCAGTACTTCTGGAAGCGGGGCAACACACATCGTACCAGGGCAACACTTTCCAGGAGAAGTTCCCCAAACTGGCAAGAAGGGAAAAAGTCAAAAGAGGTGCAAAGTCTGCTATAAGAGGGGTATAAGGGAGGACACAATATATCAATGTAACGCGTGTCCTGAAAAACCATAGCTCTGTATGAAAGTGTTTTAAAATGTATCATACATCCCTTGATTTATAATTTACCCCAATTCTACTTACCCTGATGTACTCCGCACAGCTTATCCCCCCTTATCTTTCCCTTCTGAGCCCTGCTGTATGCCCAAGCAGCTGATAACAGCCACATTGAGGGTATTGCCATACCCGGGAGAACCCACATTACAGCTTATGGGGTGTATCTCTCTGGTCAAAACGCTCACTACACCTCTAGATGAATGCCTTAAGGGTGTAGTTTTTAAAACGGGGTCACTTCTTGCGGGTTTCAACTGTACTGGGGCTTCTGCACACATGACTTCGCACCAGAAAATCCCCAGTAGGCCAAATGGTGGTCCTTTCCTTCTGAGCCCTCCAATGGGCCCAAACGGCAGTTTATCACCACAAATGGGGTATTTGCTGCACTCAGGACAAATTGCGCAACAGAATGGGGTATTTTATTTCTTGTGAAAATAAGAAATTTTCAGCCAAAACTACATATTATTGGAAGAAATTAATTTTGTTTTAATTCCCAGCCCAATTCAAATAAGTTCTGTGAAAAAACTATGGGGTCAAAATGGTCACAACACCCATAAATGAATTCCTTGAGGGGTGTAGTTTCCAAAATGGGGTCACTTCTGGTGGGTTTCCATTGCTTTGATACCTCTGGGGCTCTGCAAATGCGACATGGCACCCGAAAACCAATCCAGCAAAATCTGGACTCCAAAGAACAAATAGCGCTCTTTTCCTTCTGGGCCCTCCCATGAGCCCAAACGGCAGTTTATCACCACAAATGGGGTATTGCCGCACTCAGGACAAATTGGGCAACAAAATGTAGTATTTTATTTCTTGTGAAAATAAGAATTTTTGAGCTAAAACGACATATTATTGGAAAAAATATTATTTTTTTTAATTCCCAGCCCAATTCAAATAAGTTCTGTGAAGAAACTATGGTGTCTAAATGGTCACATTACCCATAAAAGAATTCCTTGAGGGGTGTAGTTTCCAAAATGGGGTAACTTCTGGTGGGTTTCCATTGCTTTGATACCTCTGGGGCTCTGCAAATGCGACATGGCACCCAAAAACCAAACCAGCAAAATCTGCACTCCAAAGAACACACAGCGCTACTTCACTTCTGAGGCCTCCCATGGGCCCAAACTGCAGTTTATCGCCACAAATGGGGTATTGCTGCACTCAGGAGAAATTGGGCAACAAAATTGGGTATTTTGTTCCCTGTGAAAATAAGAAATTTTTATAAAAAAATGACATCTTATTGGAAAAAATGTAATTTTTTTCATTTCACAGCCCAATTCAAATAGGTACTGTGAAAAAACTGTGCGGTCAAAATTGTAACAACAACCATATTTGAATTCCTTGAGGGGTGTCGTTTCCAAAATGGGGTCACTTCTGGTGGGTTTCCATTGCTTTGATACCTCTGGGGCTCTGCAAATGCAACATGGCACCCGAAAACCAATCCAGCAAAATCTGGACTCCAACAAACACATAGCGCTCCTTTCATTCTGAGCCCTCCCATGGGCCCAAACGGCAGTTTATCACCACAAATGGGGTATTGCCGCACTAAGGACAAATTGGGCAACAAAATTGGGTATTTTGTTCCCTGTGAAAATAAGAAATTTTTATCACAAATGACATCTTATTGGAAAAAATGACATTTTTTTAATTTCACAGCCCAATTCAAATACGTGCTGTGAAAAAAATTGTGCGGTCAAAATGGTAACAACAACCATAAATGAATTCCTTGAGGGGTGCAGTTTCCAAAATGGGGTCACTATTCGGGGATTCCTACTGTTTTGGCACCTCAACACCTCTTCAAACCTGGCATGCTGCCTAAAATATATTCTAATAAAAAAAGAGGCCTCAGAATGCACTAGGTGCTTCTTTGCTTCTAGGGCTTGTGTTTTAGTCCATGAGCGCACTAGAGCCACATGTGGGACATTTCTAAAAACTACAGAATCTGGACAATACATATTTAGTAGTGTTTCTCTGGTAAAACCTTCTGTGTTACAGAAAAAAATTTAATAAAATTGAAATTCAGCAAGAAAAATGAAATTTGCAAATTTCACCTCCACTTTGCTTTAATTCTTGTGAAATGCCTGAAGGGTTAAAAAACTTTCTAAATGCTATTTTGAATACTTTGAGGGGTCTAGTTTTTAAAATGGGGTGTTTTATCAGGGTTTCTAATACATAGGCCCCTCAAAGCCTCTTCAGAACTGAAGAAGTACCTTAAAAAAAAGGCTTTTGAAATTTTCTTAAAAATATGAGAAATTGCTGTTTAGGTTCTAAGCCTTGCAACGTCCAAGAAAAATAAAAGAATGTTCAAAAAACGATGCCAATCTAAAGTAGACATATGGGAAATGTGAACTAGTAACTATTTTGGGTGGTATAACCGTCTGTTTTACAAGCAGATGCATTTAAATTCTGAAAAATGCTATTTTTTCTGAATTTTCTCTAAATGTTGAAATTTTTCACCAATAAACACTGAATATATCGACCAAATTTTACCACGAACATGAAGCCCAATGTGTCACGAGAAAACAATCTCAGAATCGCTTGGATAGGTTTAAGCATTCCGACGTTATTACCACATAAAGGGAAATATGTCAGATTTGAAAAATGGGCTCTGAGCCTTAAGGCCAAAACTAGGCTGTGTCCTTAAGGGGTTAATTATTTCTTCCCAAATTTTGTTATTTTCTTTTTATATGTAATAAATATTAGAAATAAAATCAATAGTGGACTACATTTTGATTCATATTTTTTATTTGTTGACATAATATCTAAAACTTGGGCAAAGATAAACCAATACCTCATTTTCAGAATTGTGTGCATAGAAATAATATTGGTGAAGTGTCTGTGTATGTTTACTTAACGACTAAACTGTGTGTCCCAAATCCTGTAAACTATTCAATAGACACATACATTGTTTTATGGTCACACACAGGAATTTGCAGGATATTAACCCAGAGGATTGACTCAAATTCCTCTGTCTAAACTTCTGTGTAACCATAAATAACAATTTATATTTCTACGATGGTGTTTGTAATGGACTTTGAGGAGTCCTTCTGGTTCTAAATACTTCACGAGTAACACACGATAATTACAATACATTTTTTAAAAATTCAAACATGTTATGAGTGGCTTGCTACTACTAGGTTATCTCGACACAGAGAAATTTTAAGAGTATGTTCTCCAAATTTCTCTGTGTGAAGAAAATAACCTCACACTCCCATGCAACTATAATTTCAAAAACACAGACAAAGATTTTTTTTAATCAACCAGTTAACAAAAACTAAAGTGCAAATACGCCAACATGGCGCAATATAGAAATATAAAAAAAATTCCAAATGTTACATTATTGTGAGGGACTGCCAGCATTAATGTCCTGGCTCAAAAGGTTTATGACAGAGCTGGATGATGGCCTAGCTTGTGTAAAGACAGGGGCAGACGATGGCCCTGCCATAGTAAATGCCGGCATGGTGGAGGTTGCAGTAAACGAATGGCAATTTGAAGGTCCACAGAAATGTCCACTGTAGTTAACAGGGACATGATGGCCATAAGAATGGGCTGCTGAATAGCCCGGATTGACAGAAGAGGAAGGTTGCATGTACCGGTCCTGGCTAAACAAGCTTTGGGAGGAGTCCCAATGGGCAGGCGCTGCTGGTGCTGTGCCAAATAAGGCTTCATCCGACATGTTGCTACAGGCCTGTATTGCCCTCACAATGGGAACAGGGTTATTAGGCGGTGTAAACGAATCAAATAGACCATTGCCCCTCCAGCGGGATCCGTCTCACAAGTGGGGCCAAGGATTTTAAGAACGGTTCTTCTTCACCCTCTTCTGAAAAACTGTTTAGATGCTCCAGCACTTTGGAATCTATAAGTGCCTTCATTGCTGCAACATCAGGGGCAGGCTGGCGAGGTCTACGTGTTGACCCCCTCCTGAGAGATTCTATCACAGTAGAAGAGGATGCCAGCCTTGCTCCTGCCTCTGGTGTTGCACACAGACCTCAGTGACATCCTCACTCTGCTCTACTGTATATTGGTGACATCAGAATCTGGAGCCTCTTCCACTTCTGAGTGACCAACTTCAGGCTCATCCATGAGATTCTGTGGATCTTTTATTAGTTATAATAGAAATAAAGAAAATGTTAAATATCTAAATATGTTAAAAATTGTAGCCATATAGCAGACATTTCAACCAGCACTAAGCTGTAAACCACTCCACAAGTGGTGTAACTAACGCTGTAGCAGCCGCTACGGGGCCCACAGCATTAAGGAGCCTGTGCCGCCCGCCAGCACGGCCCCCCATGGCCGGAGGCTCAGAGCGACGACACTGAACACTATGGCAGAGCTATGCCATTAAAGGGGTTGTTCCTACAAACCACATGTATCCCCTATCCTGTGGATAGGGGATACATGTGTGATCGCTGGGACCCCCAGTGATAAGGAGAATGGGGGATCGACAGTCCCCCAAAGTTCTCCATGAGAAAACTCGGACTTCCGTGGTCTGTGTCGGCAGCTCCGTAGAAATGCATGGAGCGTGGTCACGCTTGTGCGTATGCGTGACCAGGGCTCCTTTAATTTTTATAGCGTTGCCAGACGCAGACCCCGGTAGTCCGAGTTTTCTCATGGAGAACTTCGGGGGACTTTCGGTCCCCCGTTCTCCTTAACGCTGGGGGTCCATGTCTTTTGGGGGACAAACCATAGGCTACAGCTAATTTTTTTTTTGGTTGGGGGGTGGAGGTTGGGGCTTTATGGCGTTATCTACAGGGGGGGTTGTAGGCTGCTATCTACAGGGGGTGCTGTATAGCGCTATCCACAGGGGGGGGTTGTGTGGCACCCACGGCAGTCTAAACGTTGCTATGGGGCACAGTCTTTCCTAGTTACGTCCCTGCACTCCACACACTAAAGGGCATTTTGGTGTTAGCATAACGCAATGTAAACCACTACCTGAACTATGCTAACAACCAAAATGTACTTAAAACTAAGTTAACAGCATTCCGCAAAATACTATTATAGAACTACTTACAGCCGCAGATCCATGACCGGGCGCATTAATTCTAGCTGTCGCGAGAAAATGCAGGGATGCTTGCTGGAAGGAGCGTCCCCACTCTTTCCTTGCTTGCGCAAGTCTTTCTTGAACTGGTCACGAGTGTTTGACCATCGTGTCTTCAATTCTTTTACTATAAAAAAAAATGCTGAAAACACATTAAGTACCATTTTTTTTTACATTTTTTTTTACATAATATGCCGTAATAGGAGTAACATGGGCAACAAGCAGAAACAGCTCGACTTACCGACTGCTTCCCTTGACTTCAGTCATCTTGAGCACTCCTCCAGGTACATGTGCCAGGCAATTTCCTCCCACGCCGCTTCCTTACGGTACCGATCATGGTACACATCACTCCGGCTGTCCCATATGGCAACGTGATCCTACACCAGCGCAATGAACTTCTATGTAGTGAGGCATATCTGTAGCAAGGAAACGGGGCAAAGTCAGGTGGGGGGACACAGGCAGGTACTGTCTCACTTTATCACTAGGGATAGTCGATATCTGTATATAAAGCCACACACTGCCCGCTGTATATAATGCCACAGTGCCCCATGTAGGTAATGCCCCACCACACCCCTGTATATAGTGCCACACAGCCCACTGTACATGGGACCATACTAGCTACACTGCCCCTACCTCACCACACCCCTGTATATAGTGGCACAAGAGCCCACTGTACATGGATCCATACTAGCTACACTAGCCCTGCCCCTGTCCCACCACACCCCTGTATATAGTGGCACAAGACCCCACTGTACATGGGTCCATACTCGCTACACTGCCCCTGTCCCACCACACCCCTGTATATAGTGCCACACAGCCCACTGCACATGGCACCATACTAGCTACACTGTCCCACCACACCCCTGTATATAGTGCCACACAGCCCACTGTACATGGGACCATACTAGCTACACTGCCCCTGTCCCACCACACCCCTGTATATAGGGGCACAAGAGCCCACTGTACATGGGACCGTACTAGCCACACTGCCCCTGCCCGTCCCACCACAGCCCTGTATATAGTGGCACATTTAGATAGCGCCTTTGTAGCTCCCTGAAGGAGCGTAATCCCAGTGTGGCCGGGGATTCCACTCCTGGACAGAGCGCTTGATGTCTCTGTCCATATATGGACAGTGACATCAGGGGCAAATCCTGAAGCGGAATCCCCGTCCACAGCGTTGCCGACCTGTGGCCGGTGATCCCACTTCAGGAAAAGCCCCTGTCGTCTGTGTCCATTTATGGACACTGAACGTTACTGGCTTCTCCTGCAGTGGAATCCCCGGTCACAGAGTGGCCGGGGATTCCGCTTCAGGAGATGCCCCTGATGTGACGTCCATTTATGGACCGAGACATCAAACGCTCTGTCCAGGAGCGGAATCCCCGGCCACAGTGGGATTCCGCTCCTTTAGGGAGCTAAAGTGGCGCTAGCAGAGCAGGGAGATACCTCCCTGTTCTGCTATAGTGGCGTCGCTACAGCTGTAGCAGCCGCAGCAGCTGCTAGCGGAGCCACTGGCCATGGGAGGTGTCGCCGCTTGCAGCCGCTATGGCTGCTATAGCGATGCCTGAAGAAGCGCCTGGGCGGAAAGGCGGCTGCTGATTCGCCGGGCCCGGGGGCTTCTGAAACAAGCAGGGGAAGGGAGCCAGCGCAGTGCCCCCTTCCACCTGCTGTACTGATGTACACCCCGGCCCTGCCACACAGTACCCCTACAGCATACAGCGCTTCGTCCGAATGGCATAAACTCCTCCTCCTCCTCACATGCACTCTGCTCTGTGAGGATAGAGAGAGAGAGCGAGCGACGGAAGACACAGCCGTCACTCGGAACACATACCAGTGATGGCCGTGTATTACCCGGCCCCATAGACTTCTATGGGAGCCGGGCGGCCAGGTGAATAGCCGAAAACAGGGCATGTCCCATTTTTTTGACAGCCGGGTTTCCCGGTCTGCCAAAAAATCAGGCGTGTGAATAGCCCCATTAGGGGTCTATTGTTCCTACTGCGGCCGTGTGACGTCCGTTTTATGAACGGCCGTCACATGTCCGGGAAAACCTATCGTGTGAATAAGGTTTAAGAGTTCTTTTGACAGACGTTTCACAGGTTTACACCTAGGGAATAAAAGTAAACGGGGCAGATGGATCCAAATTTATGGCAATCATTTTCACTGTATATGTGGACCAATCGGACTCAAAACAACAAAAACCCCACTTATTAACCCTCTTCCCACCGCAGCCATTTTTCAGATTTTCATTGTAATTTTTTCCTCCCTACATTCCAAAATCCATCATTTTGTCACTTTCCCGTCGATATAGCCCTATGAGGGCTTAATTTTTGCGGGACGAGTTGTAGTTTTTCATGGCACCATTTATTGTACCATATAATGTACTAGGAAACAAGAAAAAAATTATTTGTGGGGTGGAACATGAAAAAAGCAGTGATTCCTCTATTGGATTTTGCACTTCGTTTTTACTATGTTCACCGTGCAATTAAAAACTACATGTTAACGTTATTCTGTGGGTCAATACGTTTACCGCGATACCAAATTTTATTGTTTTCTTTATATTTTACTACTTTTACAAGGAAAAAACTAATTGTAAAAAAAATTCATTTATTTTGGGTCGCCAAATTCTGAGTGAAATATTTTTTTCGCCGATTAAGCGGTGATAGGGCTTATATTTATACGGCGCGCACCATCTGTGTTAAATAATGTTATATTGTAACGGCTAGCCAATGCGTGGCGTAAATACTGCAGATTTTCCGCAGCATAATACAGTAACAGGAGTGGATGAAGTTTCAAGAAATCTCATCCACATGCTGCATACGTGATATGCGGAGATTCCGCACACAAATTGACCTGCGGTACATTTTTTTAAGCCGCAGCATGCCAATTGTGGTTGTGGAATTGCCGGTAGTTTGTTGCGGATTTTCCCTATTGAATCGGGATCTAAAACACTCAATAAACAGTCAAGTGCTGCAACCTTAAATCGCAACTTAGAAAAAAAAGAAAAACCTTATACTTACCTTTGACGATCTGCCAGCAGGCTATCTACATGCTGAAGTTTTCCGCAGCGGGTGAAAAACTGCACCACCGAAATTCCCTCAGGCCACTGGGACAGATAAACTGTGTACCTTTATGCAGCGTATCTGCCCTTTGTGAACTTAGCCTAATAGTTCAGACTTTTCGCGGCGATAGCTGCAAGACAATGCATTGCACAGTGATATCACACCACAGGTATTGTGAACGCTGGTATTCCCTTATGTGGCAGAGAAGCTGACAGCCCCCTCAGGTACTACAGTAGCCTATGCACTCCTAGTTTAACCTCTTCGCGCTCAGCGGCGTAATAATCCGTCGCGCTAACTGTATCGTTAGCGCTCAGCGACGGACTATTACGTCGCGGGAGTAACGGCCATTTCGGCCGTCCTCACGACACATGCAGGAGCTGTGACAGCTGCTGTCTCGTACAGCAGCTGCCGCAGCTCCTACAGCGGGGACCGATCGCTGTGTCCCCGCTGATTAACCCCTTAAAAGCCGTGTTCAATACTGATCACGGCTTTTTAGGGGTTAAGCTACAATCGCCAGCCTGCTACACGATAGCGGCTGGCGATGGTAACGATGGCAACCGGACACCAAACAATTTGCGTCCGGCTATGGCACCGACGGAAGCCTAGTGGGTCCTGACGAAGTGAGTAGCTGACAGCTCTAATACACTGCACTATGCATGTAGTGCAGTGTATTAGAATAGCGATCAGGGCCTCCTGCCCTCAAGTCCCCTAGTGGGACAAAGTAATAAAGTAAAAAAAAAGTTAAAATGTGTAAAAATAAGAAAATAAAAGTTATAAAAGTAAAAATCCCCCTTTTTCCCTTATCAGTCCTTTATTATTAATAAAAATATATAAACAAAAATAAACTATACATAATTGGTATCGCCGCGTCCGTAACGGCCTGAACTACAAAATTATTTCGTTATTTATCCCGCGCGGTGAACGCCGTAAAATAAAATAATAATAAACCGTACCAGAATCACAATTGTTTGGTCACTTCACCTCCCAAAAAATGGAATAAAAAGAGATCAAAAAGTCGCATGTACCTAAAAATGGTACTGATCGAAACGACAGTTCGTTACGCAAAAAATAAGTCCTCGCACGGCTTTATTGATGGAAAAATAAAAAAGTTATGGTAACACAAAAAGTGAATGATTTTTTACAAAAACTATTTTATTGTGCAAACGCCATAAGACATAAAAAAACTATAAACATCTGGTATCGCCGTAATCCTATCGCCTCGCAGAATAAAGTGAATATGTCATTTATAGCGCACGGTGAACGCTGTAAAAAAAATAGAATAAAAAAACAATAGTAGAATTGCGTTTTTTTTAGTCACCACGCCACTTAAAAATAGAATAAAAACTGGTCAAAAAGCCACTTGCACCCCATGAAAACTGCAATGAATTCCTCAAGGGGTCTAGTTTCCAAAATGGGGTCACTTTTGGGGGCTTTCCACTGTTTTGGCACCACAAGACCTCTTCAAACCGGACATGGTGCCTAATAAAAAGGAGGGCTCAAAATCCACTAGGTGCTCCTTTGCTTCGGAGGCCGGGGCTTCAGTCCATTACCGCACTAGGGCCACATGTGGGATATTTCTCAAAACTGTAGAATCTGGGCAATAAGTATTGAGTTGCGTTTCTCTGATAAAACCTTTTGTGTTATAAAGAAAATGGTATAAAGAGGATTTTCTGACAAAAAAAAAAATGTACATTTCACCTCTACTTTGCTCTAAATTCCTGTGAAATACCTAAAGGGTTCATAAACTTTCTATATGCTGTTGTGAATACTTTGAGGGGTGTATTTTTTAAAATGGGGTGTTTCATAGGGGTTTCTAATATTTAGGCCCCTCAAAGCAACTTCAGAACTGAACTGGAACCTAAAAAAATAAATAAATTAGGCAATACTTCGCTTCTTACATTATACTGATAATGAGCCGTGCCCACCCCGAGATGACCCCAGTTTTGACCGTTTGTATAAACGGAGACCCCTATTAGACCGTTTCAGTGCCCAGTTTTCCCAATCATACACCCCGAGAAGTGTATTTCTATTGATGAGTCCTTGGTAGATTTTAAAGGGAGGGTTCAATTCCGCAAGTACCTGCCGGGTAAGAGGGCAAGGTATGGCGTGAAGATGTATAAGCTGTGTGAGAGTGCATCAGGGTATACCTACAGATTTAGGATATATGAAGGGAAGGACACCAGTATTCAGCCCCCAGAATGACCCACCTTACTGGGAGTTAATGCAAAAATTGTGTGGGATTTGGTGCATCCACTGCTGGACCGGGGTTACCACCTCTACCTGGATAATTTTTATACCAGCGTCCCACTCTTCAACTGCCTCGCTTCCAGAAGTCCTGCGGCATGCGGCACTGCTAGAAGAAATCTGAGAGGCCTCCCTAAGACTTGGGCAAACAAGAAGGGGTGAGAGCAGGGCACATTCTAAAAGCAACATATTGTGTGTCAAGTACAAGACAAGAGAGATGTCACACCAGTACCCATGTACCAGTACGAGGTACCAGTACAGAGACCCCCACACCAGACTGCATCCTGGACTACAATAGGTATATGGGAGGGGTGGCCTTGTCAGATCAAGTCCTGAAGCCCTACAGTGCCATGCGGTGTGGTATAAGAAGCCGGCCGTGCACATCATACCGATGGCTTTGTACAATGTGTACGTTCTACATCGATGTACAGGCCAGACAGAAACTTTCCTGGAATTTCAAGAGGTGATTATCAAGAACCTAATCTTTTGACCAAGAAGGGGGACACCCAGTACTTCTCGAAGCGGGGCCACACGCATCGTACCAGGGCAACACTTTCCAGGAGAAGTTCCCCAAACTGGCAAGAAGGGAAAAAGTCAAAAGAGGTGCAAAGTCTGCTATAAGGGAGGACACAATATACCAATGTGACGCGTGTCCCGAAAAACCAGAGCTCTGTATGAAAGTGTTTTAAAATTTATCATACATCCCTTGGTTTATAATTTACCCCAATTTTACTTACCCTGATGTACTCCGCACAGCTTATCCCCCTCATCTTTCCCTTCTGAGCCCTGCTGCGTGCCCAGGCAGCTGATAACAGCGACATGTAGGGTATTGTCATACCCCTGAGAACACACATTACAGTTTATGGGGTGTATATCTCCAGTCAAAATACTCACTACACCTCTAGATGAATGCCTTAAGGGGTGTAGTTTTTAAAACGGGGTCACTTTTTTGAGTTTCAACTGTACTGGTACCTCAGGGGCTTCAAACGGCAGTTTATCACCACAAATGGGGTATTGCTGCACTCAGGACAAATTGCGCAACAGAATGGGGTATTTTATTTCTTGTGAGAATAAGACATTTTCAGCCAAAACTACATATTATTGGAAAAAATTAATTTTGTTTTAATTCCCAGCCCAATTCAAATATGTTCTATGAAAAAACTATGGGGTCAAAATGGTCACAACACCCATAAATGAATTCCTTGAGGGGTGTAGTTTCCAAAATGGGGTCACTTCTGGTGGGTTTCCATTGCTTTGATACCTCTGGGGCTCTGCAAATGCGACATGGCACCCGAAAACCAATCCAGCAAAATCTGGACTCCAAAAAACACATAGCGCTCCTTTCCTTCTGAGCCCTCCCATGGGCCCAAACGGCAGTTTATCACCACAAATGGGGTATTGCCGCACTAAGGACAAATTGGGCAACAAAATGGGGTATTTTGTTCCCTGTGAAAATAAGAAATTTTGATCACAAATGACATCTTATTGGAAAAAATGACATTTTTTTAATTTCACAGCCCAATTCAAATAGGTGCTGTGAAAAAACTGTGTGGTCAAAATGGTAACAACAACCATAAATGAATTCCTTGAGGGGTGCAGTTTCCAAAATGGGGTCACTATTCGGGGATTCCTACTGTTTTGGCACCTCAACACCTCTTCAAACCTGGCATGCTGCCTAAAATATATTCTAATAAAAAAGAGGCCTTAAAATGCACTAGGTCCTTCTTTGCTTCTAGGGCTTGTGTTTTAGTCCACGAGCGCACTAGAGCCACATGTGGGACATTTCTAAAAACTGCAGAATCTGGACAATACATATTTAGTAGTGTTTCTCTGGTAAAATCTTCTGTGTTACAGAAAAAAAATAGAATAAAATTGAAATTCAGCAAGAAAAATGAAATTTGCAAATTTCACCTCCATTTTGCTTTAATTCTTGTGAAATGCCTGAAGGGTTAAAAAACTTTCTAAATGCTGTTTTGAATACTTTGAGGGGTCTAGTTTTTAAAATGGGGTGTTTTATCAGTGTTTCTAATACATAGACCCCTCAAAGCCACTTC
This sequence comes from Rhinoderma darwinii, assembly GCF_050947455.1. Taxonomy (NCBI): domain Eukaryota; kingdom Metazoa; phylum Chordata; class Amphibia; order Anura; family Rhinodermatidae; genus Rhinoderma; species Rhinoderma darwinii. Next base: position 303,916,223 of record NC_134687.1, read on the forward strand.
AGAACTGAAGAGGTACCTAAAAAAAAGGCTTTTGAAATTTTCTTAAAAATACGAGAAATTGCTGTTTATGTTCTAAGCCTTGTAACGTCCAAGAAAAATAAAAGAATGTTCAAAAAACGATGCCAATCTAAAGTAGACATATGGGAAATGTGAACTAGTAACTATTTTGGGTGGTATAACCGTCTGTTTTACAAGCAGATGCATTTAAATTCTGAAAAATGCTATTTTTTCAACATTTTCTCTAAATTTTGCAATTCTTCACCAATAAACACTGAATATATCGACCAAATTTTACCACGAACATGAAGCCCAATGTGTCACGAGAAAACAATCTCAGAATCGCTTGGATAGGTTTAAGCATTCCGACGTTATTACCACATAAAGTGAAATATGTCAGATTTGAAAAATGGGCTCTGAGCCTTAAAGGAACAGTGTCATCACAAATTTTTTTTTCATATGTTAAAGATGTTAGTGCTTTATTAAAAACGTTTATATTTATTTGTGTGTTTGTGTTTTACTTTTTCTTATTTTTACACTTTTTCTTCCCTATGGGGGCTGCCATTTTTTGTTCCATTTCTGTATGTGTCCCGTCCCATCCACTTCTGTGTACGCCGTCTGTGTGGGAACTGCGCATGCGCCGCTCCCACACAGTCCAATTTGAAATTGGCGCCGTCCGGCGCCATTTTCCTGTGGACCGGAAGTCGCGGCCGGACAGTAAGATTACTACTTCCGGTCGCGGCTTCCGGACTTGTGCACTTGGACCAGCGGCAGCAGACGGAGCGGACGGGCCGGAGGGAGCCGCGGCGGCAGGAGCAGGTAAGAGATTTCAATGTATGTTCGTGTTTGTGTACGTTTACTACTGTATGTAAACCTACTACACTGTGTGTTAGCTCAAAAAAATGGCGACACACAGTGTAGGAGGTTAGACCGTTCAAACCCCTCGTTTATCCCGGCACTAGCCAGGATAAAGGAGGGGGGGATGCTGAGAGCTCACTAGAGCGAGGGCTTTTTACCCAATTTTGCAATGCTGCAATTTTGGGAATAGCTCCATCTAGTGACCAGCAATGGGAAATATTATAAATTAGAATCTAATTTATAATATTTCCTGACTCGTGAAAAAAATAAAAAAAATTTGAACAATGTTTAATCACCTACACACTAAATGTTTAATTAAAAAAAAAAAACATGTTTTTCTGGCAACACATTCCCTTTAAAGAGGCTCTGTCACCAGATTTTGCAACCCCTATCTCCTATTGCAGCAGATCGGCGCTGCAATGTAGATTACAGTAACATTTTTATTTTTAAAAAACGAGCATTTTTGGCCAAGTTATGACCATTTTTGTATTTATGTAAATGAGGCTTGCAAAAGTACAACTGGGCGTGTTTAAAGTAAAAGTCCAACTGGGCGTGTATTATGTGTTACATCTGGGCATGTTTACTACTTTTACTAGCTGGGCGTTCTGACGAGAAGTATCATCCACTTCTGTTCGTTAACACCCAGCTTCTGGCAGTGCAGACACACAGCGAGTTCTCGAGAGATCACGCTGTGACGTCACTCACTTTCTGCCCCAGGTCCTGCATCGTGTCGGACGAGCGAGGACACATCGGCACCAGAGGCTACAGTTGATTCTGCAGCAGCATCGGCGTTTGCAGGTAAGTCGATGTAGCTACTTACCTGCAAACGCTGATGCTGCTGCAGAATCAACTGTAGCCTCTGGTGCCGATGTGTCCTCGCTCGTCCGACACGATGCAGGACCTGGGGCAGGAAGTGACGTCACAGCGTGATCTCTCGAGAACAAGCTGTGTGTCTGTGCACTGCCAGAAGCTGGGCGTTCTGAAGAGAAGTGGATGATGCTGATTCGTCAGCATCATACACTTCCATTCACAACGCCCAGCTAGTAAAAGAAGTAAAAACGCCCAGATGTACGCACATAATACACGCCCAGTTGTACTTTTACTGTAAACACGCCCAGTTGTACTTTAGAAAGCCTCATTTGCATAAATACAAAAATGGTCATAACTTGGCCAAAAATGCTCGTTTTTTAAAAATAAAAACGTTAGTCTTATCTCCATTGCAGCGCCGATCTGCTGCAATAGCAGATAGGGGTTGCAAAATCTGGTGACAGAGCCTCTTTAAAGGGAACCTGTCACCAGCATTTTAGCTATAAAGCCAGCAATACCTGGTGAAAGTGGGTGAAAAATCATTGTCATTTAAGCTATAAATATGTTCTAAGTAAGCTCTCTACCTTTAGTATTCCGTTTTTCAGTGGTCCCACGCCGTATGCAAATGAGCAGAAAAGAGTCAAATCTTCATCTGAAAAAAGTCAGATTTTAATTCCTCCAGCGTCTCAGAGTGAACTCTACCTCCTTCTTTTCGATTGACAGCTCCTTAGCCAGTCAGGGCTGGACAGGTGGCGGCGGTGGGCGGGGTTAAGAAGCTGCATCCCAGAGGGAAAACTAATTACCATAAAAGGCGGGAAGAGTTTAAACGACTACATTTACCGACAGAGGAGGACTTCAGGAAAGAAGAGCGACAGGAACTAACTCTGGACAGCTGCGGCCATTGAGGGGTCAGGCTAGTTTGACAGGTAAGATGTTGATGACAGGATCCCTTTAAGGCCAAAACTAGGCTGCGTCCTTAAAGGCAATGTGTTGCCAGAAAAACATGTTGTTTTTTTTTAAATTAAACATTTAGTGTGTGGGTGATTAAACATTGTTCAAATTTTTTTTATTTTTTTCACGAGTCAGGAAATATTATAAATTGGATTCAAATTTATAGTATTTACCATTTCTGGTCACTAGATGGAGCCATTCCCAAAAGAATGTGGTAAAGCAACCACATAGCTTTTCTGCTGCAAAATTGGGTAAAAAGCCCTCGCTCTAGTGAGCTCTCAGCATCCCCCCCTCCTTTATCCTGGCTAGTGCCGGGATAAACGAGGGGTTTGAACGGTGTAACCTCCTACACTGTGTGTCGCCATTTTTTGCGCTAACACACAGTGTAGTAGGTTTACATACAGTAGTAAACACACACAAACACGAACATACATTGAAATCTCTTACCTGCTCCTGCCGCCGCGGCTCCCTCCGGCCCGTCCGCTCCGTCTGCTGCCGCTGGTCCAAGTGCACAAGTCCGGAAGCCGCGACCGGAAGTAGTAATATTACTGTCCGGCCGCGACTTCCGGTCCACAGGAAAATGGCGCCGGACGGCGCCAATTTCAAATTGGACTGTGTGGGAGCGGCGCATGCGCAGTTCCCACACAGACGCCGTACACACAAGTGAATGGGACGGGAGCCGTTCGCAGTCCCTATGGGACTGTGGCTGCCGTATTCCATGTCTGTATGTGTCGTTAATCGACACACACAGAAATGGAACAAAAAATGGCAGCCCCCATAGGGAAGAAAAAGTGTAAAAATAAGAAAAAGTAAAACACAAACACACAAATAAATATAAACGTTTTTAATAAAGCACTAACATCTTGAACATATGAAAAAAAATTTGGTGATGACACTGTTCCTTTAAAGGGAACCTGTCACCAGCATTTTAGCTATAAAGCCAGCAATACCTGGTGAAAGTGGGTGAAAAATCATTGTCATCTAAGCTATAAATATGTTCTAAGTAAGCTCTGTAGCTTTAGTATTCCGTTTTTCAGTGGTCCCACGCTCTATGCAAATGAGCAGAAAAGAGTCAAATCTTCATCTGAAAAGAGTCAGGTTTTCATTCCTCCAGCATCTCAGAGTGGACTCCACCTCCTTCTTTTTGATTGACAGCTCTTTAGCCAGTCAGGGCCGGACAGGTGGTGGCAGTGGGCGTGGTTAAGAAGCTGCATCCCAGAGGGAAAAATAATTACCATAAAAGGCGGGAAAAGTTTAAACGACTATATTTACTGACAGAGGAGGACTTCAGGAAAGAAGAGAACAGGAACGAACTCTGGACAGCTGCGGCCATTGAGGGGTCAGGCGAGATTGACAGGTAAGATGTTGATGACAGGATCCCTTTAAGGGGTTAAGAGCAGCATAAAATGGAAACAGGTCCACTGCACTAGCATAAAATAAAAACACATTGGGTTGTTTGACTAATAGCAGCAAGCAAAGAGTACAGCGGACTCAGTTATTTTTGAGGGGAGCGCTCCCCTTCTCTCAGCTGTGAATACATACAGATACTAGCGCATCCTGTCAGTCACCACAGAGAGTGACTCCCCTCATAAATACAGCGGCCTCATGCTATGTATTCCTGGAAAGCTATTAGCCAAATGGCCCATAATTTATTTTAGTTCTGCAGACCTGCCTTCATATTATGTGGCCATTGAACAGCCTAGTATAATGACAGACAAGATGTAAGCTTCTATGATACTTAGCAGAGCTATATATATATATATATATATATATATATATATAATGCTACAATTCTTGTCACACTTGATTTTACTATGGCTATGTTGTTTAACCCCTTAACGACCAAGCAATTTTTGACGTTTTTCCATTGTCTCATTCAAAGAGCTATAACTTTTTTATTTTTGCATCGACATAGCTGTAGAAGGTCTTGTTTTTTGCGGGACAAGTTGTATTTTTTAATAGCAGAATTTTGGGGTACATAGAATTTATTGATTAACTTTTTTTTGGTGGAGAATAGAAAAAAACAGCAATTTCGCCACACTTTCTTGCGTCCTAAATTTACACCGTTTACCGTGTGGTATGAATAACATAATAACTTTATTCAGCGCGTTTTTACAATTGCAATTATACCAAATTTATATCGATTTTATATGTTTACTACTTACACAGTAAAAACAATTATTTTTTTCAAAATTATTTGTTTTTGTGTCTCCATATTTCAAGAGCCATAACCTTTTTTATTTTTCCGTCGATCCAGCTGTATGAGGGTTTTTTTTTTTTTGCGGGACGACTTGTAGTTTTTATTGGTACCATTTTGGAGTAGATGCAACTTTTTGATCACTTTTTATCAAATTTTTTTAAGGCAGAATTCACAGAAAACAGCAATTTTTGCATGTTTTTTTATGTTATTTTCTACGGCCTTCACCGTGAGGGTTAAATAATGTAATAACTTTATAGTTGGGGTCGTTACGGACTCACGGATACCAAATATGTGTATCTTTTTTTAATAATAAAGCATTTTGTAAGGGGAAAATGTCGTTTTTTTTATTTATTTTTTTACTAGTCCCACTAGGGGACTTCACTATGCAATAATCCAATCGCTTTTATAATACACTGCAATACTTTTGTATTGCAGTGTATTACTTCCGTGTAAAACGGACAGGCATCTGCTAGGTCATGCCTCTGGCATGACCTAGCAGGCATTCACTACAGACAGACCTGGCGGCCTTTATTAGACCCCCCGGCTGCCATTAGAGACACAGACACTCGGCGATCTTATCGCCGGGTGTCGGTGGGAGAGAGAGGAAGCTCCCTCCCTCTCTCCAAAACCACTCAGATGTGGCGCTTGCTATTGAGCGCTGTATTTGAAGGGTTAAACTAGCAACCTCGATACTGATATGGATCTCACCCGTTAGAGCAGGGACGCCCCCAGCCCTCAGCTACCAGAGGTAGCTGAGAACTGGGAGATTTAACGGCTCCCTGCTCTATTTGTTTATTCCAATGCAGTGCCGTAAAAAGGCTATTGTATCGGAATATAGCCCGTTAGTGGCCGCCGTACAAACACTAATGGGCGGTCACTAACGGGTTAAAGCAGGGCAGAATTTCAATGAAGGTCAGCATTTGTAAGGCCTAGTTCACATCTGCCTCCGAGTTCGTTCCGGAATTTTGAGGCAGATTTTGAGCTGCCTGTGCTTCTTTCCCCCCGTTCTTCACTGCGTTTTTTGCCTGAGGCCATGGAATCTAATACAAAGACCTCGTTCAAAAAACGCAGTGAAAAATGCGGTTGTTTGCAAAAAAGGCGATTGCAGACTTTTTGGTGCTGATTCCGACAAGGTTTCCACATCACAAAACTGAACTAACCCTTACTTTTCCTGCAAAATCAATAAAGTTGTTGTGGTCAGGATTTTCCTGTGATGTTTTCACAAAAATCATTCCAAGAACTGCTTTTATGGGAGCCCCACAAATTATATATAACGGCAAACCATACACCGGTCTCTCACCGATGCAGCGCATCGAGAAAAAAAGTGTTGGAAATCCTTAGACGGTGACTACGAAGCTCCTCCCCCTTTGTGACACCTATGCTTTGGAGAAAGTGACGCAGCGACTTCACAAATATAAGAAAACTGTTGTGAATACATTGATATATCTTTTTTTTTTTTTCTTTACACCCATGCGTAGCTGCGTTTGGGATACTGGATGCCACAGGTCTAAGTAACAGCAACATTTTTTTTTTTTTAAATAAAAAATGTCACATTTTACGGTAATGTGTGAATGGAGTTTATAAAAATCTCACTCAGGTAAATACATCTTTTCACCCTGGTTTTCCTTAACGACAAAAATGGTTGGAGGTTTTTCCAAACTGGAAATGTGAGGTAAAGTAGTGATAATGGGTCTCAATGGATAAGGGTCGCTGTCCCTATGAGTGCCAGTGCATACACCCGATCAAGTTATTCGCGCTATTCTTACACGTGTTCTCTATGGTGTCCATTACATATAACCATCATACGCAACAGCTGCATAAAGTCATACGTCACAGCATCGCTCAACACCAGCCGTCCACCCCCCTGGCAGCCTCTTCTACCGAAGCCACAACCCCCTCAGAGACGTCACGGGCCCGCCTCATGAGCTGCTGGGAGTTGTAGTCCGCACCTCCGTGATATCCCTCACTCTGTTCCTTCCTCTACTCAACACCGCAACCATTGCCGCGTTCAGTGACATGTCCTGACAGAACGTCCTCGTTCACGAACAGAACTACCAATCCCAGCGTGCTGTGCGTGAAGGAGACCGAAGGCCCCAAGTAGGATATCGGGGAGCAAAGTCGCTATGTCCCGGGGAATACTGCTGGTGCCCAGCTCCCAGAAGGCGTTGTTGTTCGAACTGAAGGGGCTGCAGGAGGAGCCAGTGGAGGGGTTCCGGGTCACCCTGGTTGATGAGGCGGATTTGTACAACTGGGAGGTGGCGATATTCGGCCCCCCCAACACCTTCTATGAAGGGGGCTACTTCAAGGTGAGGAAGGGCCAGGTGCCACAAGGGTGGGCAGTGCTATTCTAATATTACATAATTAATGGGGGGCAGATAATTGGGGTGACCATAGGACGGAGCTGACAACACCAGCACTGGGCTTTGTGGAGTAGACAATAGAGCTGAGGCCCCTATACTTGAGTGTGGAGTGACGGCACAACAAAACCTGTCTAGTGCTCTATCTACATCACATGGCCTGAAGGATGTGGCCATAATGTAGCAGCCTGCACTCTGCACTACTGTATGTGCAGGGACTCTCATCTATTCGTCCAAGAGCTTTAGGGTATGTTCACACGGCCTATTTTCGGGCGCTTTACGCCTCGAATTACGCCTGAAAAAACGCCCCTAATACACCTACAAACCTCTGCCCATTGCTTGCAATGGGTCTTACGATGTTCTGTTCCCACGATCCTTTATTTTACGCGTCGCTGTCAAAAGATGGTGCGTAAAATGACGGCACGTCAAAAGAAGTGCAGGACACTTGGGACGTTTTTGGAGGCGTTTTTCATTGACTCCATTGAAAAACGGCTCCAAAAACGGCCGTGAAAAACACGAGTTGTTAAAAAGAAAAAAAAAAAAAAAAAGTCTGAAAATCAGGAGCTGTTTTCGCCTGAAAACAGCTCTGTGTGTTTGGTCACTGCGTGTGAACATACCCTTAGAGGGTCAAGAATAGTGGGTGATAAAGCTTGGCGTGCAAAACATTACTAGGGTATGTGCACACACAAAACAAAAAACGTCTGAAAATACGGAGCTGTTTTCAAGAGAAAACTGCTCCTGATTTTCAGACGTTTTTTTATTCAAAGTCGTGTTTTTCGGCCGTTTTTGCAGCAGTTTTTCTATAGCGTCTATGAAAAACTGCTCCAAAAAACGTCCCAAGAAGTGACATGCACTTCTTTTTCGCGGCTGTTTTTTTTTCCGTGGCTGTTTTGAAAAACGGGCACGTAAAAAAACAACCCGTCGGAACAGAACGCTGTTTTTTCCCATTGATTTGATCTGAAAATATGCCGTGTGAACATATGTTCACAAGTAGAAAAAGAAGTGGCTGAAAATTACGGAGTTGCTAAAAACACCAGTTTTTTTTTAATTTTAAGCTTATTTTGAGATATCCTTCATAGTGTCAATGGAAAACCAGCTCCAAAAATTTCAGCAGTCGGACCGCCAGCTCATGTGAACCGCACCGTGTATTTCTCATTGAAATCAATGGGAAACTGTTTGCAGGCTCATTTCAAGTGTATGTTGGAGTGTAAGGGTATGTTCACACGAGGGCGTCCGTAACGGCTGAAATTACGGGGATTTTTCAGCTTGAAAACATCCCCGTAATTTCAGCCGTAACGGCATGTGCAGGCGCTTGAATGCCGCGTCCATTACGGACGTAATTGGCGCTGCTATTCATTGGAGTCAATGAATAACGGCTCCAATTACGGCCAAAGAAGTGACAGGTCACTTCTTTGACGCGGGCGTCTATTTACGCGCCGTCATTTGACAGCGGCGCGTAAATTACGCCTCGTGTGAACAGACAAACGGCTGCCCATTGCTTTCAATGGGCAGATGTTTGTCAGCGCTATTGAGGAGCTATTTTCGGACGTAATTCGGGTCCAAACCGCCCGAATTACGTCCGTAAATAGGCCGTGTGAACATACCTCAATATTGATGGGCGTTTTCACAGGAACAAAGGAGGCCAGCACTATTCCTAAAACCTTTACAGGGCACCATACCTTTAGATAAGAGTTGGTCAAAATAGCTGTTCATTGTTAGAAAATTTGGGATGAACAATCGCTTACGATGGTCAATGACCAATGTTAACCAATAAGGTTATTGGTCAGGTTTGTTTTTTTTTTGTTTTTTTTTTGGGCCAGTCACTGGCTGAAACAACGTGCAATTGGCTTCTTACTGACAATAGTAGGCCACTTTCCACAAGCAGATTTGGTTTGTTTTTTTATTTTTAACTGGTTCCCGACCACTGGCTGTGTTTTTACGGCCAGCGGTCAGTGTCCTTAAAACCCAAGCCATAGACTTTTTATGGCTCAGGGTTTTAACTTGCTGCCCACGTGATTGGGCAGCTGAATGTCGGGTGTCCGGCTGTCAGTGACTGCCGGGGACCCTGAGGAGTGGATAGAAGCATCTTTCGCTGCTTCTGTCTTCTCTGATGACTTGTACACAGCGCTCAATGAACGCTGTGTATAGGAATAGAGGCAGCGGCCGCGCCGCTGTCTCTATTCCTCCTGGTGTTCATGTGACTGGTCACATGATCACCGGGTGCCGTTACTGACAGACTGCTGCTGGGTCTAACTAGACCCAGCACAGCCCTATTAGTGACAATAGTCACTATGAGAGGGCTGATTTCCCCTGTAACTGGGGCTGCTGTGCAGCTCCAAATACAGGGGAAAAACATGGTGTAAAAGAAAGAAAAAATATATATAAAGTTCCCCAAAGGTCTTTTCTGACCTTTTGAGTGACAGACCATAGTAATAAAAAAAATAATAAAGTCAAGTGCAAAGAAAAATGAAATAATAAATACACATAAAATACCCACCCCAAAAAAAACGTTCCCCCCGCCAATCATTGTTGTAACGCTAGCGCTGACCCAATTACCCTAATATAGACATGTAATATATTAAAATTTACGGTAGACAATGACGATCACAAATAAAAGGTCTATTTTAGGGTAAAACTATGTTATTACCAAAAAAAAATAGCTGAAACGTAAAAAAGCTTATTTTTTTACTATTTTCAAACTTTATGAATAAAAATGCTAAAATAGCAAAAAAGATGTGTATAAAAACAATAAAAAAAGAAACCTGCATTGTCTACGGAAAAAAAAACGTGGCAAAAATCACGTAGTTAGCCCAACAAATAAAAAAGTTGTAGCCGTTTAACTAACACGTTCTAAAAAGGGCTAAACGGTGTCTGGTCCTGAAGGCACAAAATAGCCCGGTCCTGAACTGGTTAAACTAAAAAATAAATTTAAAAAATGTCTCTGATTTGCCTGGCATGCTGAGGGTCAGATTAGTTGTACGATTGATCGGCCGCATGGTGGCTTAATGTGTATGGCCATGGCAATAGCCAAACCCAGATTAATTTGTCCTATTGACAGGCAGTCATTAAAGGGGTTCTCCCGGGTTTTTATATTGACGGTCTTTCCCCAGGATAAGTCGTCCATATCAGACCAGTGGGGGTCTGACCCCTGGAACCTCACCGATCATCTAACTGAAAGGACCTCTTCATAGTTTGCCAGGCACAGCGCCATACACTTCCATAGCGGCTTTGCCTGTGATTTCAGTTCCAATCCCATTCAAGTGAATAGGACCAGGCTTCAGAGAACTGCAATCCCAGTCACAGCCACTACAGAAGTATACGGCGCTGTGCCTGCCAAACAATGAAGAGGCTGTGCCATTCGTCGCCGAATCCCCTTTAGGCCCCATGCACACGACCGTGCTCGTAATTACGGGCAGCCAGACGTTTTTCCGAGCCGTGCTCCCATTATAAAGTATAACAGCACGGCCCGTAAAATAAAAAAATAGAACATGTTCTATCTTTTTCAACAGCACGGGCACCTTCCCGTGAGAAAACGGGAAGGTACCCGTGGCCAACAGAAGTCTATGGGCCCGTTATTTCGGGTCGTAATTACGACCCGTAATAACGGGTGTTTTTACGGTCGTGTGCATGAGGCTTTAGGCTGTGTTCACACTGAGTTTTTTTGCAGGAGGAAAATTCCTCCTGCAAAAACTGCTCCAGACGTTTTTTTGCACAGTGGTTTGACAAAAACTCGTCAAAACACTCGTCGAGGTGTTTTTTTTTTTTTTACCCTTTCTGACTGATTTGAAATGGGGTTTTGGAGGCGGAAACCGCCTCCAGATACGTCATGTTGCTTCTTTTTACCGCGACACGTTTTTTTTTGCTTGTGGTAAAAAAAACTCGTCCAACTCCCATTGAAATCAATGGGAGGCATTTTCGGGCGGTTTTTCACGAGTTTTGCGGAGCGGTTTCCGCGCCAAGAAACTCGTCAAAAAAAACTCTGTGTGAACAGGGCCTTAGTCAACTGATCGTTTGGGGAGTCGGGCTGCCACCAATATAATATTGATGACCTATCCTAAGGATAGGCCATCGATATAAAAGAGCCAGAGAACCCTTAATTACGTTGTAATTCATTACTTTGGTAAACTAGAGGTTTTGTGCATGACTTTTTCTTTGGTCTTTAAGTTCCTGAGTTGGGCACCGACATCTCAGGCCCTGCACTAGCCATAAAGCAGTGAGTTAGATTGATCAATATCTGTCTCTCCCACTGTAACATACGACTGCGGGACCTGCTGTTGTTTTTTGCCACTTTTCTAGATACACTTTTCTAGCCCACTTTACTGACTCGCATGTTGGGCTTCATAAACATGGTGTTTGAAAAGCCACTTTATTCTATGTAATTACGTCAGGTGTTTATATATATAATATATATATATATATATATATATATATATATATATATATATATAAATTAGATAGATCTGCCCCAGTCTATCAGTTTTTTGCCTGGAGTGTTCCTTTTATTATGCCCCATACTCGAGGGGGATCTGGCCTACACACTTTTAGGTCATTGACTTGATGATGATCATTATGTTTTAACCGCTTCCCGACCACCCACAGTAAATTCACGTCGGAGCTTGCTGGGCTCTGCAGCGCCAACGTGAATTCACGGTGGGTGTTAAAAGCGTGATCCGGGTGTCTGAGTAGCGCTGACACCCGGATCGCGCTGTTAACCCCTGCCTCTAGTCCCGGAGACATGACTGGGACCTGATTGGTTTAGGTCCCGGTCATGTGATCGCAGGGAAAGTTTGTTGTAGCAACGAACTGGAAAGTTTGTTGCTACAACAAACTTTCCCGAGGACCGATTGTGGGTGCTGCCATCGGTTGTCATTGCAAAACCGGAGGCCATACAACGGCCCCCGGGTCTGCCATGCACAGCAGCCTATGAGTACCAGCCAGAGGCTGGTCCTCATAGGCTTCCTGTCCGTGTGACTTTCAGCGCCACACTGACAGTTTATAATACATTATACTACCTAGGTAGTGTAATGTATTATAGCAACGATCAATACTACAGGTCTTCAAGTAAAAAGTAAAAAAAAAAAAAAAACTAATAAAAATGTTTTATAAAAGTGTCAAAATTAAGTTAGAAGTCACAAAAACAAAAAATGCTTTTTTTCCTATAATAAGTCTTTTATTATAGGAAAAAAATGAAAATGTTAAAAAAAAACCACATATTTGACATGACACTTCTTAAAACGCCCGAATTGCGTCCGTAAATAGGCCGTGTGAACATACCCTTACCATTTTTAGGTACATGCGACTTTTTCATCTCTTTATTCCATTTTTTGGGAGGTAAAGTGACCAAACAATTGTGATTTTGGTACGGTTTATTATTATTTTCTTTTATGACGTTCACCGCGCGGGATAAATAACAAAATAATTTTGTACTTCAGGCCGTTACGGGCGTGGCGATACCAATTATGTATAGTTTATTTGTCTATCTATTTTTATTAATAATAAAGGACTGAAAAGGCCCTGTTCACACAGTTTTTTGGCGCGGAAAGCGCTCCGCAAAAACCACCCGAAAATGCCTCCCATTGATTTCAATGGGAGGCGGACGAGTTTTTTTTTTTTTGTTAAACGCGAGCAAAAAAAACGCGTCACGTTAAAAAGAAGCAACATGACCTATCTTGAGGTGGTTTCCGCCTCCAAAACCCCATTTCAATCAGTCAGAAATGGGAAAAAGAAGCCTCGACGAGTGTTTTGACAAGTTTTTGTCAAACCACTGTGCAAAAAACGTCTGGAGCAGTTTTTGCAGGAGGAATTTTCCTCCTACAAAAAACTCAGTGTGAACACAGCCTAAGGGAAAAATGGGGATTTTCACTCTTAAAACTTTTTTTTATTTTCTTCTTTTTACACAACTTTTTTTTTTTTTTTTTTTTTAACTTTATTACTTTGTCCCAATAGTGTACTTGGGGGCAGGAGGCCCTGATCGCTATTCTAACACTCTGCACTACATTCGTAGTGCAGTGTATTAGAGTTGTCAGCTACTCACTGACAGCAGCAAGCAAGGGGCCATTTTTTACGGTGTTCACCGTGCGGGTTAAATAATGTAATACATTTATAGTCGGGGTCGTTACCAAATATGTGTAACTTTTTTACTTTATTTTGTTTTTTTTAATAGTAAAGCATTTTGTAAGGGGAAAAGCTGGGTTTTTCATTTTTTTTTTCAAATTTTTTTTTTTTTACTTTATTAAACTTTTTTATTTTTTACTAGTCCCATTAGGGGACTTAAATATGCGATTCTCCGATCGCTATTGTAATACACTGCAATACTTTTGTATTGCAGTGTATTACTTACTGCCTGTCCGTTTAAAACGGACAGGCATCTGCTAGGTCATGCCTCCGGCATGATCTAGCAGGCATTCGCTCCAGGCAGACCTGGGGGCCTTTGTTAGCTCCCTCCCTCTCTCCAAAACCACTCAGATGCGGTGCACGCTATTGAAGGGTTAAACGGGTGAGATCAATACTAATATTGATCTCACCCGGCAGAGCAGGGACGCCCCTAGCCCTCAGCTTCCTCTAGCAGCTGAGAGCAGGGAGATTTGACGCTCCCTGCTCTGTTTACTTTATCCTGATGCAGTGCCGTAAAAAGGCATATGCATCAGAATAAAGCCCGTTAGTGGCCGCCGTTAAAAGGCGTATTGGCGGTCACTAACGGGTTAAACAGTTAGTATATAAATGATTACACATTGTTCTAATTTTTTCACAAGTCAGGAAATATTATAAATTAGATTCTAATTTATAACCTTTCCATGTGCTGGTCACTAGAGGGAGCAATTCCCAAAATTGCAGCATTGGCATGTGGTAGAGCAACCTCATTGCTTTATGCTGCATGCGCCGTTCCATTCACTATAGTGTACGCCGTCTGTGTGGGAACGGCTCCCGTTCGCATTCTCTATGGGGATGTATGTGCCATATTCCATCTCTGTATGTGTCGTTAATCGTCACATACAGAGATGAAAAAAAAAAATGGCAGCTCCGATAGAGAAGTAAAAGTCAGAAAAAAGTTAAACACACAAACACAAATAAATAAAATTAATTTTAATAACATACTAAAATCCAAAACATATAAAAAAAATTTTTGACACCTTCCCTTTAAGGCTTTGTTCACATCTGCGTCGGGGATGGGTTCTGTCAGACCATTCCGTCAGAGAAAAAAGTAATGCTTCCGTTGCTAATGGTTTCCATTTGTCTCCGTTCAGTAAGTTTTCCATTTTAGTAGTCGATTTGCGCTATTGATTCCTCAAAAAAAAACGGAAACCTTATGGAACGGAGACAAACGTAAACCGTTAGCAATGGAAGCATTACCATTGAAATCAATGGTAATGCAAATGGATAGCTATGGTTTCTGTTCATGGGTTCCCCTGAAGGAAAGGTCTGACGAAACTTCTGAACGGAACCCCGACGAGGATGTGAACGAAGCCTAAACAGCCTTTTACACCGGCCTACAATTGGCCGGTGCAGCGAACGCCGATTAACGAAACACTGTTGATTGGCGCTTGTTTGCTCCTGTCACACGGAGCTATGGATGGTGACGAGCGGTCGTTTCTACAATTTCTCCTCCCCATAAATTATCATTGTCACAGGGAGACGCGCTGCCGACAACGATAACATTTCACTTTTTTAAAACGATACAAACAGAGGATGATTGAGCGTTTGCTCGTTCTTTCTGCTGATCGCTGCCCTGTGTAAACAGGGCAATTATCGACAATAAGCGTTATACGAACGCTCGTCTGCACGATAATTTCCCAGTGTAAAAGGGCCTTATGATGTTACACGAAGACAATTAGTACATTAGGTGATACATCATTAAGATAAGCCGGGCCAATGAAACTGAGGTTATAGGGGTGATGACGAAGGACTCGTTCAGACGAGCGTGTATCATGGCCGTTAAAACAACGGCCGCCACAAGGACTTCTGTATTTCAATGGGGCCGTTCACACAGCAGTTCTAGTGATTTACTAAAACTAGTAGATAAAAAGAAATGGAGCTGTTGCCCATATTAACCAATCGATTGGTTGGTATGGGCATTTGGCCCATTTTTCATTTGCACTAGTTTTTGTTATAATTCTGTCACGATTATTAATTCCTGTGGATACATGCCGTGTCTATGGAGTAGTATATGTACACTGAGTTCCCACGTAGCGTAAACTCTGCGGAATTTCGGCAACGGAATTCTGTACGGAAATTCCGCAGCATTTACAGTAGCAGCAAAGTGAATAAGATTTAGAAAATCCCAGCCACACGCTGCGGAAAGAAAAAGCACAAATGTCGTGCGGAAAGTGTTCTGCGGTTCGGTTTTCAATTCTGCAGCAGGTCGACTTATGCTGCCTGTTCTGTGCGAAGATGCTGCGTGCTTGGCCTATAGACTTCAATGGGGAGCAGAAATTCTGCAACAGATTTATGTTGTGGTTTTTACAGTGTTTTCGCAGCTGGAAATCCGCAGGTACGCATATACTTTGCTATAACCAATGTTTAAAGAGTCTCTGTCACCAGATTATAAGTGCCCTATCTCCTACATAATGGGATCGGCGCTGTAATGTAGATAACAGTGGTTTTTATTTTGAAAAACCATCATTTTTGAGCAAATTATGAGCAATTTTAGATTTATGCTAATGACTTTCTTAATAGACAACAATATTTACTTTGGTCAGCGTCATACACTTCTCTTTACAACGCCCACTTGGTCAAATCGGTGACCAATCAGCGTCATACACTTCTCATTGTTCGGGTATGTTCACACGGTTTATTTTCGGCCGTTTTCCGTAAACGGCCGAAAAATTGGAAGCAGAACGCTTACAAACATCTGCCCATTGCTTATAATGGGAAAACTGCATTCTGTTCTGATGGGCCGTTTTTTTTACGCAACCGTTTTGAGAAACGGCCGCATAAAAAAACCAGCTGCGAAAAAGTGCATGTCCCTTGAGCCATTTTTCATTGACTCTATAGAAAAACAGCTCCAAAAACGGCTGTAAAAAACGCTGCGAAAAACGCGAGTTGCTAAAAAAAAAAAAGCCTGAAAATCAGGAGCTGTTTTCCCTTGAAAACAGCTCTGTATTTTCAGACGTTTTTGGTTAAGCGTGTGAACATACCCTTACAGTGTGATTGTGCAGTGAAAGAAGCTGGGCTGGAACAATGAGTAGTGTAGGACACCGATTAGTCACTGATTGGTCAGCCTCATACACTCCTCTGTACAACACCCAGTTGGTAAAAAGTAAAAACACGCCCAGTCGTCTATTAAGAAATGAATTAGCATAAATCTAAACTAGCTCGTAACTTGCTAAAAAAATGAGTTTTTCAAAATAAAAACCACTGCTGTTATCTACATTACAGCGCCAATCAGATTATGTAGGAGATAGGGCACTTATAATCTGGTGACAGAGCCTATTTAACACTAAATCCGCAGAAAAAAACGCAGCAATATGAGCAGGAAAAACGCACTGTTCGGTGCAGATTTCTGTGATCGATTTACCAGCGTTTCTCTAGAGATTCTGCTGCAGATTTTCTGTTGCAATGTATCCTGTGTGTGGGAACATACCTTAAAGAGGCTCTGTCACCAGATTCTCAAACCCCTATCTCCTATTGCATGTGATCGGCGCTGCAATGTAGATAACCGTAACGTTTTGTTTTTTTTAAAAACGTTCATTTTTGGCCAAGTTATGAGAGATTTTATATATATGCAAATGAGCTTTGAAATGGACAATTGGGTGTTTTTTTTCCGTTATGTCCAACATATGTGTATTGTGTTTTTAACGGGGCGTGTTTACGTGTATGACGCTGACCAATCAGTGACCAGTCAGCATCATACACTCATCTCCATTGATTTACACAGCAGCGATGTGCAGCCACATACACAGAGATTAACCCCTTCCCGACATGCGCCGTACATGTACGGCGCTGTCGGGAGGTGCTTCCCGCAAAGCGCCGTATATGTACGGCGCAGTGATGGTGCGGGCTCAGAAGCAGAACCGGCACCATCACCGCGGGGTGACAGCTGTATTGTACAGCTGGCACCCTCCTGTAATGCCAGGACCGGAGCTACTCTCCGATCCGGCAGATTAACCCCTCAGATGCTGCGCTCAATAGAGCGCAGCATCTGATAGGTTTTCACCCTACCGGCAACCCAGTGATGCAATCGCTGGGTTGCTGTGGCAATCGGACACCAGAAAATGGCGTCCGAGTCTGCCTTGTACGGGAGCCGATGAGGAACCGCCTGCGGCGCGTCCTCATAGGCTTTCTGTCAGTGAATAACTGACAGCGCTAATACACTGCACTACATATGTAGTGCAGTGTATTAGAGTAGCGATTGGGGCATCAGGCCCTCATGTCCCCTAGTGGGACGAGTCAGAAAAGTAAAAAAAAGATAATAAAAATGTGGTAAAACAATAAAAACACACGTTTCAAATAAAAATAAAGCTAAACTGACTTTTTTCCCATAGTAAGTCTTTTATTATGGGAAAAACCGTAAAAATTAAAAAAAACTATACATAATTGGTATCGCCGCGTACGTAACGACCCAAACTACAAAACAATTATGTAATTTATCCTGCACGGTGAACGCCGTAAAAAAAAACATGAAAAACAACGCCAGAATCTTTGTTTTTAGGTCACATCTCCTTCCAAAAAATGCTATAAAAAGTGATCAAAAAGTCACATTTACTCAAATGGTACTAATAAAAAACGACAATCCGTGCCGCAAAAAATAATCCCTGACACCGCTTTGTGCACGCAAAAATAATAAAGTTATGGGTCTTAGAATATGGCGACACAGAAAACAAATGATTTTATAAAAAAAGTGATTTTTATTGTGCAAAAGCTGCAATACATTAAAAAAAACTATATAAATTTGGTATCGCCGTAATCGTATGGACCCGCAGAATAAAGCTAACATGTATTTTAGGGCGCACTGTGGATGCCGATAAAAAAACCAATAAAAAACTATTCCAGAATTGCTTGTTTTTGGTAATTTCCTTTACCAAAAAATGAAATAAAAAGTGATCAAAAAGTCGTATGTGTTCTAAAATGGTACCAATAAAATCTACAGCCCGTCTCGCAAAAAACAAGCCCGCACACCGCTCAATCAACTGAAAAACAAAAAAGTTATGGCACTAGTAATGCGGTGATGAAAAACATCTCAATGCGCAGGCCGGAGGGGAACATTCCTGCAGTTTCAGGGCCCTAGTATTTAGGAACTAGGAAAGGGAATGGACATAGCGCATCCGCTGGAAGCGAGGGTGCCCGTATTATACCAGCGCAAAACTTTCCCAGTAATATTTCCCAAACTACGAAGGAGAAAAAGTCCCCAAAAGGTGCAGAGCGTTACAGAAGGGGATAAGAAAGAAAACCGTTTATCAGTCTGACACCGGCCTGCGCATAACGGATCGCTTCACAGCGTAACACACATCTATGCATAATTGTATTATTTACCCCATTATTATACCCTCTTATTATGCCCTGATGTACTCCGCACAGATTACATATACCCCTGATGTACTCCGCACAGATTACATATACCCCTGATGTACTCCGCACAGATTACATATACCCCTGATGTACTCCGCACAGATTACATATACCCTGATGTACCCCGCACAGATAACATGTACCCTGATGTACTCCGCACAGATTACATATGCCCCACATTATAAACGGAAATACCAGCAAAACTCAAACAAAACTACCAAGCAAAATCCATGTCCAAAATGGTGGTCTTTCCCTTCTTAGCCCTACAGTGTGCCCAAACAGCAATTTATGGCCACAAGTAAGGCATTACCATACCCGGGAGAACCCGCTTAACAATTTATGGGGTAAGATTCTCTAGGGGCACAACATATTGTGCGATGAATAGGCAGATCAGTGGAGAAATTGCAATTTTCACTTTGCAGCATCCACTGCGTATTCATTTCTGAAAAACACCTGTGGAGTCTAAATTCTCACTACACCCCTTGATAAATGCCTTTAGGGGTGTAGTTTCTAAAACGGGGTCACTTTTGTTTGGTACATCAGGGGTTTTGCAAATGCAACATGCTGTCCGCAAACCATTCCAGCAAAATCTCTTCTCCAAAAGATAAATACCGCTCCTTTTCTTCTGAATGCTCCCATATATGTAAACAGCTGATTATAACCACATATGGGGTGTTACCGTACTCGGGAGAAATTACTTTACAAATGTTGGGGTGCTTTTTCTTCTCTAATCCTTGTAAAAATGAAAAATGTTGATCTAAAACTACATCTTGTTGGAAAAAATATATATTTTTCATAGCTTAATTCTAATTAATTCAGCAAAAAACCTTTGGGATCAAAATTTTCACTATACCCCTAGATGATTCCTCAGGGGGTGCAGTTTCCCAAATGGAGTCAATTTTGGGGTGTTTCCACTGTACTAGTACTACAGGGGCTCAGCAAATGTGACATGGCGCCCAGACACTATCCAAAATCCAAATGGTGCTAGTTCCATTCTGAGCCCTACCGTGTGTCCAAACAGATGTTTGTGACCACATGTGGGGTATTGTTTTACTCGGGAGAAGTTGCTTTACAAATGTTGTGGTGATTTTTCTCCTTCAGTCCATGTGGAAATGAAAAAAAAAATACCTAAACCTACATTTTATTTGAAAAAATTTAGATTTTCATTTTTACGGCCTACTTTCAATAAGTTCTGTAAAACACCTGTGGGGTCAAACTGCTCACTGTACCCCTAGATAATTTCCTCATAGGGTGTAGTTTCCAAAATGGGGTCACTTGTTGGGGGTTTTCACTGTTTTGTCTCCTCAGGGACTTCGTAAATGTGACATGGCCTCCGCAAACCATTCCTGCTAAATTTGAGTTCCAAAAGCCAAATGGCGCTCTTTCCCTTCTCAGCCTCGCCGTGTCTCCAAACAGCCGTTTATTACCACATGTGGGGTATTGTTTTACTCGGGAGAAATTTCTTTACAAATTTTATGGTGCTTTTTCTCCTTTAGTCCTTGTGGAAATGAAAAAAAATTAGCTAAACCTACATTTTATTTGAAAAAAATGTAGATTTTCGTTTTCATGGCCTAGTTCCAAAAATTTTTGCAAAAATACTGGCCGGTCAAAATGCTTGCTACAACCCTAAAATTCCTCGAGGGGTGTAGTTTCCCAAATGGGGTCACTTTTGGGGGGTTTCCACTGTTTTAGTTCCACAAGACCTGTTCAAAGCTGACATGGTGCCTAAAATATATTCTAATAAAAAGGAGACCCAAAATCCACCAGGTGCTCCTTTGCTTCTGAGGCCGGTGCTTCAGTCCAGTAGCACACTAGAGCCACATGTGGGATATTTCCTAAAACTGCAGAACCTGGGCAATAAATATTGAGTTGCATTTCTTGGGTAAAACATTCTGTGGTACAAAAAAAATGGATTCAAAATGAATTTCTGGGAAAAAATAATGAACTTTGTAAATTTCACCTCTACTTTGCCTTAATTCCTGCGCAATGTCTAAAGGGTTAAGAAACTTTCTAAATGCTGTTTTGAATACTTTGAGGGGTGCAGTCTTTAAAATGGGGTGACTTATTGGGGGTTTCTAATATCTAAGGACCTCAAAGCCACTTCACAACTGAACTGGCCCCTGTAAAAATAGCATTTTGAAATTTTCTTGAAAATGTGAGAACATTTTTTCACTAACATAAAGTACAATATGTCACGAGAAAACAATCTCGGAATCTCTTGGATAGGTAAAAGCATTCCGGAGTTATTACCACATAAAGTGAAACATGTCAGATTTGAAAAATGAGGCTCTGTCAGGAAGGTCAAAAGCGGCCAAAGAGGGAAGGGGTTAACGTTAATCAAGTGTCCTGATAATGAATACACATGAAATCCAGCCTGGACGTCATGTGTATTCAGAATCCTGACACTTCTGACTCTTTTCTTTGAGATTTCCAGCAAGGGAAACGAAATCTCGTTTACCTCCGTAATCTCGCGAGATTACACGTGGCTTGCTGGAATCTCACAGAAAAGATTCTGAAGTGTCAGGATTCTGAATACACATGACTTCCAGGCTGGATTTCATGTGTATTCATTATCAGGACACTTGATTAACCCCTTCAGGACTGAGCCTGTTTTGGCCTTCAGGACGAAGCCGATTTTTAAAATCTGACATGTGTCACTTTATGTGGTAATAACTCCGGAATGCTTTTACCTATCCAAGCGATTCCGAGATTGTTTTCTCGTGACATATTGTACTTTATGTTAGTGAAAAAATTTGGTTGATAAATTCAATATTTATTTGTAAAAATTTGCTTTTTTCTCAATTTAAATGTATCTGCTTGTAAAACAGATAGTAATACCACACAAAATAGTTACTAGTTAACATCACCCATATGTCTACTTTATGTTTGCATCGTTTTTTGAACATTCTTTTATTTTTCTAGGACGTTACAAGGCTTAGAACTTTAGCAGCGATTTCTCATATTTTCAAGAAAATTTCAAAAGGCGATTTTTACAAGGACCAATTCAGTTCTGAAGTGGCTTTGAGGGCCTTATATATTAGAAAGTCCCCATTTTTTTCTATACCACAGAAGGTTTTACCCGAGAAATGTAACTTATTATTTATTGCCCAGATTCTGCAGTTTTTAGAAATACCCCACATGTGGCCCTAGTGCGGTCATGGACTGAAACACCGGCCTCAGAAGCAAAGGAGCAACTAGTGGATTTTTGGCCTCCTTTTTTTTAGCATATATTTTAGGTACCATGTCAGGTTTGAAGAGGTCTTGTGGGGCCAAAACAATAAAGACCCCCAAAAGTGACCTCATTTTGGAAACTACACCCCTCAGGCAATTTATCTATGGGTATAATTAGCATTTTGAACCCACAGTTTTTTTGCTAAATTTATTTGAATTAGTTTGTGAAGATGAAAATCTACTTTTTTTTTCTGAAAAAACGTAGAAATTTTTAATTTTTTCAAGGAATAAAAGAGAAAAAACACCACAATATATGTAAAGCAATTTCTCCTGATTATAGCAATACCCCATATGTGGTAATAAACTGCTGTTTGGACCCACAGCAGGACTCAGAAGGGAAGGAGCACCATTTGGATTTTGAAATTCAGATTTTGCTGGAATAGTTTTCAGTGCCATGTCGCGTTTTGAATTGCACTGGAGGGAACAAAATAGTGGAAACCCCCGGAAAGTTACCCCATTTTGGAAACTACACTCATCAAGGAATTTTTCTAGTGGTAAAGTTAGCATTTTGACCCCACGGTTGTTTTGCTGAATTCATTGGAATTATTCTGTAAAGGTAAAAAAAAAATTTCAGAAAAAAGGTAGCCATTTTTAATTTTTACAAGGAATAAAGGAGAAAAAGCACCCCAACATTTGTAAAACAATTTCTCCCGATTACGGAAATACACCATATGTGGTAATAAAGTGCTGTTTGGACCCACACCGGGGCTTAGAAGGGAAGGAGCGCTATTTGGCTTTTGGAGCTCAAATTTAGCTGAAATGGTTTTTGGGTGCCATGTCGCATTTGCAGAGCCCCTGAGAGCCCAAAACAGTGGAAACCCCCCAAAAGTGGAAATTACACCACTTAAAGAATCTATCTAGGGATATAGTGGGCATTTAGACCCCACAAGTCTTTTGCAGGATTTATGAGAATTAGGCCGTGAAAATGAATATCAACATTTCTTCCACTAAAATGTTGAATTTTTTTCAATTTTACAAAGGATAAAATGGGTAAAAGCTGCCCAACATTTGTAAAGCAATTTCTCCCGAGTACAGCAATACCCCACGTGTGGTCATAAATGGTTTTTCATTAGAAAGTAATTAACCCTTTCTGGACTGATCCATTTTTTTTCTTTTTTAATTTTTTCCTCCCCGCGTTCCAAGAGCCACAACTTTTTTTTTATTTTTCAGTTAATAGAGCGGTATGAGGGCTTATTTATTGAGGGACGAGCGGTCGTTTTTATTGGTACCATTTTTTGGTACATACAACTTTTTGAGCACTAATTTATTACATTTTTAGGTAGAGCGAAGGTGACCAAAAAAACTGAGATTTTTGCAGTTTTAAATTCTTTATTTTTCACGTGAGACGCTCCATACATCACCCCCCACACTAAGACATGCTATGTTGTGGTGCGCGAAGGGGTTAATGCGCAGCGCATGGTGCGGAGTGAAAATTAAAATTTTCCACTCATATGCCATTTTAGTGCACTATATGTTATGCCCAGTTTGTGCCACTGAAGACAAATACCTCAAAATATTAACCGGGTTCTCCCGGGTATGGCGATGCCATATCTGTGGACGTAAACTGGTGTTTGGGCACGCTGCAGGGCTCAGAAGGGAGTGACGCCATTTGGCTTTTGGGGCGCAGATGTAGCTTGGTAGTTGTTCTGTTTGGGGTTTTACTGGTGTTTCAGTTTGTAATGTGGGGGCATATGTAATCTGTGCGGAGTAAATCAGGGTATATGTAATCTGTGCGGGGTACATCAGGGTATAATAAGAGGGTATAATAATGCAGTAAATAAATAATAATCCGCAGATATGTGGCCGGTGTCGCACTGATAAATGGCACCCGATCTTATGTGCTTTTGGACACTCTGCACATTTTGCATCGCCATATTCTGGGAGCCAGAACGGTTTTATTTTTTGTCCACCGGAGCTGGGTGAGGGCTTATTTGTTGCGGGACAATCTGTAGTTTTCATTGGTACCATTTTGGGGTACCAGAAATTATTTTGATCACGTTTTATTCCATTTTTTGGCAAGCAAGGTGACCAAAAACCATCAATTCTGACAATGTTTTTTATTCGTTTTTTTATGGCCGTCACCCTGGGCTATAAATGACCATTATATTTTATACTGTGGGTCGATACGATTACGGCGATACCAGATGTATATAATTTTTTTATGTTTTGCAGCGTTTGTGCAATAAAATCACTTATTTATAAAATAAATTATTTTTTGTGTCACCATATTCTGAGAGCCATAAAGTTTTTATTTTTCAGTCAAAAATGCGGTGTAAGGGCTTTTTTTTTGCGGGACGGGTTGTAGTTTGTATTGGTACCATTTTGGCGTACATGCGACTTTTTGATCACTTTTTATTGTATATTTTGGGAGGGGTGGTGACCAAAAAATTGTGATTCGGGCACTATTTTTCGTTTATTTTTTTCGCGGTGTTCAACGTGCGGGAAAAATAATATTACAGTTTTATATTTGGGGTCGTTACGAACGCGGCGATACCAAATATGTGTACTTTTTTTAACGTGTTAATTTTTTTCCTATAATAAAAGACTTATTATAGGAAAAAAAGCATTCTTTGCTTATGTCACTTCTAACTTTTTTTACACTTTTTAAAAACATTTTTATTTTTTTTTAACTTTTTTTACTTGTCCCACTAGGGGACATTTAGACTTGCAGCTTTGATCGCTGCTGGAACACATTACACTACACACGTAGTGTAATGTGTTCTAACTGTCATTGTGACGTAACTGTCACACTGACAGGAAGCAGAGGAGGAACGGCCGGAGGCTGATCCTCCGAGGCTTCCGTACATGGCAACCCGGAGGTCATTGTCTGGCCTCTGGTTGCCATGATAAGGATCACCAGCCCCCGCAAATACATGTGGGGGGGCCGATCCGCTGTAAACCTCTTCGATGTGGTGATCGCAATCGACCACCGCATCGAAGGGGTTAATTGCCGATTTCAGCGGCAACAGGCCGCTGATCGGCAACGGGGAGAGCAGGGCTGACACCCTGCACAGTTAACCGCCGCTGCGGTGTAGCGCCGCGCGGCGGTTAACTGTTAAAGCGCGGACGTAACTGCACGCCCAGGTGCGCGAAGTTACTGCTCACCTGGACGTACAGTTACGCCAAGGTGCGGGAAGGGGTTAACGTTAATCTCTGTTTATGTGGCTGCACATCGCTGCTGTGTAACTGAATGGAGATGAGTGTATGATGCTGACTGGTCACTGATTGGTCAGCTCATACACGTAAACACGCCCAGTTGGACATAATGAAAAAAAAACGCCCAATTGTCCATTTCAAAACTCATTTGCATATATATATATATATATATATAAAAAATAGCTCATAACTCGGCCAAAAATGAACGTTTTAAAAAAACAAAAAACACGTTACTGTTCTCTACATTGCAGCGCCGATCACATGCAATAGGAGATAGGGATTTCAGAATCTGGTGACAGAGCCTCTTTAGCGTAAACACTGCAAGTTTTTTGCAATGGATTTCATTGCGGAAAATCCACAGCATAATACAGTAGCAGCAGAGTGGACAAGATTTGAAAAAAAATCTCATCCACACGCTGCGTAAACAATCAGCTGAAAATACTTTTATAAATTGACCTGCGGTGCAGTGTTTTTAATCTGCGGTATGTCAATTTATGCTTCGGAATCGCTGCTCTTCTGTTGCGGGTTTTCCCAATTGAATTCAATGGGGATGTAAAACCTGCAACAAATAGCAAATTAAGATTTTTGGATTAAAATCGATACAAAAGTTTATCGTTACAACTCGGGCGTTGTCATAGCGACGGTACTCACATGGGCTGCAGCTTCCTCCTAGGAGTCTGAAATGCGCGGTCAACAGAGGGACACGTCGCCATGACAACACAGACCGCGATTAGTATAAACTTTTTTTCAACCACAATTTGGTGCGTTTTTTTCCGGCGGAATTCCCTGCTTATCTGCCTTGTGTGAACGTGGACTAACACTGATGCCCCCTACAACTGAATACTTAAAAATGTGTGTGAATAAAGTATTTAGCTAAGAAATAACATTGTGAAGTTTTATCTTTCTAATTTTATTATGCATTTCACAGGCTCGCCTAAAGTTCCCCATTGATTATCCATATTCTCCCCCTGCGTTTCGATTCCTAACAAAAATGTGGCACCCAAACATCTATGAGGTAAGTATATGAAGATCTGAATTTACATAGGACATGTTATTGCACTATAAAACTAGCCCCATATTATAAGCAAGATAATATGTATACAAGTAAATGAGAAAACAGACCTTATCCTGAAATATTGATATTGATTTTATCTACACCTTTTTCCTTCACAATTAGGCCTGATTCACATGAGCACTGCACATCTCGAACATGAAAAACTGCAGTTTTTCACGTCTGAGGTGCTCAGTGCTGTGAGACGCGATGTCACGCATCCCCCATAGTTGAGTCTATGGAGGGATGCGTAATGCGCGAAAAGAACGGTCATGTCCTATTTTCGCACAGACCCTTCACACGGTCCGTTGAAACAACGGCTGTGTGAGCGGCCACATTGAATTACCTAGGTCCGTGGGACAGCCGCTGTTTCAACGTCCGTCCCACGGATGTTTAACACGCTCGTGTAAATAAGCCCTAAGACAAATGTCCCCAAAAAATTATTATCTGGATGTTTCAGAGCTCCTATCCTAGCAAATGAATACCCTGCTATTCCCCTTAAATGGACACTTATCAAACAACTTATGCTGATCTAATAGTATTCCTGATATATATATCAACTTTGTACTTTACTTACTGTTAAAATGTAGTTTTATCCATGCAAAGTTTGTGTTGTCACTGCCACTAGGTGTATCCATTCCTGTAATCTGCTGTACACCCCCTGTAGTCAAGCAAAATCTCTAGTTACAGAGCAGAGGTGACAGACTGCAGAAAGTGGAGGTGTGTCTCTTCACAGTCTGCCCATAGAAGTCTATGGAGAGAAGAGGGGGGAGCAGAGAGAGAGACAGACGGACACGCTGCCCATAGAAGTCTGAGGAGGGGAGGGGGTAGCAGGAGGCGGGACACACACTCTTCTGTATAGAGCCTGCAAAGGTGAAAACTGCAAAAAAATAAAAGTCCTATAATGGCCAGGTATTATATCTCATGTACACACATATGACTGCTTATTCTGAAAAGTCATCTAAAAAGTTAGGTACACTTTAAACCTTTTGCTGCCAGGGGTTTCTGGGCATCTTGTACCTCTGGTGACAACAATTGCTATACTTTTGACATCTACAAATAAAACCGAAATTGCTAAAAAAAAAATATCCTACTAATCCCCAATACCTATATACTTTCTGATATAAGGCAACTGGCACATTCTCAAATTGCCAATCAGTGCTTTATACCCACAGCACCATCATGGAATTTTGTTTCAAAGTGCAATTGTTTTTTATAAAATGTAGAATATTTGTGGCTAAAACTGTGACCCAGGCAGATAATTAGATTCTCCACAGAGTCTAAAAATATAATTTCATTATGTGCAAGAGACCAAAAGTCTGGTTTTAAACTAGAAATTTTAAAAAATAACAGCCCATAAAATACAAGGATTACACAGCTCGAAAAGTGAGTGCAACCCCAAATATCTCCTAAATGTAGACAACCTGATTGCCATTGTCTTGATGTGCTTGTGGCAGTCATGTCAACCTCCACGTAACTTTGTGGCAAACTGGAATGAAAAAAAAATTGTTTACTCACAAAAACAATGTTTGAATAATAGACCAATGTGCAAAATTAATATATACCACATACATCTACATCAGCGTGTGCTATCAAAAACACGAGTCCATGCAAGATTTGGCCATCATCCACAATTGTTAATATACTGCACGTGATGAACAGCTACTTTGCTACCAAAATCTACATTTGAGCTCACAATATACTGTGCATAAAAATAACAAGTAATCATTTATACACACAGCCACCTTCACACAACTTTGCTTTACACCGTGATCATGAGCAAAAATTACATAAATTCAACTTTGTGACTAACATGCGTACTCAGGCAGACAGTTTATGCAAACAAAATGCACTCTGCAAGGAATTGTAGGATGTGAGGAGTTAGAGGCTCTGTCACCAGATTATAAGTGCCCTATCTCCTACATAATGTGATCAGCGCTGTAATGTAGATAACAGTGGTTTTTATTTTGAAAAAGATCATTTTTGAGCAAGTTATAAACCATTTTAGATTTATGCGAATTAGTTTCTTAATCCACAACTGGGCGTGTTTTTTACTTTTTACCAAGTGGGCGTTGTGGAGAGAAGTGTATGACGCTGACCAATCAGTGACTAATCAGCCTCATACACTTCTTATTGGTCCCGCCCAGCTTCTTTCACTGCACAATCACACTGTAACAATGGGCTGGAACAATGAGAAGTGTATGACGCTGATTGGTCAGCGTCATACACTCCTCTGTACAACGCCCACTTGGTAAAATGTAAAAACACGCCCAGTTGTCTAAAACTAATTAGCATAAATTGTTTATAACTTTGTCAAAAATGATCGTTTTTCAAAATAAAAAGCAGTGTTCTCTACATTCCAGCGCCGATCAGTCTATGTAGGAGATAGGGCGCTTATAATCTGGTGACAGAGCCTCTTTAATACATATGTCAAATGTTCACAGTTGCTTGTGTAGAGCTAAACTGCTCCATTTCATTGTCTGCGAAATTCGCTGCAAAAAAAACCAAATTGCACGCAAGTTTTGAACACTGCCTAACCATCGATAATCGTAATTCCCTAAATTAAATCCAATGCATTAACGAATACCCGTTTTTGTTTTTTTTAGTGGAACTATTTGGAAACAAACGTTTATGGCAACTGTCGGTGGATGAAAATGTAGTTTCTGATCGACTGATATAATTTTCATCCATCAGAAAAATATTAGACGTTCCTTTCTAGTAGTAATCTTTATTGCTATTACTGTAGCACTAAAGAAGTAATCCCTGGATTTTATGCTAAAGATTGAGTAGGGACAGTGTCAAATATACACATTTTATTGATGTTTGTGCAACTTATTTCACACCGCGATCTGGACGCTGGTAAAGGTCTGGGTCATGGAGTCCATAAACTGTCTATTTAGACGTAGAGGGGTGATTAGATCATCTTCTCACTCCTTTTCTGAAGAAAAAAAAAAGACCCCCACTTTGTGACAATAAGAGAGCAAGGATGCGCTCTGATTGATAATGGGGGTGATAACCTGAAGAAAAGTTAATGTTACCTCTGCCCCTGGAGCCCTTACCCTGGGGTCATCTACAGCCACACAGGGACAGGAAGACGATGACAACTTCTCTTCCTCTCCCTGAATGTTGCCTGCACCCCCCCCCCCCCCTCCTTTACCGCATGGGCTGAAGTGAAAGCTGCAAATATTTGCATCTCCCACTTCAACCTGCTCTAACCCAGACTGTGTTGCAACACTTTGATTGCAGCTCTAGCTAAGACACAGCTTTAGTTAGAGCCGTTAGTAGTAAGGACAGATCAGATATGTCATTGGTTACTGAAGTCTATACTTGACGTATGAAATACCTCCTTGGCAGGGAAAGTTTTAATGGGGTTTCCTATCCAGTATTGCATTCAAAACGTTTTTTTACGCTTGTCTAAAATGTCTGTGTGATACCCATGGCTATGAATTCATTATTTTTGTCTTCTTTTCTGCTCTTGTAAATTACACCAAAAACGGTGAACATCACTGAGTATCTTGATACTGCCTACACATATAGGGGAATCCCAGGTAACATAACAGCTCAGTTTGTCTAGTACAGAGCCTGCCATGGCAAATGGTATGATTTATTTACTGGCAGGAAGGTGAGCTAGGATTGTGCTGGTTTAAAAGCAATCTGTGGTGACACAGTCCATACTATACTGTACAAATATGTTGCCTTCTAATCATATTGCATAGTCTGGCTTTTCTTGCTACACAGGCAAGCCCACATGACCCTTACTTTTTGCATGTATTTGTTTTGATAAATCGTTCCATTTGACTACAAATAGGGGGGCGTTAAGTTACACCCTTATTCGTTGGAAAAGACTGCGACTGAGAATGGTGTTAAAGGCTTGAGAGCAAATGTTAACATTTACCGATGCTAGTAACCAAAGTGATTGGTTAATTGTATTGGTATGATGGGTCCCCTAAATGCCTGATAAAAATTTAGCGCATAAGTATGCAAGGATAAATTACCAAAGCAATACTGTAGATATTTGTGTATTTTTGATGGCGCCACCCTTAGAGTTGCACTGATTTCTGACGTGAAGAGTATTGCGTTTTCATTTTCACTCTTTCCTTTTGTTTTTTCCAGAATGGTGATGTATGCATTTCCATCTTGCATCCTCCAGTAGATGACCCACAGAGTGGAGAACTTCCTTCAGAGAGATGGAACCCAACACAGAATATTAGGTAAGCCGTTGTGTACAGGTTCAAATGTAGCTCCATCCAACACAGTTCTCGGCGTAAATATGACCTGTGAACATGTAAAAAAAAAAACTCACATAAACAACTCCCTAAAACACCATAACGTCTTGCAATTTCTTCATTGAAAAAGAAAAATTAAACAACTATGCATAGTCCCGATCCATAGGTATGTGGACCCACTAGGCCGCCCTGCCGTAGGAGCTGGGAAAACAACAGTATGCAAAGTCCTAGCACAAGAGTACCTGTAATAGTCCAGACAGTAGCAGAGGCTTGGGCACAGACGAAACTTGACGGTAGATAACACCAAACATGACGGATGATGCCAGACGTGGTGTATGACCGCAGATGGCACAACACTACTTACGCCCCCTCTTCTTGGGTCCAGAGAGAGAGAGAAACTTTTTAACAAGGGTAGGGGCATTAAGGTTCTCTTCTGGTTCCCAGGACCTCTCCTCAGGACCAAACCCTCTCCAGTCCACCAAATAGAAAGTCCTTCCGCCTACCGTTTTGCAGTCCAGGATCTCCTTTACCTTGAACACATCAGAAGAACCGCTGGGAGCAACTGCAGTACTAGGAGCTTTACTGTAGCGGTTCAGAACCACAGGTTTCAGGAGAGACACATGAAAGGAATTGGGGATTCTGAGGGTAGGAGGCAGCCGAAGCTTATAGGAGACAGGGTTTATCTGTTGCAGGATCTCAAAAGGACCGAGGAACCTGGGAGCAAAGTTGAATGATGGCACCTTCAAGGGAATATTCCTTGAGAACGATCAGACTTTGGTTCCAGGAAGAAACTGAGGCGCCTCTCTTCTTCGTGTATCCGCTTTTCGCTTCATGCGATTGACTGCCAGCAGAATAGAGGACTGGGCCTTCTGCCAGATTTGTAGAAAGTCCCCAAATGCAGAGTTCGCTGCGGGTACCTGAGATGTAGCCGGAACCGGAAGAGGGATTCGTGGATGTTGGTGTAGACAATATAGAATGGCGTTGAAATAGTGGACTCACTTGTGTAGTTGTTATACGAGAACTCGGCCCATGGAAGAAGCTGTACCCAGTCGTCCTGCATGGAAATGAAATGACGAAGATAATTCTCCATGATTTGGTTAATCCTCTCGACTTGACCATTGGACTGGGGATGGTAGGCCGAGGAAAAGTCCAATTTCACGTCTAGGAGTTTACAGAGGGCTTTCCAGAATTTTTAAGTGAACCCCTGATTAGACCTTATACAGCTATGCCGACGCAAAAATAAAAAAGTTACAGCTCTTCGAATGTGACAATGGAAAAATGTAAAAAATGGCTTGGACATTAGGGCCCAGAATGCAAGCAGAGGGAAGGGGTTAAAGAAATAATGAGCAAAATATTTGCAAAAGTAGAAAATCTTTATTAAATATAATATACAATAACATAAACAGAATAAAAAGGATGGAACATATACGGAGAAGAAAGACAATGTGGTCAGATGTAAAAGACCAGTAACATATAGTAACAACCGACCGTCAGCGGCCAAAAACAACTCCTGTAACCCACAATAAGAAAATATGCTAAAGTATTAAGCCCACTTATAAGTAGTAACTAGTGGTAAAATGTCCGCTTATAGAAAAAGTGCGACCGGAGTACAATGCACATAGAATAGTGTAGGATGTCTAAATAGCCCAACACAAGAATGCAGGCAAAGAGACAAGGAGGTAAACTGCAGTGATCGTAAGACAACAATTTAAAGACATGAGCACATACCCTGAGACATGGTGGGGAGTGGAAATGGCAAACTCAGGACTGGATGAAAAAAGCGCCTCGACGCGCGTTTTGCCCACGCATCATAGGACACGCCGCACGTCAAGATGGTAGAGTCCCGCATGATTACCTCAAACATGGGTCACCGACGCTAAGCGGCACTCCCGCATGGGCGATC
Organism: Rhinoderma darwinii; assembly: GCF_050947455.1. Taxonomy (NCBI): domain Eukaryota; kingdom Metazoa; phylum Chordata; class Amphibia; order Anura; family Rhinodermatidae; genus Rhinoderma; species Rhinoderma darwinii. Next base: position 303,948,465 of record NC_134687.1, read on the forward strand.
GAGCGTCTGTGCACACACCACATCCGCGGCAACCAGGATAAGGATAGAAATGTATGTATGGAAACTATTTAAGTGGGACGAATATGGAAACGGGGGAATATGAGTAAGATATAATATGATAATACCTTGGAGAAATGAATAGCAGTAATCATATATTAATACTGCGGATGATAAATAAATAAAGAAAAAAAAAAAAAAAAGATATTACAAAAAGTCCTGAAAAAATAAATATGTGTGTGTGTGTGTGTGTGTGTGTGTGTGTGTGTATATGTAGAGATAAGCAGCACTCTGCAACATATTCCAACACAGTAATGGGTGCAAGCAGGTAATCCAGATCCGTGGATTATAAGACCTAAACGAAAGAAATCCCACAGCACTCCGATGGGTCCAAAAAGTATGTGATTTAATCAGTCAACAGCTGCAACGTTTCAGTCCTGCTATGGGACCTTTTTCAAGCATGCTGTTGACTGAATAAATCACATACTTTTTGGAACCATCGGAGTGCTGTGGGATTTCTTTCGTGTGTGTATATATATATACTTTCCTTTCATATTACTGGTTAAACACTGAGGATATCCCGGTCCGGGATGAAACGCGTCAGCTGATCAACTCGCACCTGGCAGGTAGTGACGTCAACCTTGCCTTGTCTTGCAGTCTCCAGCGTTGCCAAAACTCAACGTGGAAACCAGCACAGCACGATACTGACTCTTCTGAGTAAGAGTGCGCTTCTCTTCCAATTTAATTCACCTTTGTGTGAAATCTCGGCTGCCCCTGAGTACAGGGTGGGCCATTTATATGGATACACCTAAATAAAATGGGAATGGTTGGTGATATTAACTTCCTGTTTGTGGCACATTAGTATATGGGAGGGGGGAAACTTTTCAAGCTGGGTGTTGACCATGGCGGCCATTTTGAAGTCGGCCATTTTGTATCCAACTTCAGTTTTTTCAATGGGAAGAGGGTCATGTGACACATCAAACTTATCGAGAATTTCACAAGAGAAACAATGGTGTGCTTGGTTTTAACGTTACTTTATTCTTTCATGAGTTATTTACAAGTTATGGGTGACATTATGGGTGTCAGGTCTGAGCATTCCTAGATGAACAGTTTCCTGGAAAGTGGATTGGTCGTCGTGGGCCAGTTGAATGGCCCCCTAGGTCTCCCGATCTGACCCCATCTGAAGGCAATTGTCTATGCTGTGAAGATACGAGATGTGCAGCAACTGAAACTACGGATACTGGAAGCCTGTGCTAGCATTTCTTCTGCGGTGTTGCTATCAGTGTGTGAAGAGTGGGAGAAGAGGGCTGCATTGACAATCCAACACAATGGGCAGCACTTTGAACACATTTTATAAGTGGTCAGAAACTTGTAAATAACTCATGAAAGAATAAAGTAACGATAAAACCAAGCACACCATTGTTTTTCTTGTGAAATTCTCTAAGTTTGATGTGTCACATGACCCTCTTCCCATTGAAAAAAACTAAAGTTGGATACAAAATGGCCGACTTCAAAATGGCCGCCATGGTCAACACTCAGCTTGAAAAGTTTCCCCCCTCCCAAATACTAATGTGCCACAAACAGGAAGTTAATATCGCCAACCATTCCCATTTTATTTAGGTGTATCCATATAAATGGCCCACTGTGTGTGTGTGTGTGTGTGTGTGTGTGTGTGTGTGTATGTATATATATATATATATATATATATACACACCTATCCATACATTTGAAAAAAAAAATGCTGTATACATATAACAGGCATACATATTAATAAAAATATATAAGGACATAAAATTGAAAAACCAGTAATATGAAAGGAAAGTATGGAAAAAAAAAAAATATATATATATATATTTCATAGGACAATGTATTCAATAAACCAAGATGGTAGACCTAATCTACCGAAATATCCCCAGATGGAGAAAAGAGAAGACACCAGAAACACTCAAAATAATTAGCATTATCTGATCGAAAATACAGCAAATAACCGATTCAGCATTGCAAGCCTATACTAAGGAATAACACAGGGACAATATAGTATACACTAAGTTGCAATATACATTAGGTCATAATAGCTGGGTGTAGTCCAAGGCTTGAACGATGCGACAGCTTGTTATCAAGCAACCTTGTTCTCCAGTCGGATACAGATCTCATAAGAACAGTCCCACTAACTAGAATGTATACTAGAATAAAAACAAGAAAAAACCCATAAAAGGATAAAATTCACGCAAGGTTGGAAATTAACTAGTGGCCTCATTCAACCCAAATGGTGCCACTGTATTGAGTAGAGTGATCCACTTAGGCTGGGTTCACACGACCATGTTACGTCCGTAAAGTACGGAACGTATTTCGGCCGGAAGACCCGGACTGAACACACTGCAGGGGTCCGGGCTCCTAGCATCATAGTGATGTACGACGCTGACAGTAAACTTTAACGACACATACAGACATGGAATACGACAGCTACAGTCCCATAGTGAATGCGAACGGGGCCCGCAGTTGAACTGTGCGACGTCCGGCGCCATTTTCCTGTGGACCGGAAGTCGAGGCCGGACAGTAAGATTACTACTTCCGGTCGCGGCTTCCGGACTTGTGCACTTGGAGCGGCGGTAGCGGACGGACCGGAGGGAGCGGCGGCAGCAGGAGCAGGTAAGTTATTTCTATGTATGTTCGTGTTTTAGTGTGTGTTTACTACTGTATGTTAACCTACTACACGGTGTTGGCTCAAAAAATGGCGACACACAGTGTAGGAGGTTTGACCGTTCAATCCCCTCATTTCTCCCGGCACTAGCCAGGATAAAGATGGGGGGGTTCTGAGAGCTCACTAGAGCGAGTGAGTTTTCTCAAATTTTGCAGCATAAAGCAATGTGGTTGCTTTACCACATGCAATGCTGCAATTTTGGGAATTGCTCCATCTAGTGACCAGCGCTGGGAAATATTATAAATTAGAATCTAATTTATAATATTTCCTGACTCGTGGAAAAAATAAAAAATTTGAACAATGTCTAATCACCTATACACTGTTTAACTAAAAAAAAAAAAATGTTTTTCTAGCGACACATTACCTTTTAAGGCTCAGTGCCCATTTTTTAAATCTGACATATTTCACTTTGTGGTAATAACGTCGAATGCTTAAACCTATCCAAGCAATTGAGATTGTTTTCTCGTGACACTTTGGGCTTCATGTTCGTTTGCAAAATTTAGAGAAAATGTAGAAAAAATAGCATTTTTCAGAATTTAAAAACTAGACCCCTCAAAGTATTCAAAACGGCATTTAGAACGTTTTTTTTTAACCCTTCAGGCATTTCACAAGAATTAAAGCAAAGTGGAGGTGAAATTTGCAAATTTCATTTTTCTTGCTGAATTTCAATTTTAATAAAAAAATTTTGTGTAACACATAAGGTTTTACCAGAGAAACACTACTAAATATGTATTGTCTATATTCTGCAGTTTTTAGAGATGTCCCACATGTGGCTCTAGTGCGCTCGTGGACTAAAACACAAGCCAAAGAAGCACCCAGTGCATTTTGAGGCCTCCCTTTTTTTTTTTCTTCGAATATATTTTAGGCAGCATGCCAGGTTTGAAGAGGTGTTGAGGTGCCAAAACAGTAGGAATCTCCCAATAGTGACCCCATTTTGGAAACTACACCCCTCAAGGAATTAATTTATGGTGGTTATCGTTTTGACCACACAGTTTTTTCACAGCACCTATTTTAATTGGGCTGTGAAATTAAAAAAAATTCATTTTTTCCAATAAGATGTAATTTGTGATCAAAATGTCCTATTTTCTCAGGGAACAAAATGCCCCATTTTGTTGCCCAATTTGTCCTGAGTGCAGCAATACCCCATTTGTGGTGATAAACTACCGTTTGGGCCCATGGGAGGGCTCAGAAGGAAAGTGTTTGTTGGAGCCCAGATTTTGCTGGAATGGTTTTCGGGTGCCATGTCGCATTTGCAGAGCCCCAGAGGTATCAAAGCAATGGAAACCCACCAGGTGACCCCTTTTTGGAAACTACACCCCTCAAGGAATTCATTTATGGGTGTTGTGACCATTTTGACCCCACAGTTTTTTCACAGAACTTATTTGAATTAGGCTGGGAATTAAAACAAATATTTTTTTCCAATAATATGTAGTTTTGGCTGAAAATTTCTTATTTTCACAAGAAATCAAATACCCCATTCTGTTGCCCAATTTGTCCTGAGTGCGGCAGTACCCCATTTGTGGTGATAAACTGCCGTTTGGGCCCATGGGAGGGCTCAGAAGGAAAGGACCACCATTTGGCCTACTGGGGATTTTTTGGTGCTAAGTCGTGTGTGCAGAAGCCCCTGAGGTATCAGTACAGTTGAAACCCCCGAGAAGTGACCCCATTTTAAAAACTACACCCCTTAAGACATTCATCTAGAGGTGGTGTGAGCATTTTGACCCCACAGGTACTGTGTAAAAGATAATGCGCAGCAGATGGTGCAGTGTGGTATTTGCAATTTTCTATATATCTATGCCATTTCAGTGTCCAATATATTGTGCCCATCATGCGCCACCAGAGATATACACCCCATAAACTGTAATGTGGGTTCTTCTGGGTACGGCACTGGGTGGGCACTTCTGTGCGGAGTGCGTCCGTGTAGATGAAAAATCTAAGGGATCTATGATAAATTTTAAAACTTTCATACAGAGCCCTGGTTTTTCCGGACACGTGTCACATTGATATATTGTGTCCTCCCTTATCCCCCTCTTATAGCAGACTTTGCACCTCTTTTGACTTTTTCCCTTCTTGCCAGTTTGGGGAACTTCTTCTGGAAAGTGTTGCCCTGGTACGATGCCTGTGGCCTCGCTTCCCGAAGTACTGGGTGCGCCCTACTTGGTCCCTAAAGGTTAGGTTCTTGATAATGATGTGCACGGCCAGCTTCTTTTACCACACCGCATGGCGCTGTATGGCTTCAGGACTTGATCTGACAAGTCCACCCCTCCTATGTACCTATTGTAGTCCAGGATGCAGTCTGGTTTGGGGTTCTCTGTACTGGTACCTCGTACAGGTACTTGGGTACTGGAGTGGCCATGTATTGTCAATACAATGACATCTCTCTTGTCCTTTTACTTGACACACAATATGTTGCTGCTAGATTTTGCCCTGCTCTCACCCCTTCTGAGTGTTTGCCCAAGCAGAGTCTTGGGGAGGCCTCTCAGATTTCTTCTAGCAGGGCCGCATGCCGCAGTACTTCTGGAAGCGAGGCACTTGAAGAGCGGGACGCTGGTATAAAAATTATCCAGGTAGAGGTGGTAACCCTGGTCCAGCAGTGGGTGCACCAAATCCCACACAATTTTTGCATTAACTCCCAGTAAGGGGGGGGGCATTCTGGGGGCTGAATAATGCTGTCCTTCCCTTCATTTATCCTAAATTTGTAGGTATACCCTGATGCACTCTCGCAAAGCTTATACATCTTCACGCCATACCTTGCCCTCTTACTCGGCAGCTACTGGCGGATTGAAGCCTCCCTTTTTAAAATGTACCATGGACTCATCAATAGAAATACAATTCTTGGGGGTGTATGCTTGGGAAAACCGGGCACTGAAACGGTCTAATAGGGGTCTCCGTTTATACAAACGGTCAAAACTGGGGCCATCTCAAGGTGGGCACTTCTCATTATTGGTATAATGTAAGAAGCGAAGTATTGCCTCATTTATTTTTTTTAGGTTCCAGTTCAGTTCTGAAGTTGCTTTGAGGGGCCTATATATTAGAAACCCCTATGAAACACCCCATTTTAGAAACTAGACCCCTCAAAGTATTCACAACAGCATTTAGAAAGTTTATGAACCCTTTAGATGTTTCACGGGAATTTCGAGCAAAGTAGAGGTGAAATTTACATTTTATTTTGTGCGAAAATCCTTTTTTATACCATTTTTTTCTATAACACAAAAGGTTTTACCAGAGAAACGCAACTCAATACTTATTGCCCAGATTCTGTAGTTTTGAGAAATATCCAACATGTGGCTCTAGTGCGGTAATGGACTGAAGCATCGGCCTCCGAAGCAAAGGAGCACGTAGTGGATTTTTTTAGGCACCATGTCCGGTTTGAAGAGGTCTTGTGCCAAAACAGTGGAAACCCCCAAAAAGTGACCCCATTTTGGAAACTAGACCCCTTGAGGAATTTATTGTAGTTTTTCATTGGATGCAAGCGGCTTTTTGATTCGTTTTTACTCTATTTTTTGGTGGCGTGGTGACTTAAAAACAGCAATTCTACAATTTTTATTTTTATTTTTTTTATTCTATTTTTTTTTTACAGCGTTCACCGAGCCCTATAAATGACATATTCACTTTATTCTGCATGGCGATACGATTTCGGCGATACCATATGTTTATATTTTTCTTATGGTGTTTGCACAATAAAATACATTTTGTAAAAAATCATTTACTTTTTGTGTTACCTTATTCTAAGAGGTGAAGTGACCAAACAATTGTGATTCTGGTACGGTTTATTATTTTCTTTTACGGCGTTCACCGCGCGGGATAAATAACGAAATAATTATGTAGTTCAGGCGGTTAAAGACGGGGCGATACCAATTGTGTATAGTTTTTGTTTATATATTTTTATTAATAATATAGGACTGATAAGGGAAAAAGGGGGATTTTTACTTTTATCACTTTTAAAACTTTTTTTTTTTCTTATTTTTACACCATTTTTTTTTTTTTTTTTTACTTTATTACTTTGTCCCACTACGGGACTTGAGGGCAGGAGGCCCTGATCGCAATTCTAATACACTGCACTACATGCGTATTTGTCAGGACCCACTAGGCTTCCGTCAATGGCATAGCCGGACGCCATTGTTAGGTGTCCGGTTGCCATAGTCACCATCGCCGGCCGCTATCGTGTAGCAGGCCGGCGATGGTAGCTTAACCCCTAAAAAGGCGCAATCATTATGGAACGAGGCTTTTAAGGGGTTAATCAGCGGGGACACAGATATCGGTCCCCGCTGTAGGAGCTGCGGCAACTGCTGTACGAAACAGTAGCTGTCACAGCTCCTGTATGTGTCTGGAGGACGGCCGAAATGGCCGTTACTCCCGTGACGTGCTATACCGTCATGGAGCACAAACGGGGTGGTTTCAATGACTGAATAGTACGTCACTGAGCGTTAAGGGGTTAATAGTTAGCTTTCTTCACTCTCCAGGAGTGAGAAGACTAAAGAGTTAAAACACAGCTTTTACTATGTTATCTGCCCAGATAGCAGCACACTGGCTCCGTTATCTCTAGGCTTCTGCTGGATGGAGGGAGGAGGGGGGGGGGGGGGGAATAAGTACAGACTGCTTCATTGTGAGCATTTCTGCACTTGCAACTTTAGTTTCATTAAAAAAAACACGTTTGTTTTATGAAGAAAAGTCACAGAGGTGTCGGCACTTAGAGAGAGCTGACACCTAGATTAGTGCCTTGCTGCTCACGCTGAAGCATCCCTGCACTCATTAAACCTGTTCCAGGCTGTCGACGTCTTTACACGTGCTAACTGCATGGGGCATCCAGCAGTTAGAACGTATATAACCGTATGGCAGTTGTGAAGGGGTTAACCAATTATGGGGTGTGTCTCTCTGGTGGCACAAGTCCGACACAACATAATGTGCACTGAAAATTGCAATTTTTACTTTGCACCATCCACTGCGCATTAATTTCTGCAAAACACCGGTCCTTTACAAGATGTCTCAATTCTGGGGGTTTTCCACTGTTTTGGTATCTCCGAGACTTTCAAATGTTGTGACATGGCCTCCGCATACCAGTTCAGCAAAACTTGAGCTCCAAAAGTCAAATGACGCTCCTTCCTTTCTGAGCCCTGAAGGTGTCCAAACAGCAGTTTATGACCGCATATGGGATATTTTTGGGAAATTGCTTTACAAATTCTGTGGTGCTTTTTTCTCCTTAATTCCTTGTGGAAATGAAAAAAATTTGAGCTAAAACTACATTTCATTGTGAAAGCTTTTCATTTTCACGGCCTAATTCCAATAAATTATGTAAAATACCTGTCGGGTCAAAATTCTCACTATATCCCTAGATAAAGTCCTTGGAGGGTGTAGTTTTATAAAATTAGGCTCAATTTTGGGGGTTTCCACGGTTTTAGTCCCTCTGAGGCTTTGCAAATCTGACATGGCGTCCGCAAACCATTCCAACAATATTTGAGCTTCAAAAGCCAAATGCCGCTCCTTCACTTCTGAGCCTTGCCATGTGCCCAAACAGCAACTCATGACCACATATGGGGTATTGCCGCACTCTGGAGAAAATGCTTTACCAATGTTGGGGTGCTTTTTTTCTTTAATTTTTTGTGGAAATGAGAAAATGTAACATTTTATTGAAAAAAAAAATTGCTTTTCATTTCCACAGCCCAAATTTAATAAAATCTATGAAACACCCGTGGGATTGAAATGCTCACTACACCCCTAGATGACTTTCTTGAGGGGTATAGTTGTGTATTTTTGTTTTTGGGGTGTTCTTTATGTTTTGGCACCTCTTCAAACCTGACATGGTGCTTAAAATAATTTCTAATAAAACAGAGGCCCCAAAATCCACTAGGTGCTCCTTTATTTCTGAGGCCGGTGTTTCAGTCCACTACCACGCTAGGACTACATATGGGATGTTTCTAAAAACTCTGGGTAATAAATATTGAGCTGCCTTTTTCTGTCAACAAATGCTGTTACAGAAAAAATGTATTTAACCCCTTAATGACAAGCCTATTTTGGACCTTAATGACCAAGCTATTTTTTACGTTTTTCAATCGTCGCATTCCAAGAGCTATAACCTTTTTATTTTTGCGTCGACATAGCTGTATATGGTCTTGTTTTTTGCGGGACAAGTTGTATTTTTTAATAGCACCATTTTGAGGTACATATTATTTATTGATTAACTTTTTTTTGGGGGGGGAATAGAAAAAAATCGGAAATTGCGCCGCTCTTTTTTGCGTCCTAAATCTACGCTGTTTACCGTGTGGTATAAATAACACTAACTTTATTCAGCGGGTTGTTACGATTGCAACGATACCAAATTTGTATAGATTTTGTATGTTTTACTACTTTTACACAGTAAAAACGCTTTTTTTTCAAAATTATTTGTTTTTGTGTCTCCATATATGAAGAGCCATAACGTTTTTATTTTTTCGCCGATGCAGTTGTATGAGGGCTTTTTTTTTTGCGGGACGACTTGTAGTTTTTATTGGTACCATTTTGGAGTAGATGCGACTTTTTGATCACATTTTATCAAATTTTTTTAAAGTCAGTATTCACAGAAAACAGCAATTTTTCCATAGTTTTTTATTTTTTTTACGGCGTTCACCGTGCGGGTTAAATAATGTAATAGATTTATAGTTGGGGTCGTTACGGACGCGGCGATACCAAATATGTGTAACTTTTTTTTACTTTTATTTTGTTTTTTTAATAGTAAAGCATTATGTATGGGGAAAAACTGGGTTTTTCATTTTTTTTTTTTTTCACATTTTTTTTTTTTTAATTAACTTTATTAAAGTTTTTTTTTACTTTTTTACTAGACCCACTAGGGGACTATAATATGCGATTCTCCGATCGCATTTATAATACACTGCAATACTTTTGTATTGCAGTGTATTACTGCCTGTCCATTTAACACGGACAGGCATCTGCTAGGTCATGCCTGCGGCATGATCTAGCAGGCATTCACTCCAGGCAGACCTGGGGGCCTTTATTAGGCCCCCGGCTGCCATAGGAGACACAGACACTCGGCGATCGTATCGCCGGGTGTCGGTGGGAGAGAGAGGGAGCTCCGTCCCTCTCTCCAAAACCACTCAGATGCGGTGCTCGCTATTTCGCACCACATCTGAGGGGTTAAACGTGTGAGATCGATACTAATATCGATCTCACACGGCAGAGCAGGGACGCTCCCAGCTGCCTCTAGCAGCTGAGAGCAGGGAGATTTGACAGCTCCCTGCTCTGTAAACTTATTCCGATGCCGCGACGTAAAAAGTCTATGGCATCGGAATAAGGCCCGTTAGTGACCGACGTAGAAACACGATGGGCCGGTCACTAACGGGTTAAAGTTGAATTTTTTTAGTTCCTGTGAAACGCCTGAAGGGTTAAGAACTTTCTAAATGCTGTTTTGAATACTTTGAGGGGGGCAGTTTTTAAAGTGGGTTAATTTTATGGGGGGTTTCTAATATGTAGACCCCGTCAAAGCCACTTCAGAATTGAACTGGTCCCTGAAAAAAAATAGGTTTTGGAAATTTTCTTGAAATTGCTGCGAAGTCCTAGAAAAATAAAATGACATTCAACAAAACAATGACAACAAAGTAGACATATGGGAAATGTTAACGTGTAACTATTTTGTGTGGTATTACCATCTGTCTTACAAGCAGATACATTTAGATCTAGAAAAATGCGCGTTTGCTATATTGACCAAATTTTATCATTAACATTGTACAATGTATAACAATAAAACATTTTCAGAATCCCTTGGATAGGTAAAAGCATTCCAAAGTTATAACCACATAAAGTGACGCATGTCAGATTTGAACAAATGAGGCTCTGTCAGGAAGGTCAAAACTGCCTGCAGTGCGTGCGTGCCTTGTTTCATACACTTGTACTGAGGCGTTACTGTGGGACCCCTCCGATGTCAATTGAAAGTTCTCATTACATTATGTAGCAGTAGCTCCAGTTGCAAATGACTACTGCCGCTGAAATTATAGTAGCAAGTTAACAATATTTTAAGTTGCAATTTGGAGCCCTGTTTAATATACATTTTGTCAGAATTCTATTGAGGTTGCCTTATGTAGAACCATCTGACTGTATAGCCTTCCAACCAAAATGAGTTGTGCCATTCCAGTTTTAGATCGGTCCATGCCGGTGAGATGCCACATTTAGTCTAGTGAAGAAGTTGGATATACAGGCTCTACTTTCCTGACGGTGCGACAACTTGACAGACAACTGATTGTTTAGGATTTTGGGTCATGATTTATTCCTTGCAACACTGGCTATTTTGTGAGGTTGTCTCCATAATATAACCACTTGCCATATGCTCTTTCGGGGAATATGAACTTCAAAGAGGGGAAGTTCCTGGCAGACTCTACCTGGCCATCTATTAAATAGTTCTCCATTCGTTTGGTCGCTGCAGGTGAAATATATGGCCAGCCACAGTTGCTCGTGGCAGTTCACCAGGTGTTTCAGAAACCAATACAATTATCTGTTAGGCCAGCCAGCTTTATTTAAAATAAAATAAAATGTCGATGTTAAAGGGGTTGTCAGCTATCGGACAACTGATGACCTATCCACCAGATAGGTCATCAGTATATGAGCTGTGGGGGTACGACACCTGCGGGCATCGGACGTCCATGCCGGAAGCAGATGGCTCCGGTCATGGAATAGTGGCTGAGCTGCAGTTCTGCAGCATGGCCGCTATACAACGTATGGAGCCAACTGCTTCCGGCTCCGTACATCAGATACTGTGCAATGACGTCCGGTGCCCGCAGGCAGCCGGAGCAGCTGATCGGTGCGGGTGTCGGAGCCGCACCGATGATATACTCCTGACCTATCTGGTGGATAGCTCATCAGTTGTCCGGTAGTGGATAACCCCTTTTAATGTCATTTTTTTTCCTTGAACTGTGTAAAAATTGAATGGTTCTTTCAGTGTCCACATCTCTAAAAGTAATGTGGATGTATAAATACATTATGTTCCAAAAAATGCTAAATGTTCCTGAATTTCACTGTAAAGGAACTGCTTTTGTCAACTTCGAAATACAGTTTAACAATGAAAATGTTTCTACACAGGACAATCCTCCTCAGTGTCATCTCTCTCCTGAACGAGCCAAACACGTTTTCTCCAGCCAATGTGGATGCATCTGTCATGTACCGGAAATGGAAGGAAAGCAAAGGGAGTGATCGGGAGTACATTGACATTATACGGTAAGCTGATGGCTGTAGTCTGAGGTGGCAAAAATGTTGCCATTGGATGTGGAGAACTTCCATTTTGGTGACCATAATATAGCCCTCCAACGAAGTCTATACACAATAATGGAGGTCTATTAACCCCTTCCCGACATTTGTCGTAAGTATACGACATGGAAAGCCAGTGCCTCCCGCAAAATGTCGTATACTTACGACAAATGCATGGCATCGGCTCAGAAGCTGAATCTGTGCCATCATCCCCGGATGTCAGCTGTATCGGACAGCTGAAATCCTGCTATAACGGCGGGGACCGAAGTTGGCTTCGATCCCCGCCATTAACCCCTCAAATGCAGCAATCAAAAGCAATCGCTGCATTTAAGGTGTTTGCAGCTCATCGATACCCCAGCAATGAAATCGCTGGGGTGTCAGTGGCTGCAATGGCAACCGGAGGCCTAATACTGGCCTCCCGTTGTGCCTAGCACGGAAAACTTCCAGCCCCCGCCCGGAGGTGGGGCCTGAAAGTCTTCTGTAGCCGCCGGCAAGATGGCGCCGGCTCAGGAGATGAGCCGTCGTCATCAGCGGTGGATATCCGCTGTATGTTACAGCTGACATCTACCTGTAACGGCAGGAAACCGCTCCGATCTCTGCCATTAACCCCTCAGATGCAGCGATCGGATGCGGTTGCTAGCAGATCGGCAGCTGTGCCCTGCAATCGCACGACTGCCGACTGCTATTATGACACCAGGAGACCTAACAATGGCCTCCTGTCTGCCATTACTGAAGCCGATTAGGCCCCGCTCGGAGGCGAAGCCTAATCGGCTTGCTGTCAGTGAATGACTGACAGATCTAATACATTGCACTGCATAGGTAGTGCAATGTATTAGAAAAAAAAATCTGACAGTTGGACCTTCAAGTCCCCTAGTGAGAAAAAAAAAAGTTGTAAAAAATATAATAAAAGTTTTAAGTAATAAAATAAAACACAATCGCCCTTTTTCCCTTATCAAGTACTTTATTATTGAAAAAAATAAACCATACATATTTGGTATCGCCGCGACCGTAACGACCTAAACTATAAAAATATTGTTATTTATTCCACGCGGTGAACGGCGTAAAAAATAATGACACAATTTCTGGTCGTTTTGCCCTACAAAAATTGAAATAAAAAGTTGCATGTATCCAAAAATGGTGCCTATAAAAACTATAGCTCGTCTCGCAAAAAACAAGCCCTCATATAGCTCTGTCGACTAAAAAGTTATGGTTCTCACAACATGGCGACAGAAAAAATACATTCTTTTTACAAAAGTAATTTTATCGGGCAAAAAGTTGTAAAACATAAAAATGTTCTATAAATTAGGTATCACCGGAATCGTACTGACCCGCAGAATAAAGTTAACATGTAGTTTATAACGCATGGTGAACGCTGTATAAAAAAGCCCTTTAAAAAACATGCCAGAATTGCTGTTTTTTGGTCACCTTGCCTCTCAAAAAATAGGATAAAAAGTCGCATGTACCCCAAAATGGTACCAATAATAACTACAGCTCATCCCGCAAAAAAAACAGCCCTCATACCACTACGTCTATGAAAAGAATTAAATTAGTTATGGCTCCAATAAGTCCGGAAAGAAGAAATATGCAGTTGTGCAAATCGGAGGGGAACATTTCGTCTGTTTCGAGAGGCGATTTATCGGGGCCCTAAAATTAGGGAACCAGGAAGGTGAGGGCCCAAACATATTTGCTAGAAGCGAGGGTGCCCGTATTATACCAGGACAACACTTCCTAGCAAAATTCCCTAAACTGCAAAGGTGCGGAGTGTGGACCAAAAGGGGGATAAGGAAGGACGCCATCAGTGCGACAACGGCCTGTGCATAAAGGATTGCTTCACAGCGTAACACACATCTATTGATTATTTTATTGTTTACCCCATTATTATACCACCTGACTATGCCCCTGATATACTCTGCCCGGCTTACATGTACCCCCACATTATAAATGGAAACACCAGCAATACTCAAACAAAACTACTACCAAGCAAAATCTACGCTTCAAAAGCCAAATGGCGCTCCCACCCATCTGAGCCCTGCAGTGTGCCCAAACAGCAGTTTACTTCCACATATATGGCACCGCCATACCCGGGAGAACCCTTTTAACAATTTTTGGGGTGTGTGTCTACAGTGGCATAAGCTGGGCACGACATACTTGCCACTGAATTGGCATATCTGGGGAAAAATTTTAATTTTTACTTTGCACCATACGCAGCACATTTATGGAAAAGACCTGTGGGGTGAAGTTGCTCACTACACCCCTTAATAAATGCCTTGAGGGGTGCAGTTTCTAAAATGGGGTCACTTCTGGGGGGGGGGGGTTTCTTTTTATTATTTACCATCTGAGCCTCTGCAATTGTGAACCAATTCTGTGTAAATCGACAAATTAGGCCTCAATTTCGCATGGTATTCTCTACCTCCTGAGCCCTGTCAAATGTCCAGGCAAAAGATTAGTGCCACATGTAGGGTGATTCTAAAATTGGGAAACACCGCATCATAATTAGGCTGGATTCACACGAGCACATTACGTCCGTAACGGACGGACGTATTTCGTCCGCAAGTCCCGGACCGAACACACTGCAGGGAGACGGGCTCCTAGCATCATAGTTCTGTACGATGCTAGGAGTCGCTGCTGGACAATGCGACATAGCGCCCAGAAACCAATCCAGCAAAATCTGTACTGCGAAGCCAAATGGCTCTCCTTCCCTTCTGAGCCCTGCCGTGTAACCAAAAATGAGTATATAACCAAATATGGAATTTTGCCGTACTCGGGAGAAATTCCTTAACAAATGTTGGGGTTCTTTTTTCTGCTTTTATTTTTTTTTTGAGAAAATGAACAATTTTGCGCTAAAGCTACGTCTTATTGGAATAAAAATGTAATTTTTATTTTTACTGCCCAATTCAAATAAAATCTATGAAACAGCTGTGGAGTCAAAATGCTCACTACATTCCTCAAGAGGTATAGTTTCCTAAATGGATTAACTTTTTGGGCGTTTTCATTGTTTTGTCCCCTCGGGCTCTGCAAATGTGACATGGCCTCCGCAAACCATTGCTGCTAAATGTGATCTCCAAATGCCACTCCTCTTCTGTTCCTTGCCGTGTGCCCAAACAGCAGTTTATGACCACATATGGGGTATTGCCGTACTCCAGAGAAGTTGCTTTACAAATGTTGGGGTTCTTTTTTTCCTTTATTTGTTGAGAAAATTAGAAAGTTTGAGCCAAAGCTACATCTTATTGAAGAAAAAGGATTGTTTTTATTTTCACTGCCCAATACTAATAAATTCTATGAAACACCTGTGTTGTCAAAATGATCACTACACCCCTAGATGGATTCATCAAGGGATGTAATTTCCTAAATGGAGTCACTTTTGGGGCGTTGTCATTGTTTTGTCCCCTCAGGGGCTTTGCAAATCATTCCTGCTAAATTTGAGCTCCAAAAGCCAAATAGCGCTCTTTCCCTTCTAAGCCCTGCCGTGTCTCCAAACAACCGTTTATGACCACATGTGGGGTATTGTTTTACTCGGGAGTGCTTTTTCTCCTTTTAGTCCTTGTGGAAATGAGAAAAAATTTGCTAAACATACATTTTCTTTGAAAGAATGTAGATTTTCATTTTCACGGCCTACTTCTAATAATTTCTGCAATAAACCTGTAGGGTCAAAATGCTCACAATACTCCTAGATAATTTCCTTGAGGGGTGTAGTTTCCCAAATGGGGTCACTTTTGGGGGATTTCCACTGTTTTGGCACCGCAAGAGCCCTTCAAACCCGACATGGTGCTTAAAATATATTCTAATAAAAAGGAGGCCCAAAGTCCACTAGGTGCTCCTTTTGCTTCTGAGGACGGTGCTTCAGTACATTACCGCACTAGGGCCAAAAACTGCAGAACCTGGGCAATAAATATTGTGTTGCCTTTCTCTGGTAGAACTTTGTGCTACAAAAAATATGGATTAAAAATCAATTTATGCAACAACAAAAAATTGAATTTGTAAATTTCTCCTCTACTTTGGTTTAATTCCTGTGAAATGTCTAAAGGGTTAAGAAACTTTCTAAATGCTGTTTTGAATACTTTGAGGGGTGAAGTTTTTAAAATGGGGTGACTTATTTGGGGTTTCTAATATATAAGGCCCTAAAAGCCACTTCACAACTGAACTGATCCCTGAAAAAATAGCCTTTTGAAATTTTCTTGAAAATTTGAGAAATTGCTGTTCTAAGCCTTGTAACATCCTAGAAAAATAAAAGGATGTTCAAAAAATGATGTCAAGCTAGTGTGGACATATGGGGGATGTTAATTAGCGATTATTTTGTGTGGTATAACTTGCCTGTCTTACAAGCAGATACATTTAAATTTCGAAAAATGCAAATGTTTTCAATTTTTCACTAAATTTTGGTGTTTTTCACATTTAAATACTGAATGTATCGAGCTAATTTTGCCAGTAACAAAGTCCAATGTGTCATGAGAAAACAATCTCCGAATCGCTTGAAGAGGTAAAAGCATTCCGGAGTTATTACCACATAAAGTGACACATGTCAGATTTGAAAAATGAGGCTCTGTCAGGAAGGTCAAAAGTGGCTAAAGAGGGAAGGGGTTAATAATGCATGGATGTATTAAAGGGGTTTTCCCACGAGGGACATTTATGACATATCCACAGGATATGTCATAAATGTCAGATAGATGCGGGTCCGACCTCTGGGAACTGAACCTATCTCTAGAACGGGGGCCCCCTAAACCCCGTTCTAGTGTTTTGTTCTCACGCTGCCTCCTGGCCACTTCCTGAATTTATGGTCGGGAGTTACGGACACAGCGTAGCTCACTGAGCTACGCTGTGTCCGTAACTCCCAAAGTATTGAATAGCAGTTACGGAAGCAGCGTAGCATGCGAGCTATGCTGTTTCCGTAACTACCATTCATTTATATGGGGCTTTTTTTTTTTTTTTACCTTTTTATGGTCCGAAATCAGCCAACACGCACAGAGGTAGAACTGGTTTTAGGGGCCCCGTTCTAGAGATAGGTGTGGGACCCGCATCTATCTGACATTTATGACATATCCTGTGGATATGTCAAAAATGTCCCTCGTGGGAAAACCCCTTTAAGCTTGCTCTTTCCTGTAACGTCCTTTTGAATGAAAATAGTTTGTTCTTCAGGTATCGGGAGTGGATCCATTTACGTTTCGAATACCCATGGAACATGTTTAGTTGACAGATGCACCATTAAAACCTCTCATGAATATGTTAAAGCGCCACCTTGCAGCCACTTTGACCATTCTATTGGGGGAACTGTGTTCTCATTCATTCTATAAAATAGATCCATTTCCAAATGAGCTCACTATGGCTTATAGGGTCATTTTGGTAATCGAGAGTAGTAAAGCAGCAGGGATGTCATTCCTGCAGTAGAATACAGACATTTACAGCAGCAGGTGTTCTCTGACAGGAATTGGCAGAGGCAGATTGTGCTTCATTTTAAAGATTAATATAGATTGACGGAGGTGCTAGATTATTACCAAAGTTGCTGGTACTGTTCAGCAATGAAAGGAAACTTCCTGCTGTTCCACAGAAAGATTCCTTGTAAGTCATACACGATTATAGCAAATTACTAAAGATATCCAGAATGCCATTGGCATAGCCTTCTCTATCTACTGTGTTCTCAATCACCTGTCTTTATTTCATAGGAAACAAGCTCTCACCACTAAGGCTGATGCAGAACATGACGGGGTGAAGGTTCCTACCACACTAGCTGAATACTGCGTGAAAACCAAGGCTCCAACTCCAGATGAGGGATCTGACCTTTTCTATGATGACTACTATGAGGATGGTGACATGGAAGATGAGGGTGACAGCTGCTATGAAGATAAGGATGATTCTGGCAATGAAGAATCCTGACAACCTGTTCCTCCAGTACTTGCATAGATCCCTATCTTCTTCTCATCATCAATAAAATAGACACTGATGATTTTCCACTCTTTATTTCTTTGACCATATTCTCACCTGGCACATGTGGTACAAGAGAAATAGAGGAGAGATTTGAGGCTTTGGCCTACTGAAATGCCAAGGATGGTTCCTGAGCTTACAGTAGAGGTTGGCTTAATGCTTGCAGTAAAAGCTTGTGCCACAGGATGGCAGTAGAGTGCTTTGCAAGTCCTGCTGCTATACTTACTCCACACCCTTTACCTTTGCTATTTCAGGCTGCAGTGCAGGACTGAAATTAGGCTTAAGAGGGTTGGTGTGAGAATTTTTTTATTTGGTTGCTTTTTATTTTGGGTGTGGGTGGAAGGTAAAGAGGGGTGCTTTGGTTGTGAAGATTTTCTCTTGGGCTCTGTTCACACCTCTGTTTGTTCTTTTTCGTCAGGCTTCAGTTGCTTTTTGTTAGTGAGCATAGCGTAGCATACTGCAGTATTGTATCCAGCAAAAAAAACTGATACCTGACAGAAACATGACTGATCCATCATAAATTAATGGAGAAAAAAAACGGATATATTGTAACTGATCATAACGGATCCGTCGTGGTTCCTGTTAACACGGAATTGATGACGCAAGTGTACACAGAGCCTTATTGTCTGACACTGTATTTACCGTATGGTGGGGTTGGGTTAGTAGCATTATTGTGTGGTTTTGATTTCTCTGTGTGGGATTTTCTGCTATTTTTCTGGTTTGTTTTAAGATAATTGAATAAAAAAATAAAGAGAAAATTACTTTTGCGTCTCTTATTATGTGTGATCTGGAACAGTGTAATATTATTCCCGAACAGGTTCTGCTGGTGGAGTTTATATATTTCAAGTATATAGTTTCTGACCTTTAGTGGAGTAACCTGTGGGTGTGGCAGTGCAATAAGACGTGCTTTCAACCTCTGATATAACGTATAGAAAATAAGCACTAATCACGACCGTGTCAAAAAGTAGAAAACTGGATTAAATATTTCTCCATGTCCATTGACAGAAAACAAAGGCATCACAATTGCCAAATGTGTACAAAATATTTCACCCATCTGGTGAGTCCTGGAAGTGTCCTGGTTATAATTCTGTCTTCGTCTTCCCAGTTAGATCCAGGGCTTTCGCCGATCGTTTATATATTACAAGTTATAAAATACTAGTGTTATCGTCCTTTCATTTTTATGGAGTGTTTTAATTGCTACGTGGAAACTTTTTGAGGTGAAGTGTATGCCATAAATGCAGAGCATGGATTATACTGGAAAAGTACTTATACGGACATCAGGTCTTAAAATATTGTGCTGACAGTAGACCGTATAATGAAAGGCTAGTAAGGGTTCACAAACATCAGATCATGATCTAAAACTGATCAGCTCTTCTACAGTTAGATGTGTGCCACATGCTCCATCCAGCCTTGTGAACGTTTTACCCCTGCACTAACACCGTAAATGATCTCTACTAGAAGAACGGACAGGCCAAAAGCCTGAGCGCTTCTGACAATATTCTCCACTTTTGTCGGTGCAGGGTTGTCATGGAGCTCAAAACCACTATATATATATATATATATATATATATATATATATATATTGCCACATATACGCATACCTGCCACTATATTCAAGCCAGGTATGATGTAGAAATTGTTGTATATGGTGATTTGTGTCCGCACATTCCTCTTTAAAAAAAAAAAAGGCAATAGATCTTTTAGAAGTGGCAAATCTGCCAAAAAAATGCAGTGATAGTGGCAAGAATAGTATTAGTGTCTAACCTCCTGGTGGGAAAAAAAATCAGTGACAACCCCTATACTAGCTGTAAAGGCTGCCAATCTTGATTGTCACTTTTGGAAAATTTAGAGAGTACTATCCAAGGGCTTATATTTTGTTATGTACTTCTCTATGGATATTTTTATTCTATAAAATATTATTAAACTCAATAGAACCAAGTATCTATACCAGTTTCCATGTGAGAATGGACTCTTAAATCTAAGGCCTGTAATATGGCCACATTTTAAAGCCCATATTACAGACCTAACACACACAACCTCATCGGTTCAACTGAACCGAACTTAGATCATGGATTCTACATTTTTCAATGCCTTGAGTACATTTTTAGCTGCTTGAATAAAATGGCCTGCTAGTGACGTTTTATATTTAGGGATTGCTGTGGGTCTCATAAGGAGCAGGGCCTCTGGCATGTTAGTCATTAACCCCTTCAGGACCTGGTCATTTTCTGGATTTTAGTTTTCATTTTTTCCTCCCCACCTTTAAAAAGCTATAACTTGCTTTATTCTTCTGTCATTATAGCCGTATGAGGGCTTGTTTTTTTGTGGGACGAGTCGTAGTTTTAACGGTACCATGTAATGTAGTGGGAAACTGGGGAATTTTTTTTTTTTTTTGTGGGATTGAATAGGAAAAAAAAACAATTACTGAATCTTTTGAGGGTTTCATTTTTACAGCGTTCACTGAGCTGTAAAAACTGCGTTAACTTTATTCTACCGCTCAATACGATTACGGCGATCCCAAACTTATATAGTTTTGTTTTTTTTTTAAATGTTTTACTACTTTTAAAAGGAAGAAACAAAATTTTTTTTTACTGAAAAATGTTATAAAACATTAAATAATGCTATAGTGTAATAGTTCATCATTTTACAGACGCAGCCATATCAATTTTGTAGGATTTCTTTATTTTTTTACGTTCCTTCAGAGGAAAAATGGGAAAAGGGTTTTTTGTTTTTTTTAAACTTTCAATTAATTAAATTTTTTTTTTTTTTTTTACAATACTAAAAACTTTAAAACAATTTTACACACTTTAGTAGTCCCTCTAGGGGACTCGAACCAGCGATCGTTAGATTAGAGTTACATTAGACTAATGTATTGCAGTGTATTGTCATTTTTACAGGTTCCTGTTAGGGTATGTTCACACGGCGGGGGTCCGTAACGGCTGAAATTACGGGGATGTTTCAGCCTGAAAACATCCCCGTTATTTCAGCCGTACCGGCATGTGCAGGCGCTTGAACGCCGCGTCAATTACGGCCGTAATTAGCGCTGCTATTCATTGGAGTCAATGAGTAACGGCACTAATTACGGCCGAAGAAGTGACAGGTCACTTCTTTGACGCGGGCGTCTATTTACGCGCCGTCTTTTGACAGCGGCGCGTTAATATACGCCTCGTGTGAACAGACAAACGTCTGCCCATTGCTTTCAATGGGCAGATGTTTGTCAGCGCTATTGAGGCGCTATTTTCAGACGTAATTCGGGGCAAAAACGCCCGAATTACGTCCGTAAATAGGCCGTGTGAACATACCCTTAAGCTGTGCCAGAAACACGGCTTAAGAGGAGATGAAGAAAGGCAGCCCTGGGGGCCTTCATTAGGCCCCTGGGCTGCCATGACAACCATTGGTGCCCCCCGATTGCTTTGTGGGGGGGCCGATGAGCTGTGAGAGGGGTTTGTAACGTCTTAGATGCTGTGATTTGTGCTTGATTGCAGCATCTAAGGGGTTAGACAGCCAGGAACAGCGTGATCGCTGTTCCTGGCTGTTATTCCCAGGTGTGAGCTGTAAAACAGCGGACACCCGCTGCAGACGGAGCGGGCTCAGTGGGTGAGCCTGCTCCGAACATTACCTCCCCCACCACGATGCAATAGTAAGTCGTGACGTGGGAAGAGGTTAATGACCTAGCAAGATTTGCAAACCCTGTCTATTCCTATTACACCTAAAGCCCGTTTTACACAAGCGTAGAGACCTATGATGATAGTTCGAGTCATCTGACCCGCTATAATTTCTGCGCCCATATTACACTTGTGTAAAATCAGCCTTAGGCCACTTTCACCCAGTGCAGATTTGGTTGGTATTTTGAATCCGAATTTTTAGCCCAAACCCAGGGGTAAAACACAGAAAAAGTTTGTAACGATTAAGGCTGGATTCACACGGGACGGAAATGCTGCGGAATTTCCGCAATGCTTTAGGTGCATGTTTTGCTGTGGATTTCACCCCTTCTACATTGAAAAGACTGAAATCCACAGTAAATATCCAGAACAGACTTGGGGCCTGTTCACATCAGCGTTGGCTTTCCGTTCCGGGGTTCTGTCGGAGGTTTCCGTCAGGTGAACCCCGCAACGGAAAGTCAAACTGAAACCACAGCTTCTGTTTCAGTCACCTTTCATATCAATGGTGACGGAAACATTGCTAATGGTTTCCGTTCATCACCATTCCGGCAGGTTTCCGTTTTAACGATGGAATCAATAGCTGAGTCGAATGCGCTATTGATTCCGTCGGAAAAACGGAAACCTGCCGGAATGGTGGCGAATGGAAACAATTAGTAAAGTTTCTGTCACCATTGATATCAAACGGAAGCTGTGGTTTGTTTGACTTTCCGTTCCGATGGAACCCTGGAACGGAAAGCCAACGCTGATGTGAACAGGCCCTAAGCCTGTTGCGGTTTTGAAAAAAACACAGCATACTCTGATTTCCGTCTGGAAAATGTTCAGCAGTATGTAGATGTATTTTTATGCTGCTGAATTAATAAACGCCTCGTAAAAATACGCGTTGTAAAAAAGTAGACACTACACAAATATGCTGTGAAAATACTGCTCTTGTTTTCAATGCACTCCTGGTTTTTGCCTAAAAATACAGTTGCAATAAGCTGCACTATGTGGAAGTGGCCTTAGGCTAAATTTGGGGTTTACTTTCATTAAGACGGTTTCGTGTGTGTGTGTGTGCACGCACGCACGCACGCACGCACGTGCGCGCGCACACACACACACACACACACACACACACACACACACACACACACACACACACACACACACACACACACCCCGTTCAAAAGTTTGGGGTCACCCAGACAATTTTGTGTTGGGAAAAAAGTGTTATGGACAGATGAATCGAAGTTTGAGGTGTTTGGACCACACAGAAGAACATTTGTGAGACGCAGAACAACTGAAAAGATGCTGGAAGAGTGCCTGACGCCATCTGTCAAGCATGGTGGAGGTAATGTGATGGTCTGGGGTTGCTTTGGTGCTGGTAAAGTAGGAGATTTGTACAAGGTAAAAGAGATTTTGAATAAGGAAGGCTATCACTCCATTTTGCAACGCCATGCCATACCCTGTGAATAGCGCTTGATTGGAGCCAATTTCATCAAATTATGCAAGAACTATTTAGGGAAGAAGCCGGCAGCTGGTATTCTATCTGTAATGGAGTGGCCGGCGCAGTCACCAGATCTCAACCCCATAGAGCTGTTGCGGGAGCAGCTTGACCGTATGGTACGCAAGAAGTGCCCATTAAGCCAATCCAACTTGTGGGAGGGGCTTCTGGAAGCATGGGGTGAAATTTCTCCCGATTACCTCAGCAAATTAACAGCTAGAATGCCAAAGGTCTGCAATGCTGTAATTGCTGCAAATGGAGCATTCCAAGACCAAAGCAAAGCTTGAAGGAGAAAATTATTATTTCAAATAAAAATCATTATTTCTAACCTTGTCAATGTTCTGACTATATTTTCTAGTCATTTTGCAACTCATTTGATAAATATAAGTGTGAGTTTTCATGGAAAACACAAAATTGTCTGGGTGACCCCAAACTTTTGAACGGTAGTGTATATTAAGTAGATTGTGTAATGATAACACATTACTTTTTTCAATTATATTTTATATTCACATATAATGTATCACGGCTAAGGGGTATGTGGACCCACAAGGCCGCTCCGCCGTAGCGGACTAGCAGCTGGCCAAACAATAGGCGTGAAGACACTTGGCACAGATTACAAACTCAACTCCAACACTATACTTCGTACGGGAACAAACACAATTACGGGATACAGGCTACGGGAACAGGATGCAACTAAGTGACCATTTGCTAAACGAACATGGGCAGACACAACAACCCTCAGGCACAGGAAGGGCAGGACAGATTAAAATAGGACAGGGAAGGATATAGTGGTGCACGCGCTGGCTCTTTAAGAGGTCAACAGGGCACGCGTGCGCACCTTATGGGAGCGGGCAGCAGGCAGGAGCAGTACATGCCGGCCTCCCCGGGGAGGGGAACGCCGAAAAAGAGGTAAGAGATGCCGGTGACCCCCAAGGGAAGCCGGAAAGCGGCAATCGACGGCCGCCAGCGTTACAGTACCCCCCCCCCCCCCTTTACGCCCCTCTTCTTAGGACCAGGGCGTAGAAGGAACATCTTGATGAGCGCATGGGGCATCAATGTTCTCTTCAGGTTCCAACGATATCTCCTCAGGACCAAACCCCTTCCAGTCTACCAGGTGGAAGACTTTTCCTCCTACCCTCTTGTAGTCCAGAATCTCCTTAAAGAGGCTCTGTCACCAGATTTTGCAACCCCTATCTGCTATTGCAGCAGATCGGCGCTGCAATGTAGATTACAGTAACGTTTTTATTTTTAAAACACGAGCATTTTTGGCCAAGTAATGACCATTTTTGTATTTAAGCAAATGAGGTTTGCAAAAGTACAACTGGGCGTGTTGAAAAGTAAAAGTCCAACTGGGCGTGTATTATGTGCGTACATCGGGGCGTTTTTACTTCTTTTACTAGCTGGGCGCTCTGATGAGAAGTATCATCCACTTCTCTTCACAACGCCCAGCTTCTGGCAGTGCACGGACACAGCGTGTTCTCGAGAGATCACGCTGTGACGTCACTCACTTCCTGCCCCAGGTCCTGCATCGTGTCGGTCACATCGGCACCAGAGGCTACAGATGATTCTGCACCAGCATCAGCGTTTGCAGGTAAGTAGCTACATCAACTTACCTGCAAACGCCGATGCTGCTGCAGAATCAACTGTAGCCTCTGGTGCCGATGTGTCCTCGCTCGTCTGACACGATGCAGGACCTGGGGCAGGAAGTGAGTGATGTCACAGCGTGATCTCTCGAGAACACGCTGTGTCTGCACTGCCAGAAGCTGGGCGTTGTGAAGAGAAGTGGATGATACTTCTCGTCAGAACGCCCAGCTAGTAAAAGAAGTAAAAACGCCCCGATGTACGCACATAATACACGCCCAGTTGTACTTTTACTTTTCAACACGCCCAGTTGTACTTTTGCAAGCCTCATTTGCATAAATACAAAAATGGTCATAACTTGGCCAAAAATGCTCGTTTTTTTAAAATAAAAACGTTACTGTAATCTACATTGCAGCGCCGATCTGCTGCAATACCAGATAGGGGTTGCAAAATCTGGTGACAGAGCCTCTTTAACTTAAGATTTAAATAGGACAGGGTGCACAGGGATAGGCTAGGGAGGGATATAGTAGTGAGCAAGCTGGCCCTTTAAGAGGTCATCAGGGCGCGCGCACACCTTACGGTTGCAAGCAGCGGGCAGGAGCAGTACACGCCGGCATTCCCGGGGAGGAGGGGAACGTCGATACGGAGGTAAGAGATGCTGGCGGCTGCCAAGGGACGGTTACCTGGACCAGATATTAAAAATTAGTTGACAATACTGCCAATTTGATCTAAGTTTATTTAGTGGATGAGAAATATGTCTAATAGCGAAATCTAGATATAATATATTTTATTTATATGATAAGTTAAAGCGATTTGAAGAGATAATGTACAGTTAACTATCTATATTGTGAACCTATGGTACCACCATGCTTCGGTTATATAGATAGCCACACTGATTGTACAATTGTGTGTATGACTTTCTATGAATATTAAATAATATAGACACTGGCTTTTGTTGGGTTGTATACTCTATTATTGTACCTCCACTTTCACTGAAAAATGATTATAGTCCAGGAGTGTGAACAATAATCGTTTTTCTAAATAACATATTACCGTTTCTGCTTCTGACAGACACATGAACGGTCTATAGTCTCCAGCCCTAGGGAAGTCATTGGGTAGAGCATCAGAAACGCTCTGCCCGAAGACTTTGGTTCTGGGGAAGCTTCGTAATTCACTGTCTATATATCAGGAGCCTCCCCAGGGCCATTTTCACCCGGGCCGAGGGAAGCTACCCGATATACACCGCGTTCCAAATTATTATGCAAATGTTATTTTTCGCTGATTTTCCTAAATAGTCGATGCAAATGACAGTCAGCCATCAACCGTTGGAGTATAATGCAAATTTTATTGAACAAATCTCCCAATGATAACAGATTTTTTTTTAGAAGTAAAAAACTCAAAATGCACTGTTTCAAATTATTATGCACAACAGAGATCAAAACATTTTAAAGGTTGTAAAGAGAACTAAAATGGTAATTTGTTGAATTTGCAGCATCAGGAGGTCATATTTACAGAAATCAAAAGCTCTTTCAATCAAAAAAAACTTAACAGGCCAAGTCACATGTTAGCATAGGACCCCTTCTTTGATATCACCTTCACAATTCTTGCATCCATTGAATTTGTGAGTATTTGGACAGTTTCTGCTTGAATATCTTTGCAGGATGTCAGAATAGCCTCCCAGAGCTTCTGTTTTGATGTGAACTACCTCCCACCCTCATAGATATTTTGCTTGAGGATGCTCCAAAGGTTCTCAATAGGGTTGAGGTCAGGGGAACATGGGGGCCACACCATGAGTTTCTCTCCTTTTATGCCCATAGCAGCCAATGACACAGAGGTATTCTTTGCAGCATGAGATGGTGCATTGTCATGTATGAAGATAATTTTGCTACGGAAGGCACGGTTCTTCTTTTTGTACCACGGAAGAAAGTGGTCAGTCATAAACTCTACGTACTTTGCAGAGGTCATTTTCACACCGTCAGGGACCCTAAAGGGGCCTACCAGCTCTCTCCCCATGATTCCAGCCGAAAACATGACTCCGCCACCTCCTTGCTGATGTCGCAGCCTTGTTGGGACATGGTGGCCATTCACCAACCATCCACTACTCCATCCATCTGGACCATCCAGGGTTGCACGGCACTCATCAGTAAACAACACGTTTTGAAAATTAGTCTTCATGTATTTCGGAGCCCACTGCAACCGTTTCTGCTTTTGAGCATTGTTTAGGGGTGGTCGAATAATAGCTTTATGCACACTTGCAAACCTCTGGAGGATCCTACACCTTGAGGTTCGCGGGACTCCAGAGGCAGCAGCGGCTTCAAATACCTGTTTGCTGCTTTGCAATGGCATTTTAGCAGCTGCTCTCCTAATCCTATTAATTTGTCTGGCAGAAACCTTCCTCATTATGCCTTTATCTGAACGAACCCGTCTGTGCTCTGAATCAGCCACAAATATTTTTACAGTACGATGATCAAGCTTAAGTTTTCTTGGAATATCCAATGTTTTCATACCTCGTCCAAGGTATTGCACTATTTCACGCTTTTCGGCAGCAGAGAGATCCTTTTTCTTTCCCATATTGCTTGAAACCTGTGGCCTGATTAATAATGTGGAACGTCCTTCTTAAAGCCCCATGCACACGACCGTAAAAAACTTCCGTTTTTGCGGACCGCAATTGCGGTCCGCAAAAACGGACCCATTCACTTTCATTGAAAGCGGACACCTTTCCATAGCGCTACGGAAGGGTGTCCGTGCCGTGGAAATGTTCCGGGAATTATGGAACATGTCCGTTCTTGTGCATTTTGCGGGCCGTGCTCCCATACTTTGTATGGGAGCACGGCCCGAAAATGCGGCTGTCAGTCGGCGGCCGGCCGTGCCCAGTCGGCGGCCAGCCATGCCCGCAATCGCGGGCTGTGATTGCGGGCACGGTCGTGTGCATGGGGCCTTAGTATTTTTCCTTTGATTGGGCACACCTGGCAAACGAATTATCACAGGTGTCTGAGATTGATTACAATGATCCAAAGAGCCCTAAGACACAATACCATCCATGCGTTTAATTGTATACTAGCCCGATGGAGCCAAAAGGACACTCTTTTGGTTTCTGTTGGGGTAATGGAGCCCTATAGACACGTTTACGTGCAAGTTGGGAGCCTTAGGCTGGATTCACACAGTGTTTTTCCGCGTTTTTGTGTTATTCATGGCGTTTTTTGCTGCGTTTTGTTAGTGCGGCCAGAAGTTACATTAGTCTATAGTAAAATATGCACTACACACAACTGTGTTTTGATTTTTTCCCAAACGCAGCATGCTCTGAGTAAGGCGTTTTTTTTTTCCATAGGCTTCTCTATAGGACTTCAGAATGCCAGAAAAAAAGCATGTACAAAATGACACTAAATACAAAATGCCACCAAAAACGTCTTCAAAAGTGCATGTTATATTTTAATAAAGGTGGTGTTTAGAAGCATTTATTTATGCAGCTCAAATTGCCAGAAAATTTGTGTGAAGCAAACCTTACAGACGTATACGCAAAATGGAGGGCATAAGGCTTTGTTCACGTGTCAGGGGTTCCATCTGAGCTTTCCATCACGGGAACCCATGAACAGAACCCTGACTGAAACAAATGGAAACCATGGGTTTCCGTTTGCATCACCATTGATTTTAAGTGCAAATGCTTTCCGTTTGTCTCTGTCGTGCAAGGGTTCCATAGTTTGGACAGAAGCAATACCATAGTCGACCCTTGCACAACGGAGACAAACGGAAACCATTTGCACTGGATCCTCCCCCATTGAAGTCAATGGTGATGCATACGGAAACCTATGGTTTCCGTTTTTTTTTTCAGTCAGGGTTCCGTTCATGGGTTCCCCTGAACGTAGCCTAAACATGACATAAACTAGGCCTTAAAGATAAAGCAGGACACTTCTTTTCTTATTACAATGGGAGTTTTATTTTAGAAGTGGGGATCTTTTGGATGCTATTGTTATTTACTGTGACTGCAGGTGACCAGTACTGCATTTACTAGTCCGGCATACCGGACCACATGTTAACAGCATCACCCCACCCCCACTACAACCAGTGCCCAAAGGTCTTTTAAGAGTCTAGCAAAGCCTTTATTACCATCACTAGTTTACAGACGCATAGAGCAGCATTGAACACAGCCATGGCACGTAAAGACTGAGATAAAGAAAAAAACGAATAGTTACAACCCAGCAATACGTAGTATAGTAGACTAGGGCCCGCATCTCTAGAGGCCATGTGGCCGCCGTGTCTCGTGGTGACTGAGGACGGGAGAAGCTTAGTAAAGACCGGAAGTGCGTAGCGTGAGTCCCCGCCCACTGACATAAGGAAACAGGTGACCCCCTTCTCATCTCCATTGGCTGCCATTTCGGTGAGGAGAGAGGACGCCGGTGACCTGTGTGTGGCCGGTGTAGACTGCAACATGAAGGGGTTCGGGCTCTTAGCCGCCGCTGTGCTGCTTGTACTGAGCGGGAAAGGAGCCGAGTGCTCAGGTAAACGTCGTGACTCAGAAGGGTACAGAGGTTGATCCAGGTCATCGGTGGCATAAACACCCTCTCGGCGTAGAGGCCAGTTACACGATGCGGTGTTTAGCGATCACTGAGGGGCTCACCTTTACCAGCCGTTACTAGTGTAGTGTGAACGGGTGGTTAGAGAGGCTGCGGCAGCTCGTTGTGTAGAGTCCCCGTTGTTTATATTCCATAGAGCCGCGCATGAGACCTTCATCTAATGTAACCGACTATCATCTGTGTGCTAAGCGTCCCTTACCCCTTTAACGACCCAGCCATTTTTATGTTTTACTCTTTCACTCCCCGCCTTCAAAGAGCCATAATGTTTTGATTTTTCCGTCAATGGAGTGGTAAGAAGGCTTTTTATTTTGTTTGAGGGACGATCTGTAGCTTTGATTGGCACCATATAATGTACTGGTAGACGGGGGATTGGGGAAAAAAAACTAAATTCCGCCATTGTTTTTTGGGTTTTGATTTTACGGCTTCCGCTGTGTGGTAAATACGACAACTGAACTTTATTCTGCGTCTCAATACGATTACAGTGATACCAAATTTTTATATATATATATTTCTGTTTTGCCACAGTCTCCAAGCCATAACTTTTTTTTTTTTTTTTAGGGATCTAGATGGTGCGGAGTTATTGCAAACCTCTTGGGAACTTGCAGATCTTTTCATCATACAGTGATTGAGCTTTATTTAGAAGAAATGGCGAGTCAATGGGTCTGATTGAAATCACTTGACCGTTTAGGAAAGTCTATTAACCTATTAATGGCGTTTGACCATTTTGAAACCATATGGAGGTTCACTTTATGGCAGCTACGACTACGGCTCTTACCGTTTTATAGAGCCCTTTTAGCAGAATAAATATACAGTAGTGCAGTTGTGGGGCACCCAATTCTTACACTGTCGTCATCCTGCCAAAGGATTTGCAGTTTACTTCAGTCTGTAATGTCTATGGAGCAGCAGGCACATTCCTTACTTTCAAATACCTATTCTGGTAACAGAAGTATATGAGGGAATTGCTAGAATTGTGATTCCCTTACATACCTGCACAGGTTCCCGTCCTCTTCAGATCCAAAACGCAATAGAACTAGCACGGCGCTGAATGGTAACCATGTCATTCCTCACTGAGGGAACTGCTTGAAAAGTGGATGGAACTAAAGTCATGGGAGTTTCTTCTGCTTGTTGTCTATAAACAGAAGTCTTTCTGACCAGAACAATCTTGGCGGTTGCTTTGTGTAAGTAGACCTTTAGTAGTGGTCTTCATTGGTTGACTTTCTATAAGTATTATTTTGGTAATGGCTAGTTTTATGGTGGTCGTCTTGCACTGTACCCATTGCTAATCCTTTGTATTCTGCTGTACGTGTAAGGTAGAAGAAATGTTCATACTTTAGTGAAACAATCCTGTATCTGGACATGTGATGTACTGGATTATATCTCTGGGCCTCTGCCGTTCAGTACAGTCAATCTAATTACGTGTGGAATTCTCTTGTTCTCATGAAATGAAGTTTGGAGTGCAGTAAGCCTGTTGGCCTGTTAATAATCCTCTGTAAAACGTTTGGCCGCCCTGGGACATGGCATGTGATTCCAGCTTGAAATCTCTTCAATAGCCTGCGTTCTTCAGCAGCAGCCTTACTTCGCTGTTTATTAGCCCAAACCTTAAGCTGCCAATTTGTGATGTTCTACTAGGGTCTTCACAAAGGCGTGTCACCACTGTTGAGAACAAAAAAAACTGCATTTATTCATGTGGGGGTGTTTTTCCGAAACTTTTCTAGATGTTCCTCAGTTGTACGGGAGCATCTAAAAAAAAAATAATTACATTGCAAACCACATGCATACCCCCCCCCCCCCATTGAAGTGTGTGTAATAGGGGAGGGGGGTTAAAACGCATGAGTAGTGAATGGGTATAACCACAGCAGCCACAATTAACCTAATTCTGGTTGTTTGAATTCCCACTCATACTTAGGCCTCATTTACACGAGCGTAATATACGCGCGTGCTTTTCACGCGTGTCGTACGCACCTATATTACTCTATGGGGCAGTACAGACGATGCGTGAATTTTGTGCAGCGCGAGTGCGTTGCGTAAAACTCACGACATGTTCTATAATCGTGCGTTTTTCGCGCATCACGCACCCATTGAAGTCAATGGGTGCGTGAAAACCACGAAGGTTGCACGGAAGCACTTCCGTGCGAACTGCGTGATTCGCGCAAGAGCTGTCAAACTCTGAATGTAAACAGAAAAGCACCACGTGCTTTTCTGTTTACAAACATCCAAAAGGAGTGTCTTAGAGATGAGCGAACCGAACTTCACCGGGTTCGGCTGAACTCGTTTTGACCGAACCCGGCAAAAAATGTTGCGCTACGCGATGTCAGGAGACAGTCACTGTACAGGGTGCTGAAATGGTTAAACTGGTTCAGCACCCTGGACAGTGACTTCCGATCCCAATATACGTGAACGTGTAAAAAAAAATAAATAAAATTCTGACTTACCGATAAAACTCCCGGCTTCTTCCTCCAGTCTGACCTCTCGGGATGACAATTCAGTCCAAGTGACAGCTGCAGCTAATCACAGGCCAAGCACAGGCTGCAGCGGTCACATGGACTGCCGCGTCATCCAGGGAGGTGGGGCCAGATGTCGAGAGGCGCGTCACCAAGGACACGGCCGGGAAGTTCTCGGTAAGTACGAACCTTTTTTTCTTTAAAGAGGCTCTGTCACCAGATTTTGCAACCCCTATCTGCTATTGCAGCAGATCGGCGCTGCAATGTAGATTACAGTAACGTTTTTATTTTTAAAAAACGAGCATTTTTGGCCAAGTTATGACCATTTTCGTATTTATGCAAATGAGGCTTGCAAAAGTACAACTGGGCGTGTTGAAAAGTAAAAGTACAACTGGGCGTGTATTATGTGCGTACATCGGGGCGTGTTTACTACTTTTACTAGCTGGGCGTTGTGTATAGAAGTATCATCCACTTCTCTTCACAACGCCCAGCTTCTGGCAGTGCAGACACAGCCGTGTTCTCCAGAGATCACGCTGTGTCGTCACTCACAGGTCCTGCATCGTGTCGGCACCAGAGGCTACAGATTATTCTGCAGCAGCATTGGCGTTTGCAGGTAAGTCGATGTAGCTACTTACCTGCAAATGCTGATGCTGCTGCAGAATCAACTGTAGCCTCTGGTGCCGATGTGGCCGACACGATGCAGGACCTGTGAGTGACGTCACAGATCTGCACTGCCAGAAGCTGGGCGTTGTGAAGAGAAGTGGATGATACTTCTCATCAGAACGCCCAGCTAGTAAAAGTAGTAAACACGCCCCGATGTACGCACATAATACACGCCCAGTTGTACTTTTACTTTTCAACACGCCCAGTTGTACTTTTGCAAGCCTCATTTGCATAAATACAAAAATGGTCATAACTTGGCCAAAAATGCTCGTTTTTTAAAAATAAAAACGTTACTGTAATCTACATTGCAGCGCCGATCTGCTGCAATAGCAGATAGGGGCTGCAAAATCTGGTGACAGAGCCTCTTTAAACAGGTTACTCCATATGGTGATCGGAATTCACTGTCGAGGGTGCTGAAAGAGTTACTGCCGATCAGTTAACTCTTTCAGCACCCTGGACAGTGACTGTCGTTGACTAGCCTCATCTCTATGATGGCGGCTGCGCGAAAATCACGCAGCCGCGCATCATACACTGATGACACACGGAGCTGTCAAGTGCCTTTTGCGCACGCAAAACGCTGCGTTTTTTCCGCACGCAAAACGCACACGCTCGTGTAAATGAGGCCTTAAAGGGGTTATTGGAGAATAATACTGAAACAAACATATATGTATGTGTCTGGTCACTACATGATGCCACTATAGCTCAGAAGTAATAACTTTTCATTTTCACTGTTGCCCATCTCTGTGCCCTACTGTTTTTGATTCTATGGGTGGGATTATCATGTAATAGACTACAGTTCCCATGATTCCTCTCTCCTCTTATAGACGCCTATATTTACAGCTACCTGCATGCCCCTCTATTACAAGGTGTAAGGTAGTGCTATCTTCACACACAACACAGGCTATGATTCTGACACTACACTATCTGCTGCCCAGTATGTGAAAGACCACAGGGGGAGATTGGGGAGCAAAGTAGATAAGAGTAATGTGAGGTTTAGGGCCTGTTCATATCACCGTTGCCCTTCCGTTGAGGCTTTCCGTCGGGTTAACCCCTCAACGAAAAGGCAAACGGAAACCTAAGCTTCTGTTTCCCTCACCGTTGATATCAATGGTGACAGAAACCTAGCTAATGGTTTCTGTCTGTCACTGCGCTATTGGTTCCGTCAAGAACAACGGAACCCTGTTACAAAGGTGACAGACGTAAACCATTTGCTAGGTTTCTATCACCGCTGAGTTCAATGCTGAGGGAAACAGAAGATGTTTCCGTTTTGCCTTTCCGCTGAGGGGTTAACCCGACGGAAACCTCAGACTGAACCCCCTCTGAAGAACTAAGGCTGTGTTCACATCAGTCGATTTCTGCTGAGAGGCAACATAACAATTTTTTCATAATGGGTAACCTCACACAAGCAAGAGATAAGAACCGGGTTCATGGTCATGTGACTTCAGGAGAGACTGGCTTAGGCCTTGTTCACACAGCGCTCAAAAAAACTGATGTGTAAATGGGTCAAATCCGCTAGTGTTTTTGTAAAGCACTTTTTGATTATGGGCGTTTCGTGTGTGCTTTCTGCATGTTCTCTTAGTGTCATTTGGACTCCCGTTGACTATGCGTAAACATGGCCTTAGGGACCTCTCGCCTACAGAGACAGTACATTGGTAAGTGATAGATCTTCCTGTATCTAAACCATCTGAACATTTATTTTTAAAAACTAGATACCCCCTGCATCTTCCCACTACAATAAGATGCCAAAAGCAGGCAACGCTCCACTTGGGCCTAAGGCAATATTGACAGTTATGCCTCATGCACTCAACCGTTGTGCCACTCCGGCCGTCTTCGACGGCATCTGAGTGGCACCCGATAGTCTTCACTGACCCATACGCTTTAGTGTGTGAATCGGGTCCATCAAAAATGGTCCGTCTCCGATCCAAGGGAAGATAGAACATGTCCTATCTTTCCTCTGAGCACTGATTTCCCCTGACTCTGACGGCACACACGGTCGTGTGCATGGGGCATTAGACTTGCTGTAGAAGTGCCATGTGTATAGAACATGCCAAGTGTGCTTAAAACTGAATCAACCATGTAAATGATCCGGTTCATCAATTTGCTATAAGTGGATGCCAAGACCCATGTGAGGTGGCTCCTTCTACCCTGTCAGGTTTCTCTACTATCAATGGCTGCCTGAGTTTCAGCTTTTTAGTTTTTTACAACCGCAGGTAAAATTGGAAGCCATTATTTTCATATGTGGCTACAGCCAGATTGATCATCAGTATTCTTTGTTAGAGTTTATAAAGTTAGTTTTATTGGGTACTGACTGTACCAGTTGTAATGAAGTTGCCATTTTTTTGTGCCATGTGAGGAGAACTTGCCCATGAAATCAGTACTTATGGACTGGCTGCAGTGTTTCTTGGTTTCATTCAAAGATTTACTTTTAGTTTCTTCAGTCATGTAGCAGACATTCTAGAAGTGTAATAAAGGTAGACACTAGCCGTGTTTTATGGTGCCTACATGTAACAAGAGTAGAATAAGACTGTACTATATTTGTATTTTCTTAACGTTCACTCAAAGTTCTTAAGGACTTTCTTTACGTCTTCCAAGATTAGTATTAGGTACTATAGTCATACAGTTTAGCCATCATATTAGAAGCTGCATGTACAGCAACCCACATATATTTGTTAGAATTGGGTTTTTTTGGTCAGTGAATTCATTCCCTATAGTAGCCGACCTCCTGATAGTGAAAACCATTGATAATCCAGCTGTATGTGGGATACGATGAATACAGTCTTCAGCCACAACTTGTTTGTTATTACACACCAAGGGTCTCGGGTTCCTGTCTAGTCTAACTTCTAAGTACTCAATGTACTTATACGTAGACACTATGGGGACTTCAGTTAAATAATGTCACATAAGGTCTGGTGGAGTAATAACTGGATGCTATTGATGCCAGTGGAAATGAGCTTAAAGGTCATTACAGCTTTAATACATGATACACGATGAACGGTCTGTCAAGTCTTGCTGACTTTGTTGTTAATCAGTAAAATGTTGTTTTTCAGTCATCTCAATTATAAGGCCAGGTTCCCACGTAGCGTAAATGCTATGCAAGTTCCGCATCATTTTACAGTAGCAGCAAAGTGGATGAGATTTTGTAAATCTCATGGCCACGCTCCACAAAAAATATGCAGCGAAAACGTTATTGAATTTAAATCCACAGCATGTCAATTTATGCTGCGTTTCCATCGCTTTTCTGTTGTGTTCCCCATTGAATTCAATGGTTGATGCAAAACCTGCACTGGCAAATAGCCAATCGTTGCAACTTTTGCGGCTGAATCGCAGCGCTTCCAGCGCAGAAGTCTCAACTCAGAGGAGGGAAGAAAAAAAAACTCCCTGCTTTCTTCCTCCAGTCTGGCCTCCTGGGATGACGTTTCATCCCATGTGACTGCTGCAGCCAATCACGGGGGCTGCAGCATTATCATCCAGGGAGGCCGAACTGGATGTCAAAGGTGGGACTTGTCACCATGACATCGGCCTGGGTACGTATGAACAATTTGGTGCGGTTTTTTCGGACAGAATGTGCTACGGGTTCCAGGTTGGATGCATTGTCGTTTTATGTATCCAATCTGTGGAAACCCAGTCTAAGGCCCCATGCACACGAACGTAAAGACGCCCATAATTATGGGCCCATAGACTTCTATTGGCCACGGGTACCTCCCCGTATGCTTACGGGAAGGTTCCCGTGCCGTTGAAAAATATAGAACATGTCCTATTTCAGGCCGTAATTACGGCACGGGCAGCCCATAGAAGTCTCTGGGGCTCCCGGAATTACGGGTGACTACGTGTGTGCACCCGTAATTACGGGACCGTTGCTAGGCTACGTCAGTGGATAGTCACTGTCCAGGGTGCTGAAAGAGTTAAACGATCGGCAGTAACTTTCAGCACCCTGGATAGTGACTTCCGATCACAATATTGATCAACGTGTAAAAAATAAAAGTTCATACTTACCCAGAACCCCCTGCTTCTTCCTCCAGTCCGGCCTCCTGGGATGACGTTTCAGCCCATGTGACCGCTGCAGCCAATCACAGGCTGCAGCGATCACATGGACTGCCCCGTCATCCAGGGAGATCGGGCTGGATGTCGAAAGAGGGACTCGTCACCAAGACAACGGCCAGGTAAGTATGAATTTCTTTTACTTTTACTACGGAAAGGGCTGCCCTTTCTCTTTAGCATGCACTGACAGAGAGAAGGGGCTGCCGATTAGTGCAGTGTAATTTTGCAGCGAAAACGTGCCCGTAAATACGGGTGCAATACTGGTGACACCGGACCCGTATTTACGTGCACGGTTCCGTAAATACTGGTGCAATACGGGTCGAATACATGTGATCAAGGACCCGTATTTACGGGAGGAAAAAAATACGTTTGTGTGCATGAGGCCTAAGAGTGCTTGGCATGACTGGGTTAGGTTTGCACTTCCACACAAGCCATCTTTTGTAGAGGATATTATTGGTGAGGGTGTTGTCATACTCCGTAGAATACATACTCCAGGGAAACTCCTATGCATCACTGAACTGCAGTGGGTTACCTTGTTTACATAAATATGGCTCAGTGCATGGTTTTGTTTGTTCTGCCATGTTTTGTTCTGTCGGATTTCCGTTGTGGTGGTCAGCATTTTGCCGGACAAAATGGCCTCACGCCGTGCTTGTTTGCTCCAGCTGAAACAACAATCCTAAGGCCTCATGCACAAACTATTTTTGTCCTCCCGTAAATACGGGTCCTTGGTCACACGTATTCGACAAGTATTCCACCCATATTTACGGGCACGTTTTCGCTGCAAAATTGCACTGAACTAATCGGCACCCCTTCTCTCTATCAGTGCAGGATAAAGAGAAGGGACAGCCCTTTCTGCAGTAAAATAAATTCATACTTACCCAACCGTTGTCTTGGTGACGCGTCCCTCTCGACATACAGTCCTCCCTGGATGAAGCGGCAGTCCATGTGACCGCTGCACCAAGTGATTAGCCTGTGATTGGCTACAGCGGTCACATGGGATGAAACGTCATCCTGGGAGGCCGGACTGGAGGAAGAAGAGTTCTGGGTAAGTTAACTTTTAATACTATTCACTCCAGTGGTAGTTACTGCCGATCAGTTAACTCTTTCAGCACCCTGGACACTGACTATCCCCTGACGTCGCCTAGCAACGCTCCCGTAACTATGGGTGCACACACGTAGCCACTCGAAATTACGGGAGCCCCATAGACTTCTATGGGCCTGCCCGTGCCGTTATTACGACCTGAAATAGGACATGTTCTATATTTTTCAACGACACTGGCACCTTCCCGTAAGCATATGGGAAGGTACCCGTGGACAATAGAAATCTATGGGCCCGTACTTACGTGCGTTTTTACATTCGTGTGCATGAGGCCTAACTATGCTAACGAGGATTTGATGCATATGCGTACAGCTCAACATTGTGCTGATAGTAAAAGCTTTAGGCTGTGTTCACATCTGCAGATCTGGTGAAAATGCCTGAAGAAATAGTGCAGCATGCTGAGCAATATCTTCTGTTAAAATGACTGACAATCCTTACCAAAACCATTAAAGTCAATGGGTTCTGTCAGATGCCTTCAGTGTAATTCATGCAATGGTTCCGGTGCGTGTGTTTTTGTTTTTTTTTTTTTGTTTTTTTTAAACTCTTCTGTTCCCATGACAGAATAGAAGATTGGAAAACCTTCGTGCAGAAGTGAATAAAGCTTTAGCCTGTTATTGAGAGAAATGATCTGTACAAGGTCACCCACTGGCCATGAATTCAGCAATGTTAACCCCTTAAGGACACGGCCAATTTTAGCCTTGAGGACAGAGCAATTTTTTTTACATTTCCCTCTTTGCATCCCGACGCTCATAACGCTTTTATTTTTTGTACGACATAGTTGTATGAGACTTTGTTTTTTGCGGGACGAGTTGTACTTTATGTACGTACCATTTTTTTGTACAAATACATTATCGTTTAATTTCTATACATTTTAATTAGATTAAAATGCAGAAATAAAGCAGTTGCGCAGCAGTTTTAATATTTTTTTTTTTACACCATACACCGATCATCATAAATAATGTTATACATTTGTTGTACAGGTTGTTACGGTCGTGGCGATACCAAATATGTCTATTTCATGTTTTGGGACTTATATTTTTAAAAGTTTATTTATTATAAAAAATGTGTGTTTCTGTGTATTTTATTTACCATTATTTTTTTTTTACATTCATTTAACTTTTTTTGTTAATCCCATAAAGGGATTTATCATTTTGATTTTGTAACTGCAATGTACTGGCATAGATCTATATGCCAGTACATTAGCCTGTTACTGATCGTACACAGGCAGTTGTTAGGGCATACCTCAGTATGCCCTAACAGGAAATATGTTCAGACAGCCCTGGGGTCCTTCACTGGACCCTGGGCTGTCTGGCCATACGAGTTGTGGGCTTTGATCGCGTCACAGTTATTTTCTGTGACGCGATCAATGTGCAGTCCCCTCTCCTTGAACGCCGCGATCAGCTGTCATCGCGGCGTTCAAAGGGTTAACAGCGGAGAGAAGATGTTTCTCTCCTCTCCGCTGTCAGAGCGGGGCCGTGGCTGTGTATTACAGCCGTTGCCCCGCTCTCGATCGCACACACAGAGACGGCAGAGACGGCTGTCACACAGGACGAGTATGCTCGTCCTAATGCGCGAAGTGCTCGCTGCTCAGGACGAGCATACTCGTCCTGTGTCGGCAACCAGTTAAGGCAGCATGTAGTCCTTGGGTAGTGTTTTAGCTTTACAGTGTGGCAACACCTGCATGACTGTCTTGGTTTTCTGCTGTAATAACTATTGTTTGTGTGAATAATGGAACCGAAGCTGATCAGACGCTAAGGAACCGCAGAAAGAACGGGCATGTCTTATTACGGCCCTGTTCTGCGGTCCGGGCTCATTGAAAACAATGACGGCGGCCATGTGCATGTCCCACGATTTGCGGGCGGCCTGCGGCTGACAGTCCGCAGCCGGCCGACCCGAAAATCACGGCCGTGCACACGGCTACGGTCGTGTGCATGAGGCCTAAGGGTCAGAGCATTAGGTGCGGCTGCTGAAACCGTGCCCACATGGGTGATGAATGAACACGCAAATGATCCAGTAAGGCCCCATGCACACGACCGTACATTTAATCTGTAATTACAGACCCATTTGTTTCCATGGCCGACTGACACCTTCCTGTATTTGCGGGAAGGTGTCCGGGCCATAGAAAGTTTCCATGAAAAATACGACATGTCCTGTTTTTTTATTTTACGGACCGTACTCTATAATGAGAGCATGGCCCGCAAATGCGGACGACTGTCTGCAGCCGGCTGCAGCTGTAATCAGACCGGGATTATGGCTATAGCCTTGTGCTGGGGGCTTAAAACTGGTGTTCTCGGCTAAATCGTGCAGCCCTTTGCCACTGCATGTAGGTGTCGTTTTGTGCAGCAGCTTCGCTGCATGTTCTCACCCTTTAAAGGGGTTGTCCGCTACTGGACCACTGATGACCTACCGAACAGATAGGTAAGCGGTACATGATCTGTGGGGGTCCTGTGGACTGGTCATCAGTTCAGTAGTGGACAACCGCTTTAAATTAAATAGTGCTACTTCTCACATTGATTTTGTTTTTGACACCTTCCCTCCTTTGGCCACTATTGACCTTCCTGACAGAGCCTCATTCAAATCTGACATCTTTCCCTTTGTGGTAATAACTTTGGAATACCTTCACCTATCCAAGCGATTTTGAGATTGTTTTCTTGGGACACATTGGACTTTGTTACTGCCAAACTTTGCTCGATACATTCAGCATTTACTTGTGAGAAATTGCAAAAATTATAATTTTTCTAAATTTAAATGTATCTGCTTGTAAGACAGGCCGTTATACCACAGAAAATGGTTGCTAATTAACATCCCCCATATGTCTACTTTAGATTGGCATTGTTTTTTGAACATCATTTTATTTTTCTAGGACGTTACAAGGCTTAGAACTTTAGCAGCAATTTCTGACATTTTCAAGAAAATTTCAAAAGGCTATTTTTACAGGGGCAGTTCAGTTGTGAAGTGGCTTTGAGGGCTTTATTTATATATATATATATATATATTAGAAACCCACAATAAGTCACCCCATTTTAAAAACTTCACCCCTTAAATTATTCGGAACAGCATTTAGAAAGTTTCTTAACCCTTTAGACGTTTCACAGGAATTAAAGCAATATAGAGATGAAATTTTACAATTTTTTTTTTTTTTTTGCAGAAATTCAATTTTTTTTATTTATAACACAAAGTTTTACCAGAGAAATGCAACACTGTTTATTGCCTTGATTCTTCAGTTTTAGGAAATATCCCACATGTGGCCCTAGTGTGCTAATGGACTAAAGCACCAGCCTCCGAAGCAAGGGAGCACCTAGTGGATTTTGGGGCCTTCTTTTTGTTAGAATATATTTTAGGCACCATGTCAGGTTTGAAGGGCTCTTGCGGTTCCAAAACCGTGGAAATCCTCCAAGTAACCCCATTCGGGAAACTACACCCCTCCAAGGAAATTATCTGGTTATAGTGAGCATTTTGACCTCACAGGTTTATTGCAGAAATTATAAAAAGTAGGCCGTGAAAATTAAAATCGCAATTTTTTTTTTCTTATTTCCACAAGGACTGAAGGAGAAAAAGCACCGCAAAATTTGTGAAGCAATTTCTCCTGAGTAAAACAATACCCCACATTTGGTCATAAACGGCTGTTTGGAGACACGGCAGGGCTTAGAAGGGACGGAGGTGCTATTTGGCTTTTGGTGCTCAAATTTAGCAGGAATGGTTTGCGGAGGCCATGTCGCA
Organism: Rhinoderma darwinii; assembly: GCF_050947455.1. Lineage (NCBI taxonomy): Eukaryota > Metazoa > Chordata > Amphibia > Anura > Rhinodermatidae > Rhinoderma > Rhinoderma darwinii. The sequence goes on from NC_134687.1 coordinate 303,989,559, forward strand.
TTTATAAAGCCCCTGAGGGGACAAATCTGTGTAAACCCCCCCCCCCCCCCACAAGTGACCCCATTTTGAAAACCACCACTTGAGGTGATTATCTAGAGGTATAGTTAGCATTTTGACCACACAGGTATTTCATAGAATTAGGCAGTGAAAATAAAAAATGCTTTAGCTCAATTCTTATTTTTTTTTTCTCAACAAATAAAGGGGGAAATAAGAACCCTAACATTTGTAAAGCATTTTGTCCTGAGTATGGCAATACCCTATTTGTGGTCATAAACTGCTGTTTGGGCACATAGTAGGGCTCAGAAGGGAAGGTGCGGCATTTCGCTTTTGGAGTGCAGATTTTGCTGATTTGGTTTCTGGGTGCTATGTCCTTTGCAAAGCCCCTGTGGGAACAAAACCGTGAACCTCCAGAAGTGAGCCCATTTTGGAAACTACCCCATAGATATGCCAATATGTGGTGCCCAGCTTGTGCCACCATAACAAGACCGCTCTCTATTATGCCGTTTCCCGGTTTTAGAATCGCCCTACATGTGGCCCTAATCTTTTGCCTGGACATTCAACCAGGCTAAGGCTGGGTTCACACAGTTTTTTTGCAGGAGGAAAATCTGCCTCACCATTTCGTTTTGGAATTTTGAGGCAGTTTTTCCTCTGCCTGCACGCCGATTTTTCTCTGCGTTTTTCGCTCGCATCCATTGTGCCGCAGGCATAAAATGCGGCGAAATACGCTTTCTCTGCCTCCCATTGATGTCCGAGGGGTAAGCGCCTGAAGAATAGGGCATGTCCCTTTTTCCCGCGAGTGGGTTTTTTTTCTCGTTGGAAAAACTCCTCTGCCTCCCATTGAAATCAATGGGAGGCATTTTCGGAAGTTTTTTGGCACGTTTTCCTACGCGTTTCCGCGTCAAACTGTGAACTGGCCCTATGGAGTGAAAGCGTACCATGTGAAATTGAGGCCTAATTTGGCAATTTACAAAGTATTTGTTCACGATTGCAGAGGCTCTGATGTGAAGTAATAAAAGAAACCCCTGAGAATTGCCTCCGTTTTGGAAACGACACCCCTCCAGTCATTTATTAAGTGGTGTAGTGAGCATTTTCACCCCACAGGTCTTTATTTCCCTAGATATGCCATTTCCGTGGCAAATATGTCATGCCCAACTTGTGCCACTGGAGACACACCCCAAAATTTGTTAAAAGGGTTCTCCCGGGTATGGCGATGCCATATATGTGGAAGTAAACTGCTGTTTGGGCACAATGTAGTGTTCAGAGCGGAGGGAGCGCCATTTGGCTTTTGGAGGGCGGATTTTGCTTGGTAGTAGTTTTGTTTGAGTATTGCTGGTAATTCAGTTTATAATGTGGGGGTACATGTAAGCTGGGCAGAGTACATCAGGGGCATAGACAGGTGGTATAATAATCCATAGATGTGTGTTACGCTGTGAAGCAATTCTTTCTGCACAGTCCAGTGTTGCACTGATAAATGTCCTTCCTTATACCCCTTTTGGTCCACACTCCGCACCTTTGCAGTGATTACAACTGATGTATCAGAAAATGGTTGAAATGATGGAGACCCATGTTAAAGGCAATGTGTTGCCAGAAAAACATGTTTTTTTTTTTTAAATTCAACATTTAGTGTGTGGGTGATTAAACATTGTTCAAATTTTTTTTATTTTTTTCACGAGTCAGGAAATATTATAAATTGGATTCAAATTTATAGTATTTACCATTTCTGGTCACTAGATGGAGCCATTCCCAAAAGCATGTGGTAAAGCAACCACATAGCTTTTCTGCTGCAAAATTGGGTAAAAAGCCCTCGCTCTAGTGAGCTCTCAGCATCCCCCCCTCCTTTATCCTGGCTAGTGCCGGGATAAACGAGGGGTTTGAACGGTGTAACCTCCTACACTGTGTCGCCATTTTTTGAGCTAACACACAGTGTAGTAGGTTTACATACAGTAGTAAACACACACAAACACGAACATACATTGAAATCTCTTACCTGCTCCTGCCGCCGCGGCTCCCTCCGGCCCGTCCGCTCCGTCTGCTGCCGCTGGTCCAAGTGCACAAGTCCGGAAGCCGCGACCGGAAGTAGTAATATTACTGTCCGGCCGCGACTTCCGGTCCACAGGAAAATGGCGCCGGACGGCGCCAATTTCAAATTGGACTGTGTGGGAGCGGCGCATGCGCAGTTCCCACACAGACGCCGTACACACAAGTGAATGGGACGGGAGCCGTTCGCAGTCCCTATGGGACTGTGGCTGCCGTATTCCATGTCTGTATGTGTCGTTAATCGACACACACAGAAATGGAACAAAAAATGGCAGCCCCCATAGGGAAGAAAAAGTGTAAAAATAAGAAAAAGTAAAACACAAACACACAAATAAATATAAACGTTTTTAATAAAGCACTAACATCTTGAACATATGAAATTTTTTTTTGTGATGACACTGTTCCTTTAAGATATTGAGGGGGGAGTTAGGCTGTATCCATATTGTTGAAGAAAAAAGATCGGAAATATAAATTAAGTCCTCAGTCCCCACTTTTTTTTAATGTCTAACATGTGGTATTACATGATCCCCAGTCAAACGAATGGCTGACCATGCTATATAGGTTAAGTTTAGCAAAGGAACCCCCTCTGATTTCCATATGTCCCAATAGAATTGTGGAAAGGGAATGTCCCTTTGAATCCTGTTATCCCTGCTTCAAGTGCCTACTTGACTTGTATTTGTTCTGCTCTGGTCTATTGATATATGCATGATATTGCCGGATGCCCTTTATACAGCCGCAAGTCACGGATCTGCAAAACACGGACTGTACACGGATGCTTCCGTGTGCGGTCCGTAGCTTTAACTGTCCAATGAGTAGAATGGCCCAGACTGATCAGCAAAAACAAAGGAATTGGATCAGTATTTATCTGCAATTACAGATCTGTAATTGTAAAAAGTTACGGTTGTGTGCATGAGGCCTCTCCACGGGAGAATTGCGGCCCTATTCATTCCTATGGGGCCATGCACTCGACTGGTTTTCACGGTCCGTTCATGGCCCATGAGCCCGCACCGCAGAAAGAACAGGCATGTCTTATTCCAGCTATGTTCTGCGGTCCGGGCTCATTGAAAATAATGGCCTGCGATTTGCGGGTGGCTCGCGGCGGTCACTCCGTGGCCTGCTGACCTGAAAATCACGGCCGTGCACATGGCTACGGTCGTGTGCATGAGGCCTAAGGCCTCATGCACTCTTCCATCACCGTTTTTTTCGGCCGTTTTGGACGGATCCGTGTGTCCGTTTTTGTTTCCGTGTGCACTCCGTCTCCGTTCTGTGTTTCCGTTTTACACGGACGTTTGGCTTCCGTTCCGTTTAAAAAAAACGGATGTGAACTTCATTTGAACCTGTCACATGTCCCAGGAAACACCCATAGAAAGGTTACAAGAAGTTTTTGGTGCTGTTTTCTGCAGCTTTCAGAGCATAGAGAACAGTTTGCAATTACTCTGCTTGGCTTACTTTGGTTTTTTGGGTGTTTTGGAGTGAAAATATGAGCCTATCTTCAGGAATGATTGTGTACTGTAGTCTGTGAGTCTGAACTTTGGCCCACCCAGCTGTTGCTATGGCAACGTATCCGTCAAAAAACGGACGGCACACGGAAGCCTTCCGTGTGCCATCTGTTTTTTTCACTGACCCATTGACTTCTATGGGCCACACGGTCACTGAATCACTGACCAAAGTAGGACATGCTCTACTTTGCACGGAACGGAACAACGGATCCGTTTAAATAACTGAAGTGTGCATGGGGCCATTGAAATGAATGGGTTCAGGGTGCTATCAGTGACAAAAACGGATAGCACCCTGAAGGAAAAAACTGAAGTGTGCAAGAGGCCTTAGGTCTCAATCACACTTCAGTGATTTTTTTTTTTTTTACAGTGTGCCATCTGTTTTTTTTTTTTTTTTTAACTGCACACTGACCCATTCATTTCTATGGGGCCATGCACACATCCTCGTTGTTTTTTTGTTTTTTTTTGGGGCTTTTTTTGTGGATTTGCTTGTAAATTCCACAAATAGAACAAGTCCTTTAGTTTCTATGGGCCATGGACACCTTCCTGTATATATTTGTGTTAGTGCCCAGGCCGTAGAAATTACCCACAAGTCCTATTTTTATTTCTTTTGCATTTACGGACAGCGTTCCTATAATTTTTCATGTGAGCATGACCCGTAGATGCGTGTGACTGCCCGCGAATGCGTATGACAGTCTGCTGCCCGTCTGTGCTGTTATCAGGGACCGTACACACAGCTATGGCCGTGTGCCGGAGGCCTGAGACTTTTGGTCTGTGCAGTATTTGACTCTGCTTTTTGCCTAAACTTCTCACTCCTCCCATCCCCCTTCTGACCTTTAGAACCTGTTTACCCTATATACAAGTGACATCAATAAAATGACCTGCTCTTCCAGCCGCTGTGTTGCGTTTGCTCTCCATGCAGCATTTAGATATATTTCAGATGCAGGAAAAACCACCGTCTTGCTTAGTTACGTGTGCAATTGACTATGTTGTTCCCTGTATCTGCACATTCTTGATACAGATTAGCTTTCTGCATAGTGGCTGCTCAGTGCAGGGTGAAGGTGACTTTGAGGTGGTTATGCTGGTGAGTCATATGACGGCATGTAACCTCCAATCACAGTGGCAATCTTATACAGTCAGTGTTGTACTATGTTACAATCAGTCCTCACACTATTCTGTTTCATTTTCTGAACATTTTAGCTTATTGTTCGAAGCTAAATCAATTTGAGTCCCTTGGCGTTCACGCTTCTGTTCCATGCTGTTCCTGTTCCTGCTCATGTTGATCTTGTGAAAAATCATTGCTTACAATGGACCCACCTATAAAGTTTCATGCGTCAGCCATATTCTCTACCACCGTTAACGTCCCAGCATAATCGCTGAATATTTGTGAGTTTCCCCATTGAATTCAATGGGGAGGTGACACCCGCAACAAATAGCAGATGTTACATTTTTATGTGGCGGAAAAGCAGCAATTCTGCCACAAAAAAACGCAACTCAGAAAAAATGAATCTTATGCTTACCCAGAAGTCTGTTTCTTCGTCCAGGGCTGACCTCCTGGGATGACTATTCATACCATGCGACTGCTGCAGCCAATCACAGGCTGCATTGGTCACCTGGGGTGAAACCTCAAACCAGGAGGCCGGCATGCAGAACGACGAGTTGCCATGGCTACGTAAGCATCAAACTTATTATTTTTTTTCAGTGCAAATTTTCGCAGCGGACATTTCGGCCAAACTGCACCACAATTTGTAGTTTTCTACCAGAATTCCCTGCAGGGCCCAGGGCAGATACGCTGTGTGCTTTTATGCAGCATATCCTAATGTAAAGCACTTGCTCCAATGAGCAGATACTCGCATGATGACTTCTTGAGGCTGAATTTGGTTTTTTAATGTCTACCTTAGAGGATCTGTCACTAGTTTATTAATTCCCTATTTCCTAACTAATCTAATAGGCGCTATGATGCTGATAACTACAGTATAATTTTTTTCCCAAAAACTTATTTGCAAAGTTATGAGCATTTTTCTAAATATGCTAATTTGGCTCTACTTTCCTAATGGGAGGTGAATCTTTCTTTTCACTCTGGGCGGCGTAATGTTTTCTGTATGACTCTGTCCAATCAGCCTTATACAGTTCTCTTCCCTGCCCAGCAAGACAGATTGATCATAGAGTATACCGCTTCCATTCCCGACTGTTTTCAACTGACGCCTCCGGTTGTTTCACAGCTAGAACTACGATCCTGGTGCCATATGAACTGTTCTAGGTGGTCCATAGCCAGAAATATAGCTGTTTGAGGTGACCCCCCCCCCCCCCCTTCCCTACAGCCTCAGGCTCTCACACTGTGTGAAGAAGCTTCAGGCTGATAGGACAGTGTGCGAGGATGTGAGGTAGCTCCACCTCAGGAGAATCGCTAGTGTTGATGCCCACTTGGCTAGTGTAGCCTCATTTGCATATAAAAAGCTTGTTACTCTTAAAACAAATGTTTTGGGACACAATTTTCATTAGCATGATCAGTGTGACAGTGCCTATTAGATTAGCTAGGAGATGGGGTATAACTCCACTTTTATGGCATACTGGTATTTACAGTTGCACAATAAATTGAGACCGGTTGCGGGGCACAGATGTATAATACATATAGGAAAACATGTGATCTGTTTAGCGTACCTGACAAAGTTCAACAGCTGGCTGCTAGTCCTCACCACCTCCTCCTAAATGTAACTGAACAAAATGCCAGTCGTCAGTAGTAAAGGGCAGCCTCTGTAGTGATATTGAACCCTGCTGCATCTGTTAAACACTGTATATTTAGGCTAGTTTCACACGGCATATGTTTAGGCTAAAAAATATGAGGCTGATTTCAAGAGAAATTAAAAATGCTTCAAGAAACTGAAAATGGAGGGGAAATTCAAAGTGCTTTTACAAAGCATATTTTTGAGGAGGTGTTTTAGATCAGTAGCATAAAATACCCCTCTTCTAAGCTACTTGGTGTATTTCCCATTAAAATCAATGGGTAGCGTATTTCAAGTGTACTTTACTTAATACAAGCACTTCATGCTCCAAAATATGCAGTGTGAACATGGCCTTTGTACTACGCCAAATAGCACTATTCTTGCTTACCGTTAGGGGCTTGTCTTTGCATTTGCTCTGTGCATTAGAACTGGACGGCTTCTAAATGACTTCAAATTACAGTAAACCAATCTCTACCCCTAAAGGCTCTTTTACAGCGGCCGGTCCAGCGAGCGCTCTCGTTGATCAGCGCTCGTTTGCTCCTGTCACACGGAGCTATGGATGGGGACGAGCGGTCGTTACTCTGATCGCTTGTCCAAACTATAGGACCAGCAGATGATAGAGTGTTTGCTCGTTCATCTGCTGATAGTTTCCCTGTTTACACAGGGCAATTATCCGTAACGAGCGTACTGTGAACGCTTGTCTGCCCGATAATCATCCAGTGTGAAACCCCATAATACACTTACATACAAAGTAAAAGCCTATATTGCACGGAATTCATGATATGTGATCTATTCGTATTAGTGTGTTTTGTATGCTACATGCATGGAAGCTCTATGTGAGCGGACTTGTCCTTGGAGACACAATGAATGCAGATTTTAATTTACAAATTCTGGGCATGAATATTTTATTCAACAAATGTGAAACAAAGAACCCCCCCCCCCCCCTTCACACCAGATTAATCGTCGTCCGTATTATGTCCATATACTCAAGGTGTGTAAAATACTAATATAGGATTCTTTCTTCTGTTTTGTGAATAAGGATCTCCCATTGAAGAATCCAAATACAGATGCATCCATATTATATCTGACTGGCTGCCATAGTTCTGGATATGACAGCAGCCAGCAACTAGACAGATTGACATTACTCCTACAAAAAAAGCTAGTGCACCCAACGGGTCAAGCCATAGTAACCAAATATTAATGTTTAACATTGACTGGGTGCTCACTTTTTACATTACATTTGTTCGGTGGAAAATATTACCGAATTGTTGGAAATTGAGTCATGGAGAACAAAAGGTTTGAATGTGGCATCATCTGGGAGCTTGGTGTTGAGTATCGGCTTTACTGGTAGAATATAACCAGTAAGAATACTTTTTACGCAGACCAGAGCAAGAAAAAAAACAGGATTGCGTTGCAAAAAGCCAACTTAAAGCACATCTGTCACTAGTTTAGTAATGCCCAATCTCCTAGCTAATCTAATCGGTGCCGTCACACTCATTATGCGAATTGTGGGAATTGTCCCAAAACAGTTTATTTTAATAATTATGAGCTCTTTTTCGAAGTATGCAAATGAGGCAATACTTGACAAATGGGTGTCAACACCAGCGATTCTCCTGAGGTGGAGCTACCGCACAGCCTCTGACGCTGTCCTATCAGCATGAAGCTGCTTCACACAGTGTGAGAGACTGAGGCTGGAGGGAAGGGGGATCACTTCAAATAGCCACATCTCTGGCTGTGGACCACCTAGAACAGCGCAACTGGTGGCATATGAAAGAGGAGATTCTAATCTTTCATATGGATCGCAGTTCTAACTGAAACAGCCGGAAGTATCACCAGTTGAAAACAGTCAGGAATGGAAGCTGTATACTATATGATCAGGCTGTGTTGCCGGTGCTTGAAAGAGGGAGAAGCTGTGGGATAATTGGACAGTCATACAGAAAATATTACACTGCCCAGAGTGAAAAGAGTCACCTCCTATTTTGCAAGCATAGCAACATTAGCATATTTAGAAAAATGCTCATAACTTTAGTGTCTTTTTCCAAAAACGTTTTTGTAGTTCTCAGCAGCAAAGCACCTATTAGATTACTTAGGAGATAGGGAATTAATAAACTAGTGACAGATCCTCTTTAGTGGGTTGTCCACACGCTGCGGAATTGCCACATCTTTTCCGGATAGATAAAACGCAGCAGAATACAGTAGCAGCATAGTGGATAAGATTTAATGACACATCCCCATGCTGCATAAAAATTCCAAGCAGAAATTGACCTGCGATGCGTATTTTTCGGACAGCAGCGCGTCAATTCCTGCTGCGGAAAGTGGCCAGAATTGCTGCGTTTTTCAGAGGAGATGTCTCAATCTCCTCCTAACAATGTGAAAAATACCGCAAAATACGCACCGGTTTCTGCCGTATAGAACGCAGGCAATGGTGTCTTTTCTGCAGCAAAATGTCTGTTTTTCAGCATAATTGCTTCTGAAGTTTTCTGCAGCAAATCCGTTGTGTGGACAAGCCCTAAAGAGGTTTACCCATCTCATAAAGTGCGTGTGTATTACACGTATTTAGATCAGTGTGTCTCTGCTGATCATAGTTCTGTTTAGTACAATGAGAGGCCCAAGTGTTGTGGCTATCATGCAGACTTCTTAACCCCCACCTTTTGTTCACAGCATATATAAAGTGTTAATCCACAGTCTGCGGGGCTGCAGCTGTGATGGCTGTTGCGCCCCTCCTGATCAGTGCCCGCACGATCAGCATGATAGTCATGATGCAGCTACTCCGTGCTGCTCATAATTTGCTTGCTTGTTCTTATATAGAAAGCAATTCATGTGTTTTTAGTATGTTGTGAAAATAGCATAAGGCTCTATTCACACGACGCTCCGAGTGTCAGCCGATAAAAACGTCAGCTTTGGACCTTTTTCCCGGCCGTTTTGCATCCGTTCCGGGCCGTGTTGCCGTTTTTAACTGCTGATTTTGACCCGTTTTGCATCCTTTTTTTTTTTTTTTTTTTTTTTTCCCCTGTCTGTTTTCAAATCTTATGAATTTCATTTGTAAAACTTATGCCACACACGGCCCCCCTGTAGGTAATGCCACACACGGCCCCCCTGTAGGTAATGCCACTGTAGGTAATGCCACACACGGCCCTCCTGTAGGTAATGCCACACACGGCCCTCCTGTAGGTAATGCCACTGTAGGTAATGCCACACACGGCCCTCCTGTAGGTAATGCCACACACGGCCCTCCTGTAGGTAATGCCACACACGGCCCCCCTGGTTCCAGGACAAGTCACTGAATTCAATGTCCATATATGGACAGTGCAGTCAGGGACTTCTCCTGCAGCGGAAACACTGACCACAGGGTCGGGAATTCCGCTTCAGAAGTGCCTGACATCACTGTGTCCATATACGGACAGTGAAGTCAGTGACTTCTCCTGAAGCGGAATCCCCAACCCCTGGACACAGTGTTGCCGAAGCACTGAGGAGGAGGAGGAGAGCGAGCGACGGTAGACACGGGCGTTACTTGGGACACGTTCCAGTGATGGCCGTGTATTACCCGGCCCCATAGACCTCTTTGGGAGCTGGGCAAACGGCCGAAAATAGGGCATGTTCCTTTTTTTGACGGCCGGCTTTCCCGGGCCGTCAAAAAATCGATCGTGTGAATAGCCCCATTTGGGGTCTATTGTTCCTACCGCGGCCGAGTGACGGCTGTTAAACGGCCGGGAAACCCTGTCGTGTGTGTGTATAGGGCCTAAGGTTGTATTTATATTTATTTATTTTTCCTCTTTATGACTGTCAAATTGCATCTCTACACAGAAGTTGCTCATTAAGTACCTGGACCGTAAGGGTATGTGCACACGTAGTGACCAAAAACGTCTGAAAATACAGAGCTGTTTTCAAGGGAAAACAGCCCCTGATTTTCAGACGTTTTTTGAGCAACTCGCTGCGTTTTTTACGTCCGTTTTTGGAGCTGTTTTCATTGGAGTCTATGAGAAAACAGCTCCAAAAACGTCCAAAGAAGTGTCCTGCACTTCTTTTGACGAGGCTGTATTTTTACGCGTCGTCGTTTGACAGCTGTCAAACGACGACGCGTAAATGACAGGTCGTCTGCACAGTACGTCGGCAAACCCATTCAAATGAATGGGCAGATGTTTGCCGACGTATTGTAGCCTTATTTTCAGACGTAAAACGAGGCATAATACGCCTCGTTTACGTCTGAAAATAGGTCGTGTGAACCCAGCCTTAAAATGTGCCATGATTTTTCTTTTTCATTTACCCACACAAATACACTGAATGAGGGGACATGTTGAGGGTTGTCATTGTATGCTGTTCCGATCTTAATTCGGGTAGTCTTGTCTAGGTCTTGCATATATGGTAAATTCTTTCGGTTAACCTCTTTCACTCCTCATACCCCACAGCTGGGTTCATTAAGTCTCCACTCACAGAGGTCAGACTGACAGGCGATTCAGTTGAACTACACTGTGAGGCTATCGGCCGTCCAATGCCTGAGATACAATGGTGGTTTGAGGCAGACTATAGCAATGAAAGCTTCTCTCAGCTGTGGGATGGAGCGCGAGAAGACCGTGTCCAGATGAACGCAACGTATGTCTTCCATGCTGCGAGTACACTCTATCTGTTCAACCTCAACCCACAAGATTCTGGGACTTATGAATGCCGTGCCAGCAATGATCCAGATCGCAACCATTTGACAAAGAGCCCTCGCATCAAGTGGATTCGTTCACAGGCTAATGTTCTTGTCTTAGACCGTGAGTGAGAAACCAGTTTCTGAAGAATCCCTGTGATGTCTTGAAGACCCACTCCCTTGTAGCCAAATACCTTCACTTAGTGTTGTAGTCCTGATTTAGCTGACTCCTTGAGAATGCTTGGTTTCCCTAATGTTGGCTTTGATCCTCGACTCCAAGGCACCAGTCGCACAATGTGGCGTACTTCCCATCCTACTCCTCTTATAACCAGATTTCCTGGTACTGCTCCGTTGGACCTCACTTCCTTCCCCTTGTACCTTGTTTGTTTGATAATCCCAGATGACATGTTACTTGTACTGTTGAGATACAATGAAGACCAAATTGCAGAATAAGCTTAACCGTTTTCTTAATCCGGTTATTCAACAGTTTGTTGTTTTTCCATGTACATTTAAAGCCAGCTGTGACTAAAAAGCTCACGTTTGAAAGCACTGCCGTCTTCCCAATCTCTGGATACAACCTGCATCAATTTTATGGATATCCTTTGTTTTGTGGACCATCCTAGCTGCTGTTATCCCATGTATTGAAACCACACGAAGTCCTAGTTCTGTCCCTGACCTTTAATGCTCCTTTCTGTAGTAGTGGTCAATGTCTCTTATCCCTTTTTCTGGAACACTGTGTTCTGGCTACATGCAACAACTTCATCCTGCTTCCTTCTGTTCTTCCTAGCTCCTAAAAGTAGTGTTTTTCTTGCTGTGACAATTGAACGTGGTGCCGAAATGGTGTCAAGTTTCATCATTGAGATTCTCTGCAGGTGGCTGTTGTAAACCAACAGGCTCTTGTCTCTCTGTTAACATTGTTAAAAGGAAAAAAATTGACAGATTTCTTATAACAATGAAACACTGCTATACTTTGTCAATATTGGCAGTATATGGTGGACAAACTGTAGAAAACAACCTTCGAGGAACCGTGTAGATGGGTTTCATATAAGAGTTTTGACCAACGTCTAAAATGTTTTCCACAGGTCCAACCATCGTAACTAGCTCCCCAGATGAACCAGGCGGAGAGATACTATCGTGCAATTTGACAGACTCTTCTTTTCAAGTTTCTGGTCACCAATGGTATAAAGGTGATAAGATTGTCCATGAAGACGAAGATGGCTCTCTGTTTACAACATATAAGTAAGTATCATTGGGAGAGTGAGAAGACTCCGCTTATTTGTAACTTATACAGGTATCCTGAGGCCTCTTTCACACTTGTGGAGTTGCTCAGTATTTTGCATTAAACAGGAATCGATGCTAAACTCAGGAAAAATGAGGCATCAAGCAGAATTCATTTTATGTTAACGCTGTTTGTATCAACCATAACATGACGTCCCTAGGAAGCGTGGTTTTCTCACAACACCCCTACACCACATCTATCACTTTTGTACTGCAGCCAGTAGAGGGCATGGTTTCTCCTAAGTTCTCAAAAGTTTGAAGGCCGCATATTCTGAGAACTGAAGGGGTAGAGGTGACCACTTTTAAAAGCCGTATTTGCCGGATTCTGACAGTATCTGTCACTGGGCAGCGTAAGAATTGAAAAATGAGTGGGCCTACTAGGGAAAGCTGTTCTGGAGCCCTTCAAACTTCATGGTACTGATAAACCGTTCTATGTGACCCAGCTTCGTCTCAGAGGAGCTGTCAAATTTTCCAGTGCATGCTAGTTAGAAGAAAATGCCCTTTTTGTCTCTTGAATTCATTTGTGCTGGTACGCATAATGGAAAATATTCAGAGAAATTTGCCTTTGTATATGTGCAGCCCTGCGCATTAGCATCAGTGTCACACTGAGGTGGTGGCACTTCACTCTCTCGGGAGAAGATGTGCCATCAAACCATCCATGTCCTCTTGAGGGATTTTCAGCATTAGAATTCCACTCTGTGACCTGAATTCCTATCTAACCCATGTGAACAAAGTAAAACAATCTGCTTGTCTTCTGCACTCTCACATTGCCATTATTATAACAAGCACTGCATGCAACAGTATTAACTATGGTGGCGTTTTTTTTTCAGCATTACTGAGGTGAATGTAGAGAGCTCTGGACAATATACTTGCAAGTTCTTGATGGTTCCTGACCTTACTGCAGTTATTGATGTGACAGGTAGCTTTTTATATTTTTAATCGTTTTATAGTGCTAAATAGTGGCCATCCTGGGAACCTGGCTTGTTTCCAAAAATTGTTTGTATCCTAAGCAGTTTTTCCACCAGTTTGGCCCTGCTTTCAACGTGGTTTCCGCATCAAAATCGGCACAAAAAAAACTGATCAGGGCCTTGGGGTGGACAAAATAGTGAATCAAAATATACAATATAATTGTCGAACGCAGCTTTTTATCATGGCTGTTTTCTTAAATGATTCTGGCACAACTTTTAGTAGGACTTTCATGTGTGTGTGTGTGTGTAGTAAATAAATGTGGTGTACTTTGATATTTAAGTCCTTATATCAAACATTTCTTGTAAGATTCACTTTACTTCAACTGCCCAGTACTTGGAAATGTGGTGTTTTTTTTTTTTTTTTTTAGTTCCTCCCCATGTTTTGGCTTATAAGAAAACTGAGCACAGCAATGAGGGAGACACAGGAGTTATGACTTGTAAAAGCAACTCCTACCCTCTTGTTGAACAGTGGATGTGGTACAGGTCATCTGAAGATGGAGGTGTCCAGGTATGAGTTTCATTACACAATAGTTGAAACCATATACTTATGACGATTGTAGTATTTCAGAAACAATGCTTGTGCTCTATTTCCTCATTGGTGTTTGGCAAAGTTTTAAAGGCTCTCTAGTTTGGACAACCTTTAGTGGAGAACATGACCCCACACTTGGCTGGGACCACTCATGAAAAGTAAAGTATTCGTGTGCCGTTGGGCTAGCCATGTAACTCATGTGGAAGCTTCTTTTGTTGAAGCTCTCCAGTCTACCAAAAAAGGAGGTAGCCCAAACCAGCTACTCTACTAATAGGGCTTATGGAATGGGACAACCCCCTGTTTTTAAAGTACTACACTGCAGCGTTAACGCGACAAAGTAATGCAAATTATCTTTAGCATAGATCCACCTTTTAGGGGTCGGAACATGCTAGGCGTAAACGCTGCTAATTTTCTGCAACAGATTTAAAGAGGCTCTGTCACCAGATTTTGCAACCCCTATCTGCTATTGCAGCAGATCGGCGCTGCTATGTAGATTACAGTAACGTTTTTATTTTTTTAAAAACGAGCATTTTTGGCCAAGTTATGACCATTTTTGTATTTATGCAAATGAGGCTTGCAAAAGTACAACTGGGTGTGTTTAAAAGTAAAAGTACAACTGGTCGTGTATTGTGTATGTACATCGGGGCGTTTTTACTTTTTACTAGCTGGGCGTTGTGAATAGAAGTGTATGATGCTGACGAATCGGCATCATCCACTTCTCCGTTAACACCCAGCTTCTGGCAGTGCACAGACACACAGCGTGTTCTCGAGAGATCACGCTGTGACGTCACATCGGCACCAGGCGACAGAGGCTACATCGACTTACCTGCAAACGCCGATGCTGCTGCAGAATCAACTGTAGCCTCTGGTGCCGATGTGTCCTCGCTCGTCTGACACGATGCAGGACCTGGGGCAGGAAGTGACGTCACAGCGTGATCTCTCGAGAACACGTTATGTGTCCGTTACCACCCAGCTTCTGGCAGTGCACAAAGAGAAGTGGATGATGCTGATTCGTCAGCATCATACACTTCTATTCACAACGCCCAGCTAGTAAAACAAGTAAAAACGCCCAGATGTACATACACAATACTCGCCCAGTTGTACTTAAGAAAGGCTAATTTGCATAAATATAAAAATGCTCATAACTTGGCCAAAAATGCTTGTTTTTGAAAAAAAAAAACACGTTACTCTTATCTACATTGCAGCGCCGATCTGCTGAAATAGGAGATAGGGGTTGCAAAGTCTGGTGACAGAGCCTCTTTAACTGCAGAAAATCTTCAGCATAATACAGTAGGAGCAGTGTGAATGAGATTTGAACTTAATCTTATCCACAAACAGCAGGAAAAAAATTAGCAGAAAAACCTTTCATAAATTGACCTGCGGTGTTTTTTTTTTTTTTTTTGTTTTTTTTTACCCCTTCCCGACATTTGACGTATCCATACTCCAAAGTCGGGTAGGGGAAGTATGGTGCAGGCTCACGGAGTGAACCCGCTTCATACGATGCCGGTGTCGGCTGTTTGTTACAGCCGACACCTTAGAGTAACTAGCGGCACCGCGCCCGAGCGCGATCCGGCTAGTTTAACTTGTTAAATGCTGCGGTCAACAGAGACCGCAGCATTTAAATCGTTAGAAAGTAGACTAATAGTTGCCTGTCAGAATCACGATATACTGCAATACATTAGTATTGCAGTATATCGTGCAAGCGATCCAACGATCGCTGGTTGATGTCCCCTAGCGGGACTAATAAAAAAAAAAGTAAAAATTAGTTTTGTTTTTTTTGTGTATATAAAAAAAAAAATAAAGTTAAAAAAAAAACATTTTCCCCCTAGAGCATAGTAAAAAAATAAAATAAATAAACATAATTGGTATCGCCGCGTCTGTAAAAGTCTGAACTATTACAATATATCTTAATTTAACCCGCATGGGGAATGCCATAAAAAAAAAATTGTAAACGCTAGAATCTCTATTTTTTTGGTCACCTAATCTCCCACAAAAAATGAAATAAAAAGTGATCAAACGTCGCATGTACACCAAAATGGTATTAAAAACTACAGCTTATCCCGCAAAAAATAAGCCCTCATACCACTTAATCGACGGAAAAATAAAGTTGTGGCTCTCGGAATTTGGCGACTCTTTTACACTTAGGTTTTTACTTGTAAAAGTAGTAAAATATAGAAAAAACTATATTTGGTATCTCCCTAGTTGTATTGACACAGAGAATAAAGTTAACCTGTTTTAATTGCACAGTGAATTCTGTAAAAACGTTGTTACTGTTTCTATGGTAGTTACAGCAGAGGAAGCATAATCTCGTTGTAACCTGTCATCTACAGCGTGATTACGCTTCCTCTGCTGTAACTACCACAGACAGAGTAACGAAGTGCAGGGATTGTGAATCGACATCCTGGGGAATGTCTATTCACTGTCTAAACACTTCAGTATGTGCTGTCTTATACTAACACATTATCGATACTGATCTAAAAGGATCCCTATGCGCTGTGTAAATGAATGGAGAGGAGTGCATGATGCTGATTGGTCAGCGCCATACACTCCCCTGTACAACGCCCACTTGGTCTAAAGTAAAAACACGTCCACTTGGGCTTTAACCCCTTCCCGCTCCTTGACGTACTATTACGTCATGGCAGCTCTATCGTTCGCGCTCCATGCCGTAATAGTACGTCTTGCAGTTAGAACAGCGGTGCGCGCGCCCGGCGCGTTCATGCGCTGTGATAGCTGCTGTTTCTGACAGCAGGCTATCACGGCATAATGGGACGGGACCATTTACTATGGTCCCGCCTCGCCGATCGCCGCTATTGGCTAGTCAGTGAGTAACTAGCCAATAGCAGCGATCGGTCTCATTCAGCACAGCAGTGCTCGAGCCCGGCGTTCCTGAGCTGTGATAGCTGCTGTTTCTGACAGCACGCTATCACAGCATAATGTGCCGGGACCATTTACTATGGTCCCGCCTCGCCGATCGCCGCTATTGGCTAGTCAGTGAGTAACTAGCCAATATCAGCGATCGGTCTCATTGAGCACAGCGGTGCGCGCGCTCGGCGCGTTCATGAGCTGTGATAGCTGCTGTTTCTGACAGCAGGCTATCACAGCATAATGGGCCGGGACCATTTACTATGGTCCCGCCTCGCCGATCGCCGCTATTGGCTAGTCAGTGAGTAACTAGCCAATAGCAGCGATCATTCTCGTCACTTCCTCTCTCTGACCTCACATCCTGCTGCAACCGCCCTGAACGCCCTGTTGGAGTTAGCGAGGCGTTGAGATCGGTTGTGAGCAGAGAGTCAGAGAGAAAAGAAGTGAAAAAAAGTGAAAAAAAGTTTCTAAAACAACGTTTTTTTTGCTTCCCACCACCCCATCCACTACCCACTCCTGTTCCCTTCCTCTTTGAGTTCTACCCACGTTTTTTGGTCAGTGATCTCCTATCACTGACCACTTTTCAGTCTTCAGGACCACATTTCTTGGTCCCTGGGGATTTTTTTTTCATTTTTTTCTATATAAAACATAAAACAAAAAAAAAAATATAAAAAGAAAAAAAAGAAACAAAAAAAAATAGTTAGTTTAGCCAATTTTGAAAATTTAACTGGTTAGTTTAGTATTAGGGTTAGTTAGTGTCAGGGAACCGTCAAAAAGCGTAGTTAGGTATAGTGTCAGGGAATTTAGCGTCAGGAATCGGTCACCGTAGATAGGCTTAGCGTTAGGGATCCATCACCGTAGTTAGGTTTAGCGTCAGGGAAGCTCGGAATAATTAGATAGGTTTAGTGTCAGGCACCCGTCACCGTAGTTAGGTTTAGTGTCAGGGAAGCTTGAAATAATCTAGATAGGTTTAGTGTCAGGGAATCGTCGCCGTAGTTAGGTTTAGCGTTAGGGAAGTCCACATAAAATTTAGTTAGGTTTAGTGTTAGGAACCCTCGCCCTAGTTAGCTTTAGTGTCAGGGAAGTCCACTTGCTCTCTAAAAACAAAACACACATTTGTGCTATCCTATTGCTCCCAGTTAGTGATTTATTTTTTTGCTGTATATAAATTTTGTCTTAGCACAACAAGCATGTCCCAACGGACATTTACTGCTGAAGAGGCGTATGCATTTCTGGCCTCCGACACAGACTCGTCGGATGGCGATACACTATTTTATTTGTCTACCTCCTCATCCAGCGATGAAGAGGAGGGACCCCCTAGGAGACGCCCCAGGACCACCACCATAGTAGAAATCCCTGAGAGAAGTGACCCCACAACAAGTGATACCCCTGAGCGAAGTGACCCCATTTGGACGCCCACACCAGACCATTATGAACCCCAAATCCCTGAGTACACGGGCAGCCCAGGGATCAAATTTAACACGGCAGGGTTCAGTGAGATGGACTTTTTCAAGTTCTTCTTCACTGATAACTTTATAGAGCTAATGGTCACCCAGACTAATTTATATGCCCAACAGTATATCACCAAGAACCCCAACTCATTTTATGCCCAATCCCAGAGGTGGACTCCTGTAGACGCAGCAGAGTTGGGCAAGTTCTGGGGACTGCTCTTGAACATGGGGCTTCTAAAAAAGCCATCCATTAGGACCTACTGGAGCACGGACATCCTATACCACACCCCGATGTACCGTATGGCCATGTCCAGGATGCGTTATGAGGCAATACTTCGCTTCCTACATTATGCCGATAATGAGCAGTGCCCACCCCGAGATGACCCCAGTTTTGACCGTTTATATAAACTGAGACCCTTATTAGACCATATCAGTGCCCGGTTTGCCCAAGCATACACCCCCGAGAAGTGTATTTCCATTGATGAGTCCCTGGTACATTTTAAAGGGAGGCTTCAATTCCGCCAGTACCTGCCAAGTAAGAGGGCAAGGTATGGCGTGAAGTTGTATAAGCTGTGCGAGAGTGCATCAGGGTATACATATAAATTCAGGATATATGAAGGGAAGGACAGCAGTATTCAGCCCCCAGAATGCCCCCCCTTACTGGGAATTAACGCAAAAATTGTGTGGGATTTGGTGCACCCACTGCTGGACCAGGGTTACCACCTCTACCTGGATAATTTTTATACCAGCGTCCCGCTCTTCAAGTGCCTCGCTTCCAGAAGGACTGCGGCATGCGGCACTGCTAGAAAAAATCTTAGAGGCCTCCCTAAAACACTGCTTGGGCAAACACTCAGAAGGGGTGAGAGCAGGGCACATTCTAGTAGCAACATATTGTGTGTCAAGTACAAGGACAAGAGAGATGTCCTTGTATTGACAACAATACACGGCCACACCAGTACCCATGTACCTGTACGAGGTACCAGTACAGAGACCCCCAAACCAGATTGCATCCTGGACTACAATAGGTACATGGGAGGGGTGGACTTGTCAGATCAAGTCCTGAAGCCCTACAGCGCTACGCGGAAATCGAGGGTGTGGTATAAGAAGCTGGCCGTGCACATCATACAGATGGCATTGTACAATGCGTACGTGCTACGTCGATGTGCAGGCCAGAGGGGAACTTTCCTGGAATTTCAAGAGGTGGTTATAAAGAACCTAATTTTTGGCGACCAGGAAGGAGGGGCACCCAGTACTTCTGGAAGCGGGGCCACACGCATCGTACCAGGGCAACACTTTCCAGGAGAAGTTCCCCAAACTGGCAAGAAGGGAAAAAGTCAAGAGGTGCAAAGTGTGCTATAAGAGGGGGATAAGGAAGGACACAACATACCAATGCGACACGTGTCCCGAAAAACCAGGGCTCTGTATGAAAGATTGTTTTAAAATTTACCATACATCCCTTGATTTTTAATTTACCCTGATGCACTCCGCACAGCTTATCCCCCTCATCTTTCCCTTTTGAGCCCTGCCATGTGCCCAAGCAGCAAATAACAGCCACATGTAGGGTATTGCCGTACCCGGGAGAACCCACATTACAATTTATGGGGTGTATGTCTCCAGTGGCACATGCTGGGCACAATATATCAGACACTGAAATGGCATATATGCATAGGAAATTGCAAATCTCACTTTGCACCATCTGCTGCGCATTACCTTTTACACAATAACTGTGGGGTCAAAATGCTCACTACACCACTAGATGAATGTCTTAAGGGGTGTAGTTTTTAAAATGGGGTCACTTCTCGGGGGTTTCAACTGTACTGGTACCTCAGGGGTTCTGCCTACATGACTTAGCACCAGAAAAGCTCCAGTAGGCTAAATGGTGGTCCTTCCCTTCTGAGCCCTGTCGTGTGCCCAGGCAGCTAATAACAGCCACATGTAGGGTATTGCCGTACCCGGGAGAACCCACATTACAATTTATGGGGTGTATGTCTCCAGTGGCACATGCTGGGCACAATATATCAGACACTGAAATGGCATATATGTATAGGAAATTGCAAATCTCACTTTGCACCATCTGCTGCGCATTACCTTTTACACAATAACTGTGGGGTCAAAATGCTCACTACACCACTAGATGAATGTCTTAAGGGGTGTAGTTTTTAAAATGGGGTCACTTCTCGGGGGTTTCAACTGTACTGGTACCTCAGGGGCTTCTGCATACATGACTTAGCACAAGAAAAGCTCCAGTAGGCCAAATGGTGGTCCTTTCCTTCTGAGTCCTGCCATGGGCCCAAACGGCAGTTTATCACCACAAATGGGGTATTGCCGCACTAAGGACAAATTGGGCAACAAAATGGGGTGTTTTATTCCTTGTGAAAATAAGAAATTTTGAACAAAAATTACATCTTAATGGAAAAAATATCATTTTTTTAATTTCACAGCCCAATTCAAATAGGTGCTGTGAAAAAACGGTGTGGTCAAAATGATAACAACAACCATAAATGAATTCCTTGAGGGGTCTAGTTTCCAAAATGGGGTCACTTTTGGTGGGTTTCCATTGCTTTCATACCTCTGGGGCTCTGCAAATGCGACATGGAACCCGAAAACCAATCCAGCAAAATCTGGACTCCAACAAACACATAGCGCTCCTTTCCTTCTGAGTCCTCCCATGGGCCCAAACGGCAGTTTATCACCACAAATGGGGTATTGCCGCACTAAGGACAAATTGGGCAACAAAATGGGGTGTTTTATTCCTTGTGAAAATAAGAAATTTTGAACAAAAATTACATCTTAATGGAAAAAATATCATTTTTTTTAATTTCACAGCCCAATTCAAATAGGTGCGGTGAAAAAACGGTGTGGTCAAAATGATAACAACAACCATAAATGAATTCCTTGAGGGGTCTAGTTTCCAAAATGGGGTCACTTCTGGTGGGTTTCCATTGCTTTCATACCTCAACACCTCTTCAAACCTGGCATGCTGCCTAAAATATATTCTAATAAAAAAGAGGCCTCAAAATGCACTAGGTGCTTCTTTGCTTCTGGGGCTTGTGTTTTATTCCACGAGCGCACTAGAGCCACATGTGGGACATTTCTAAAAACTGCAGAATCTGGACAATACATATTTAGTAGTGTTTCTCTGGTAAAACCTTCTGTGTTACAGAAAAAAATGGAATAATATTGAAATTCAGCAAGAAAAATGAAATTTTCAAATTTCACCTCCACTTTGCTTTAATTCCTGTGAAATGCCTGAAGGGTTAAAAAACTTTCTAAATGCTGTTTTGAATACTTTGAGGGGTCTAGTTTTTAAAATGGGGTGTTTTATGGGGGTTTCTAATACATAGGCCCCTCAAAGCCACTTCAGAACTCAAGAGGTACCTTAAAAAAAAGGCTTTTGAAATTTTCTTAAAAATATGAGAAATTGCTGTTTATGTTCTAAGCCTTGCAACGTCCAAGAAAAATAAAATAATGTTCAAAAAACGATGCCAATCTAAAGTAGACATATGGGAAATGTGAACTAGTAACTATTTTGGGTGGTATAACCGTCTGTTTTACAAGCAGATGCATTTAAATTCTGAAAAATGCAATTTTTTCTAAATTTTCTCTAAATTTTGCAATTTTTCACCAATAAACACTGAATATATCGACCAAATTTTACCACGAACATGAAGCCCAAAGTGTCACGAGAAAACAATCTCAGAATCGCTTGGGTAGGTTTAAGCATTCCGACGTTATTACCACATAAAGTGAAATATGTCAGATTTGAAAAATGGGCTCTGAGCCTTAAGGCCAAAACTAGGCTGCGTCCTTAAGGGGTTAAGCAACTCATTAGCATAAACCTAAAATCGCTAATAAAGTGGTAAATCGTTTTGTTTTTTTTTAAATTAAGCACTGCTGTCACCTACATTATTGTGCCGATCTTATGTAAAAGATACGGCACTTATAATGTGGTTAGTCTCTTTAAGTTGTGCAAACTTCTTCCTTCTTTTTTTTTTTTTTTTTGCAAGTGTCTTCTTGCTTAAATATAGTCTTGTCTTTGTTTTTTAGTCTGAAAAGTACAGTACATGTGCCTTTCTGTTTTCACATTACTCAGTTGGTGGCCCCTTAAAATATAGATTTTTTTTGGTTTTTTTTAGATACATATAATGTGGATCCTAGCCCAGTTACTTTTCCTGTTCTTTGAGCATGTTTCCCCACCTAGAAACCCCATGGACAAGATGGAGCTGAGGAAAGGGATCAAACAGTTTTTTGTTTTTTTTCCTGCAAGTAGAGAACAAAAGCACGCTTATATTATTGCCAGTATAAAGCGAAGCCTCCGGCAGCAAAATAATTAGGGTGGGGGTAACAGGAATGCAACAATATTTGGTGTGCTTGAACTTTGAGTCTTGTCTTGGGCCGAGCGCCTAGTGATATTGTGTATGTAGAGTGGTCAGGCAGACCAAACTTGAGTTTTATGGACTAAATGTTCCTGCAATATGTAAAATGTGATTTTCTATTTAGATTTATATTGTGCAAATACTTTTCTCTCTAGCCTATAGTGAATGGGACAGAACGCTATTTCATAAAGTCCACTGGAAATAAGACCGAGCTGCGGATTCACCAACTGGACATTGAGAAAGATCAGGGTGACTATATCTGCAATGGATCCAATGTGCTGGGCAGCCAAGGCGCCACAGTTAGCCTTCGTGTACGTAGCCGTCTTGCTGCACTCTGGCCTTTTCTTGGAATTGTCGCAGAGGTTCTGATTCTAGTCACCATTATCTTTATCTATGAGAAGAGGAGAAAGCCTGATGAGGTACCTGAAGGTAAGACGGTCCTTCAACTAGCAACACACATATTTTGAGGGGGGTAAAAAATGGACCTGTAATGCAGTAGAAATACTTCTGCTGTGCAAAATAGAAATGTATTTTCCAATATATTTAGGAACTTACAACATAGAACGCCCTAAACTGGAACCCAGGCTGTCTATGGTTCAGCGGTAGATAAATGATTACATGTGAAGATACAGAACACAATAATTCAATCTGTTTTCAAAGAACAGTCTAGACTGGAAGGTTCAGATGTTGCGTGCATTCATTATAGTATATATTTTTGATCTATTTCTGAACAGGAAGGGGGGAATTTGTTAAGACTGCTTATAAGATTTTTGTTTTTTTGCATGTAGAACAATACAGAAAACAGGTCATGTAATACTTGGTTAGATTCTGCCCAGAACTACTGAACATTGATTGTAGCAGTTCTCTCCACGCTAGCAAAGATTAACAATAACATGTTTGTTTTTGTCTTCCCATAGATGAAGATGGTGGATCTGCACCTCTGTAAGTTCTCTCTCTAATTCACCTTTCCTTTACAAACGTGCCTTATTTAGATATGTGGTTTCTAAAAAGCCCTTTCATGTGCAAATTAGGCTATGTTCACACTTGCGTTCAACAATCTGCTGGATCTATCATACAATGGATGCCACCTGACTGACCCATTGATGATTTACAATGGGGTGTGTCAGGTTCCAGTGTCAATCATTTGACATGAAAAATGGCAAGGCATGCCTTGTGAACAGAGCCTAAACCTGTAACTTGACCAACATACCCTGCCCGCAAATGGTCAACCCAAAAAAAAAAAAAAAGTAAGGTGTTTTCCCACAAACCAGACCTATTCCCTTTCTACAGGGTAGGTGACAATTGTCTAAGCATTGGGGGCCCCACCGAACTCTAGTACAGGGCTTTGTATCCACTGTTTGAATGGAGCATCGGTCGGCACGCACGCTGACTCTCCATTTAACTCTGAGAAAGCCAAGCACTGCCAGTCCCAATCAGTCCCATAGTTGATTGGAACACAAAGTACAAAACTAAGGCTTTGTTCACATCTAGCTTTGGTGTCTTTGTTGTTCTGCTTCGTCAAAGGAGCAAAACAAAAATATCAAACACGAGATCCATTGCATGATGGATACTTTTGGCGCCTGACGGATCCCATTGTTTTTAACGGTGTTCATTTGGTTTAGATCAGTGACTGAGGTCCCTAACAGACCCTTCAATGCGGATGTGAACAAAGCCTTAACCCCTTAACGACCAAGGACGAAAATGTACGTCATGGTCGGCTGCTAGTTCCCGCACCATGACGTACATTTTCGTCCGCATTTCAAACTGTCACTGTGTAAACACAGAGTGACAGACCCGCGCTGACAGCTGTCCTAGACAGCTGAGACATCAGTCTTGCCGGACAGCGGACCATCGCCGCTGATTTCGGCAGTTAACCCCTTAAGTGCGGCGACGGATTGCCGTCGCCGCATTTAAGTGGTTTGAAACACATCAGCAGCCCCCACGAAGTGATCGTGGGGGCTACCGATGCTTGTCACGGCAATCGGAGGTCAGATAATGACCTCCGGGTTGCCATGCACGGAAGCCTCGGAGGAACAGCCTCCGGCCGTTCCTCCTCTGCTTCCTGTCAGTGTGACAGTCACGTCACAATGACAGAGTACATTACACTACGTGTGTAGTGTAATGTACTCTAGCAGCGATCAAAGCTGCAAGACTAAGTGTCCCCTAGTGGGACAAGTTAAAAAAGTAAAAAAAAAGTAATAAAAATGTTTTAAAAAAAGTGTAAAAATAAAAGTTATAAGTGATATAAACACTAAATGCTTTTTTCCCTATAATAAGACTTTTATTATAGAAAAAAAATGAACACGTTAAAAAAGTACACATATCTGGTATCACCGCGTTCGTAACGAACCCAACTATAAAACTATAATGTTATTTTTCCTGCACGATGAACACCCCAAAAAAAATCAATAAAAAACTACGACAGAATCGCAATTTTTTGGGTCACCACCGCTCCCTAAATAAAGAATAAAAAGTGATCAAAAAGTCGCACGTACCCGAAAATAGTACCAATAAAAACTTCTATCCGTCCCGCAAAAAACAAGCCCTTACACAGCTTTTTTGACTAAAAAATTAAAAAATTATGGCTCTCAGAATATGGTGACACAGAAATTTTTTTTTTTTATAAATAAGTCATTTTTTTGCGCAAACGCTAAAAAAAAGGACCAAACCTATATACATATGGTATCGCCGTAATCGTACCAACCCGCAGAATAAATTAAAAATGTCATTTATAGCGTACGGTGAGCGCCGCAAAAAAAAACCCTAAAAAAACGGTGTCAGAATTCCTGTTTTTTGCTCAGGATTGCAAAAAAATTGAATAAAAAGTGATCAAAAAAAATCGCATGTACCCCAAAATGGTACCAATGAAAACTACAGATTGTCCCGCAACAAATAAGCCCTCACACCACTCTATTGATGGAAAAATAAAAAAGTTATGGCTCTTGGAAAGCGGGGAGTGAAAATCTAAAATATGAAAGCAAAAAATGGATCAGTCCTGAAAGGGTTAATTCATTTCTAATGAAAAAACGTATGACAACATGTGCGGTATTTCCGTACTCGGGAGAAATTGCTTTATAAAAAAATGGTTGTTTTTTTCCTCCTTTATCCCTTGTGAAAATGAGAAAATGCAACATTTTAGTGGAAAAAATGTTGATATTAATTTTCGCGCCCTAATTCCAATAAACTCTGCAAAAGACCCGTGGGGTCTAAATGCTCACTATACCCCTAGAAAAATTCCTTGAAGGTTTTTCCAAAATGGGGTCACTTTTGGTGGGTTTCCACTGTTTTGGTCCCTCCAGTGCATTGCAAATGCGACATGGCACCGAAAACCATTCCAGCAAAATCATAAATCCAAATGGTGCTCCTTCCCTTCTGAGCCCTGCTGTGGGTCCAAACAGCAGTTTATTACCACATATGGGGTATTGTCGTAATCGGGAGACATTGCTTTACAAATGTTGGGGTGCATTTTCTTCGTTATTCCTTGTAAATAATAAAAATTTCTATGTTTCAGAAAAAAAGTACATTTTAATTCTTACAGACTAATTTCAATATATTTAGCGAAAAACCTGTGTGGTCAAAATGCTAACTATACCCCTAGATAAATACCTTAAGGGGTCTAGTTTTCGAAATGGGGTCGTTTATGGGGAGTTTCTATCATTCTGGCAGCTCAAAGCTTCTCCAAATGTACATTGGGGCCTAAAACATTTTCAAGCAAAATATGAGTCCTGAAAGCCTCCGGGTGTTCCCTTCCTTTGGGGCCCTGCCGTGTGTCCAAACTACGCATTAGGGCCACAATGTGGGTATTTTTGAAAACAGGAGAAAGAGGGTGATAGATTTTGGGGTGTGTTTCTTCATTTTCATGGTCGCTTTACAAAGAAATCGGTCTTCAAACAAATACTTTTATGAAAAAAGTGAAATTATTTTTTTTTTCACCTGCTATGCATTACATTTAGCAAAGAACTGTGGGGTCAAAATAATTACTATACCCTTAAAGAAATACCTTATGGGGTCTAGTTTTCTAAATGGGGTCGTTTATGGGGAGTTTCTATCGTTTTGGCAGCTCAAAGCCTCTCCAAATATACAGTGGGGCCTAAAACATTTTCAAGCAAAATATGAGTCCTGAAAGCCTCTGGGTGCTCCCTTCATTTTGGGTCCTGCCGTGTGTCCAGGCAGCGCATTAGGGCCACAATGTTGGTATTTTTGAAAACAGGAGAAACAGGGTGATAGATTTTGTGGTGTGTTTCTTCATTCTCATGGTCGCTTTACAAAGAAATTGGTCTTCAAACTGATACTTTTATGAAAAAAGTGAATTATTTTTTTTTTTCACCTGCTATGTATTACATTTAGCAAAAAACTGTGGGGTCAAAATACTTACTATACCCTTAGGTAAATACCTTAAGGGGTCTAGTTTTCTAAATGGGGTCATTTGTGGGGGTTTCCATCACTCCGAGACCTATGAGCCTCTGAAAACCTGGCTTGGTGCCGGAAAACAAAATGTACTTCAAAATTTATAAAATTATTATTCAATTTGTAAGTCCTCTAAATTGCTGAAAATTTATTTTATTTTTTCAAAAGTGCTGCCAAAATGGAGTAAAGAGATAGAAATATATATTTTATTAAAAAAATTGTACAGTATGTGTATACATATGTGACATATTGCAGTTAAAAATAGGGGAAAATGGTAATTTTTACAAAATTTCTTCAATTTTTCTATTTTTTAATTAATTTCCGCAAATCGTATCAGTCTACTTTTACCACTAAAATAAAGTACAACATGTGACGAAAAAACATTGTCAGAATTACTTGGATATTCAAAACTTTCACAGAGTTATTCTCTGATAAAGTCAGACATACCAGATTTGACAAATCTGGCTTGGTCATTAAGGTACAAACATGCCCGGTCATTAAGGGGTTAAACAGAACATTTTAGAAGTTGTTTAGGTCACGTTCTATGTACTGCACAAGAGTCTTCAGGATCCTGTAGAGCAAAAACAAAATAGCGCGACCCTCACCTGGTGCCTAAAGGAGTAGCTTGTGATCTGATGGCACAGGTAGATAACCGCACTATAGAGGCACTTTTATAGAGGTTCTGCTGCTGTCCATAGTGTACTGATAACTAGGCTGAAACAGCAGAACAGGAAGTGTGGTCATGGAGGCACCAGTGAACTGGAGCTGCAGGGTCCTGACCTGTCAATTTAGGCACACATTACAAAGAAAAGCTGTGGCAAACTACAAAAATAGAAATTGTAATATTCCTAATTTCATTAAGGCAAATTATCATTCCACTTTTATGCAGTAGGTGGTTCTGACTTGCATTGTAAAGAGTATTATTTCAGGTTGTTGTCTAATCTGTGTGTCTCTATGTATAGACTAATGTGGTTTTTATTTCTGTCGGAGTTGGTATATAAAAAAATAAATGGCTGATAATGTAGATAGACTTTCATATAAAGATTGGTGAAGGCTGCAATTTAGGTAGCCATAATCTCTATTATGAATGCCTTCTAGAGTGGATGATTCTGTCAGAAGAAAGTTCATAGTTTCTCTATTACTCCCTAGGAAAAGCAATGCTGGAGCAAACCATGAGACTGTGCGGCAGAGAAATTCAAGCTGAGCCATAGGTAAGATCTATGTGCTATTAACTAGAGGGGAAGGAATTAGAGAGCTGTAGAGGAAAACTTCCGCTAGCATTTGGCTTAGTCCACTTAGGTGCATGTATTACTCCACATATTCTAAGGAAGAGGAGAACATGCACATCTGGACTTGAAGGGAATATATCCCCAGTAAAAATGCTGCAGGAAGGCCTTTGCGGTCAGTATGAAATTCTCAACACGTGTGTGTTAAATATCAGTCCAACATCGTTAACCTGATAACCAAATGTTTTTGGTAGAAGTGACGTTTCTACATAGCAAATTTACTTGTGGGTGTAGTAAAAAAAAAAAGAGCCAACAATTAGGACCTGCATGCCGCTTATTCTGAGTAATTGAAAGGGGCTTGTGCAAAATAATAGCAGCAAGGAGTTAAATTGCTGAAGTCGTTCATTCTGTAGAATAACCGGTAGCAATTTTGGCCCTTATTTAAGGTAGTAGGGCGGCACATATTGGTTATAGTGCATTTCCTTCTGAAATACTGGGGAAAATGGGTTGTTCCGATGAAAAACGTACTTTGATTGGAGAGGGAAAAACATAGAGAAGAGCAGCAAATTATAGGCTGCTCAGCTCTAATTATCTCCAATGCCTTGAAGTGGCAACCAAGACGTGGAAGGAAGCGGAAACTACTGTTCGAATGTAATCGAAGAATAGCTAAAATGGCAAAGGCTCAGCTAGTGATCGCCACCAGATAGATCACAGAAGATCTGAAGTTACCAGTGAGTATTGCTACAATCAGAAGACGAGAAGCCAAGTTACCAGCAAGAACTCCCCACAACGTCCCGTTGTTGAAAAAAACCAAAACATGTCCTGAATAGGTTAAAGATTGCCAAGGAACACATTGACTAGCCCAAAGAGAAATGGCACAACATTTTGTGAACTGATGATAGCACAATTGTTCTTTTTGGGTCTAGTGACCGCAGACAGTATGTCAGACAACCCCCGAGCACTGAATTCAAGCCACACTACACTGTGAAGACCGTAAAGCGTGGTGCTGCAAAATCATGATATGGGGATGTTTCTCATACTATGGTGTTGGGCCTATTTATCGCATACAAGGGATCATGGATCAGTTTGAACATATCAAAATACATGAGGGGATCATGTTGCCCTGTGCCGAAGAAGAAATTCCCTTGAAATGGGTGTTTCAACATGACAATGACCCAAAACAAACCAGTAAGCGAACATCTTTGTTACAGACATACAGGATTGAGGTAATAGAGTGGCCTGTCCAATCCCCTGACCTCAGTCCCATAGAGAACTGTGCAAGGTCGTCCAATCTTCCTGGACTGGAATACCTGTTCAGAGGTGCCAGAAGTTGGTCAATTCCATGCAACATAGATGTCAAGCAGTTCTCAGAAACCATGGTTATGCCACTAAATATTAGTTCAGTAAAGTGAAATCTGAAACATTCTTTCAGTTTGTACATAGCAATTTTCTTCAAAAAAATTATAAATTTAGTGGTGACAATTTTGTTTTTTTAAACAGCTGAATATTCCTTTTTCTTTACTTTCTGTAAAGGATTAACACAAACTGGATATATTTTGGTTTGGAATTGAATGTGTAGTATTTCCAGTGCATTTACGCATATTGTTTTTTCTAAACACTATTCTATACGGCTGGCCTGCTGTATGTCAGTCTGGCTATATCCTGCACCAAATATGTAACAACAAAAAATATTTCCTTCCAATGTGTCTTTAACCAATTTTCAAATGGACTTATATATATATATATATATATATATATATATATATATATATATATATATTTTTTTTTTAATGTTTTACAAAATAGCTTCGATCATTCTCTCAGCCAATTCCATCAGTTCAGCTGAACGAATAGCTGTTTCGGAAAAAACAGGTTGTTTTTTTTTTTTAATAGGATTTTTTTTATTATTATTAACTCTGTGTTCAGGCAATTTCCAAATCTATCTGGCACTTTTTTCTGCAAATGTGAATGCGTTTGAAAAGCCAGTCTTATTATATACCCCCCCCCCCCCTGTTTACACTAAATGCTTTGGTGAGAGTTAGGCCTCTCCCCCACTTCTGTTAAAAACCCAGATAGCACCCTGAAGAAAATAACTGATCACACAATGACACATTCATTACTATGGGGCCATGCACGCTTCTGTTCAGTGTCCATCTCACCCAATTGGAGCCTTTGGGTCTGTCAAAACAACGGACGGCACACGGAAGACATCCATGTGCCGTCTCTCTTTTATGGAACCGTTGCCAAGCAACAGCAGGGCGTGCCAAAGTGCCCTACATTCAACACACAAGTTGGATTTTAACAGACCATTTAAAATGGCAGACAAACAAGAGCAACTTCCGTTTTTAAAATGGAACGGATGTGGAGTGACCGGAAACCACACGGATGTCAACGGACACACGGATCTGTATTAAACGGCTGTGAAAACTGAAGGATGTGGGCATGAGGCCTAAAATCTGTTAATTGTTTCTGGGTAAGAGGATGAGATATACTGCTACACTGCAGAGTAAAAACTGAAACCAGTGAAAACCTACAAATGTTAATCCACTTTAAGTATACACTCCGTGCAAAACTTGGGCCTGCACTAGGCATAACAATGTGTGAGGGGAGAGGCGTGCCACAGGGCGCTTCTTTAATCTCTAAATCCATGTATCCTGCACCTCACTCGGCCCATGATCTAGGCAGGCCACTATCCGCTTGGCTTTTACTTCACGGTTTGTAAGGGTAGCCGGCATAAACGTCAGTGGCTAACTTTACTTGTGTGTTTGTACCTTGCAGATGAATAGAAGATGACCTTACTGAACAAGTTCCTGTTTGCACGCAGTTCAAGACTTCCCTGTCCCCTGGTATTCTACGTGGCACCAACAAATCCTAATTTGTTTATTTTCTTTCATGTAAAACATAGATTTTTTTCCCCAGATACATAAACCATGTGCTTGTGGTTCGGGTTCTGCTGACAGGGGCTGCTTGTTTTAGTTGTGCGGCAGCTGCCAAATGTATTCATTATTGGCACTTGGTATTTTAGACTCTGTAGTATTGGCCTTCTAAATTCCAGTTGTATTTCTTCTGTACTCCAAATCCATTTTCTTTTCCTCACTGTAGCCTGTTGAAAGGCAGCACTGTAAGGGCTTGTCCTCACGTAACTGCGTATTTTCTGTCGAATTGCAGACTGAAAATATACAGTAGCAGCAAGGTGGTTGTAACTTTACATATGTTGTCCACAAGCTTCAGTCCAGAAATTCACCTGCGGTGCGTAATTTTAGTTCTGCAGCATGTGCATTATTGCTGTGAAAAGTGCATGGATTTCCTGCGTTTTTATAATGCACTGTGGAATTTCTTACAGGAG
This sequence comes from Rhinoderma darwinii, assembly GCF_050947455.1. Taxonomy (NCBI): domain Eukaryota; kingdom Metazoa; phylum Chordata; class Amphibia; order Anura; family Rhinodermatidae; genus Rhinoderma; species Rhinoderma darwinii. The sequence continues at coordinate 304,020,888 of NC_134687.1, forward strand.
GTGGAGATTAAATCTGAGAATCCCACATCACACAACTCTTGAGAATATACAGCAAAAATCCACTGGTTTCTGCAGAAAAAAAAAACACATGAAATTGTGCGGATCGCCTGCTAGTTGATGTGGAAATTTTCTCCAGCGGATCTGTGCCGTGTGGACAAGCCCTAATGCTTTTTTAATTTTCCATTTACATGGGGAGGGTTAATGCAGAACTTCTCATCCTGTTGTCCACAACCCTATGTATCTGTGTTTTTTGAAAGTTTGACACTGGATTGTAAATTTGTGTCTGAAGAAAAACCACACCAATAAAAACTTCCCACTTTTTTTTTTTTTTCTTTTGTTGCATTTTAATGGTGGTTGTTACTAATCTTTCACAAAATTGCTATCCTCATGCAGTTTTTCTTTGGTTTACAAGACATTCTTTGCACAGGGCCAACAGTATGTGAATGTCCCTGTTTACTTGTTGAAGATGTCATTCCAAAACCATGGGTATTTAATATAGCTGTGTCTTATTTGCTCGTATAAAATTGACCTAGCTTTGTAGCATTAGTGTGTTGCAACAGGGAAGATCCTTCCACACAATTACCCCCTTTTCTATTCTATGATGCTTATCACTATGTTCTGACTGAGATGTGTTGACTGTTTTTATGCTAAAAAGTTACTCTTACCGGTAATTGGATTTTCCATAAACCTCCACAACAGCACTCCTAGGAGGATTCCCTGCCTCTGGGGACAGGAAACAACATGGACACAGAAATAAATGGCTCTCCTCCATACCTTATCCAGTAATAACAAAGTACCTCTATTCAATGATTCAATATTTAGGTATAAACTACCCCAAAAAAATAAAAAAAACAAACCTGTGAGGGAAAAACCAATTACTGGTAAGAACAATTTTAATCTCTTCCTGACACCTCCACAATGGCACTCAAAGGAGGACTTTGAATTTAGGGAGGGATGACTGCCAAGAAGACTCTGCCCAAAAGATAAGATCTTTTTTTCAGACAGGAACTCATTTGTAATGTATAACGAGTAAAGCGGTTTACCCAGGTAGCAGACTGACAAATCTGGTCCCTAGAAGAGGAAGCCTCTTCAGTTCATGATGTGGAAACAGCTCTAGTAAAATATACTTCTAATGCCACTGGGGGCGATGCAGTCTTGTATCTGGTGGAGATAACCATTTTAATACATGGGTCAGTAGTGGATTCACTTGCGGCATTCCTTTGTTTTGATTTCCCCCCCCCATGAAATTGGACAGGGAAGGAGATTGTCTGTCTTACTGAAGTCAGCAGCTCTTTCTACATAGATGTCCTCTTGGCTAAGTGATGGTATTCCTGTTCTTTGCTAGAAGATAGGTTGGGGGAAAAAAAGGAAGGTAATAATAATAATCTTTATTTATATAGCGCCAACATATTACGCAGCACTTTACAATTTAGAGGGAACATGAAACAAACAATATCAGACATTACATAGTGACAAAGTTCATTTACAATTCAAACCTGGGGAGTGAGGACCCTGCTCGCAAGAGCTTACAATCTATGACGACATAAGGGAGACACAAAGTGTAATAGTGTTTGTTCTGTACAATGGTCCGGCCATTTTTATACACATGCGGTGGTGACATAAAGCTGCATGAGCCGGTCACCAGCCAGTATCCGTGTATGACGGACATGAAGAGAAGGAGTGTGAGGGAATCCTATTCTGATGACTAATCTAAATGGAGGGCCATGGAAAGGAGTCAGATTAGGGAATGTTATAGGCTGGTCTAAATAGATGTGTTTTCAGGGCACGTTTAAAACTGTGGATATTGGGAATTAATCTGATTGGGGTAGCACATTCCAGAGGACGGGGTGCAGCACGAGAGAAATCCTGGAGACGGTAGTGGGAGGTTTGGATTATGGAGGATTTTAATCTAAGGTCGTTGGCAGAACGTAGCGCCCGAGTAGAGTGGTAGACAGAGATGAGGGAGGAGATGTAAGGAGGTGCAGCACTGTGGAGAGCTTTGTGGGTGAGAGTAATAAGTTTGAATTTTATTCGGAAGGGGATGGGCAACCAGTGCAGTGACTGGCACAGATTAGAGGCGTTGGTGTAGCGGTTGGTCATAAAGATGAGCCTGGCTGCTGCATTGAGGATAGATTGGAGAGGGGAGAGTTTAGTGAGAGGAAGACCGACTAGTAAGGAGTTACAGTAGTCAAGACGAGAGTGAATCAGAGCAACAATGAGAGTTTTGGCAGTTTCCTCCGTAAGAAAAGAGCGGATTCTGGAGATGTTTTTGAGGTGAAAATGACAGGAGCGTGAAAGTGATTGTATGTGAGGAGTAAAGGAAAGATCTGAGTCAAAAATAACCCAGAGACAGCGGGCGTGCTGCTTAGGAGTTATGGTAGTGCCACACACAGAGATGGAGACATCAGGTTTAGGGAGGTTAGTAGATGGTGGGAACACAAGGAGCTCAGTTTTAGAAAGATTCAGTTTCAGATAGAGAGAGGACATGATGTTAGTAGTAAAGTTTCCCAGAAATATGCAATATTGAGAAGAAAAAAAATGGTTGACCTTACTGTAGTTGTGGCAAACCAGGATGACATGCCTGCTGGGACTTGTGGTTTGATCACAATTCATTGATGGTGCTCAGTGTTTCATAGCTTTGACATAGGTAGCTTGAAGAGGGGGAAAAAAAATAAAAACACACATGGTACCCACCATATTCCAATTGACAGTGATACTTTTAATTCCTAGTTTTAGAGGCGGCCAAAAAAAAAAAAAAAACAACTTGTGCGTACACTATAAATGGACTACTGGATGAAGATGTTCAGAACCTTTTGATGAAAGAATTCTCAGCTAACTTACAGTCCAAAAAGGCATTCAGAGTTTATATATGCACTTTTTTAGAGTGCTGGTTTTTAGGCCTTTTTCCGAAAAGCTGAAGCTTAATGCAATGCTAGGTTTAGAAGAACTGTCCCATGTATGCTGAGAAAAAGATGAATTTCTTCCAGACTCTTAGATATATTTTAGAAGTTACTTTTTTTTTGTTAGTTGGAATTGCACCATCTGAAAACCCCATATTTCTTAGGATTATTCATTCAACATCCAAGTCGCCAGCTGAAGGTGTGGGATGTTCGGATAACAAACTTGTCCTGGTGATAGAAGCTACGGTAGGAGATACCAGTAATTCCCTATGCCAGCTGGAGGAGAAGAGGGAACCAATATCTTCTGGCCTAATAAGGAGCAATCCTAATTATTAGTGGTCTCCCCACCCCTGACTGCTGACATCTTTACTTGGGGGCTTGGGATTCCTTTATGGAGATGACCTGATATTCGCCAGCAGTTTAGCGATATTCTTACCGCTAAGGGAATCACAGAGAAAAAACTGCTGTAAGGCTATTGAATGAGCTTGTGCCCAGAGTATTGCGGGGGATCAATGAGGCGAGGAGACCTAAGATTGTCATAATCTCGTGGATGGAGTGGTGCTGCCGTCTGCAGAAGAGAAATCTTTAATGGTGTGGAAATCTGTCTCTTCTGGGAGGTAAGATGTAATTTCCTGTGAGTTCAGCAGGACCCCCAGAAAACACTTTTGCTGGTTTGGAAGAGGTCTGGGTTTTTTTTTTTTGTGTGATTTAATCCACCTAGAGAAGAGCATGTTTAAAGGAGAAGTTTTAGACCTAGAAGCAGTTGGGAAGCTGAGGGGGCTGAGATAAGGAATTCGTCCAAATAGGGAATTATTTGGACACTGTACAGATGTAGAAAACCAGTAACTTCTGCCATTACCTTTGTGAAAATTCATGGAGCTGCTCGGAGCCTGAAAGGGAGAGCTTGAAATTGAAAATAATGAAGCTGCTTGTTGAAATACAAAGCCGTTCTTAAGAACATTTTGAGATTCTGACTGAATCGGGATATGGTAATAGGCATTGGCCTGTGTAACCATATGACAACCTGAAGATAGAAAAAAATTGTGGATTTTATGGTTTCGATCTTAAATTTTCTGTATGTTAACCCCTTCCCACTCCTTGACGTACTATTAGGTCATGGTAAGGGCATGGTTTGCGCTCCATGACCTAATAGTTTGTCACGGCAGGATCGGCCGCTTCGGCTGTCCTCCCGACACATACAGGAGCTGTGACAACTGCTGTCTCGTATAGCAGTTGCCGCAGCTCCTTCAGTGGTGACCGATCGAAGTGTCCCCACTGATTAACCCCTTAGATGCTGCGTTCAATAGCGATTGAAGCTTCTTCAGGTTTAAACCACCATCGACATCCCGCTACATGATAGGGGGTGGTGATGGTTGCTATGGAAACCGGAGGCCTAACAGTGGCCCTGGGCTATGCCACCTACGGAAGCCTAATGGGTCCTGACCAAGTCAGGACCCACTGCTTGCTGACCGCTTTAATACGCTGAACTACGCATGTAGTGCAGTGTATTAGAATTGTGATCGGGGCCTCCTGCCTTCTAGTCCCCCTAGTTGGACAAAATAAAAAAGTTATATTTTTTTTTATACAAGTTTTAAAGTAATAAAAGTAAAACCACTTTTTTCCCTGATCAGTACTTTTATTGTTGAAAAAATAAATAAACTATACATAATTGGTATGGCTGCATCCATAATGGCCTGAACTAAAAAAGTATTTAGGTATTTATCCTGCGTGGTGAACGCCATAAAATTATAATAAACCATACCAGAATCACAATTTTTTTTTAATCACTTCACCTCGCAAAAAATTGAATAAAAACTGATCAAAAAGTCACATGCACCCCATGAAAACTACAATGAAATCCTAAAGGTGTCTTGTCTCCAAAATAGGGTCACTTTTAAGTGGTTTCCCCTGTACTTGTACCTCAGAAGCTCTGCAAATGCGACATGTTGCCCAGAAACCAATCCAGCAAATTCTACATGCCAAATAGCGCTCCTGCCTTTCTGAGCCCTGCTGTTTGTACAACCAGCAGTTTATGACCACATATGGCAGAGTTTCCCAACCTTTTCAGGCTCGAGGCAGAAACCACTCGAAGACCATCAGCCCCCAACTCACAGTAATGACCATCAGCCCCCACTCACAGTATAATGACCACTCGGTAAGAGACCATAAAGCCCCCTCCAGTAAAGTGACCATCAGCCTCCGTCCCCCCAGTAAAATGACCATCCGCCCCCTCCAGTAAAGCCACCATCCGCCTCAGTTCTCCCGCCCCCTGATAAAATGACCATCTGCCCCTCTAGTAAAGTGACCATCACAGACAGAAAGTGTGCTTACTCCTGGGGAAGGAATAAATAAGGAGGTATAAGAGGAGAGAACTACAACTACCAGCATGTCCAGGATGTTATGTGATATCAGAGAAAGTTTACAGGAGGAGGTATAAGAGGAGAGAACTACAACTCCTAGCATGCCCAGACTGTTATTATGGGATATCAGAGGACATTACAGGGAGGAAATATAAGAGGAGAGAACTACAACTCCCAGCATGTCCAGACTGTTATTATGGGATATCAGAGGACATTACAGTGAGGAGGTATAGGAGGAGAGAACAACAACTCCCAGCATGTCCAGGACGTTATTATGGGATATCAAAGGACATTACAGGAGGAGGTATAAGAGGAGAGGACTACAACTTCCGGCATTCCCCTGGCTCCATTTCTCACACAACTGCTAAGAAAGTAAAGAAAAGAACCACTTACTCTGCCCAGCGTTAATGGCTCCTCTCCCTCCGTCAGGCTTTTAGTGGGAAGCGGTGGGTGGTACTTGTAACAGACGTCAGCGCGTCACGTCTGCTACAATGTCGGGGGTGGAGCTTGTAGAAAAAAAAATGTAAAAGAAAATATTTCTTTTTATTTTGGCCTGGATGAGCCGCGGCACCCCTGCACGGCTCTCTCCACCCCGGTTGGCAACCACTGACATATGGGGTATTGTCGTAATCGGGAGAAATTGCTTTACAAATGTTGCGGTGCTTATCCTTTATTCCTTGTCAAAATTTAAAATGTGTACTCTTTCTTGTAAAAAATTGATTTTTAATTGCACAGCCTAATTCCACAGAATGCAGCAAAAACCTGTGAGGTCTAAATGCCGACTATACACCTGGATAAGTTTCTTGAGGGGTGTAGTTTGACAAATAGGGTCACTTTTGGGGGGTTTCCACTGTTTTGGCACCACCTCTTTGAACCAGTTATGGTGCCTAATAAAAAGGAGGCCTCATAATCCACTAGGTGCTCCTTTGCTTCGGAGGCCGGTGCCTCAGTCCATTAGCAAGCTAGGGCAACGTTTGTGATATTTCTAAAAACTGCAGAATCTGGGCAATAAATATTGAGTTGCGATTCTCTGGTAAAACCTTTTTGTTTTACAGAATTTTTTTTAATAAAAAGGATGTTTTGACCCAAAATTTTTTTTGTAAATTTCACATCTACTTGCTTTAAATTCCTGTGAAACGCCTAAAGGGTTAACAAACTTTCTAAATCCTGTTTTGAATACTTTGAGGGGTCTGGATTTTAAAATGGGGGTTTCTAATATAGAAAGTTCTACTTCAGAACTGAACTGGTGCCTAAAAAAAGAGGCTTTTGCCATTTTCTTAAAAATGTGAGAAATTGATGCTTATGTTCTAAGCCTTGTAACATCCTAGAAAAATAAAAGAATGTTCAAAAAATGATGCCAACATAAAGTAGACATATGGGAAATTTGAACTAGTCACTATTTTGTGTGGTATTAATATCTGTCTTACAAGCAGATACATTTAAATTCCGAAAAATTCTATTTTTTCAAATTTTTCTCTAAATTTTGCTATTTTTCACAAATAAACACTGAATAGATCAACAAAATTTTACCACTAACAAAGTCCAATGTGTCACGAGAAAACAATCTCAGAATTGCTTGGATAGGCATAAGCATTCCAGAGTTATTACCACATAAAGTGAAATATGGCAGATTTGAAAAATGGGCTCTGAGACTTAAAGGGACAGTGTCATTATTTTTTTATTTGTATTCATTTGTGTTTATTTAATAAAATATATTGACTTTATTTAGTTTTTCACACAAAGGTTTTTTGTATTAACACTTTCTTACTGTACTGGGGGCTGCAATGTTTTATTTCATCTTTGTATGTGTCTCTTAACGACACCTACACAGATGGAATACGGCAGCACAGGGCATAGGACACAATGAACGGGAGCCGTTCATTGCGTCTGCCATCTGGCTCTGTACTGCACAGGCGCAGTTCAGAGCCACCCGGCAGAGAAACTGGTTTGTAGGGAGATAGCAGGCATTATGAAGACCGGCTGCACTGCAGGTAAGTGGGGTGTGTGTGTGTGTGTGTGTTAGAGTTGTCTGTGTAGCAGAGCTGAGTGTGTGTGTCTATCTGTGTACCAGTGCTGTCTGTGTGTAGCTGAGTATATGTGTGTGCCTGTGTGAAGCAGTACTATGTGTGTGTGTCTGTGTAGCTGAGTATGTGGAAAGGAATTGAGTCAACATTTCTTTATTTACACAACGCGTTTTTAAAACCGCATGTGTAAAAAAGTGTGTTGTATGTACTAAACGCGCACGTTACCAATTATGTAAATAAAAAGCGTAATCAAGCGTTTTTTTATGCGGTTTTTGGCAAGTAAAATGCACAAAAAAAACTGTCAAATAACACACCATGTGAACCTGTCAACTGAAAAGTCATTCACTTCAGTTTCATCATTCTAAGGGTATGTTCACACGCAGTGATTTCAGCCGTTTTTCGGGCTGTAAACGTCCCGAAAAACGGCTGAAAAATCGGAAGCAGAACGCCTATAAACATCTCACCATTGGTTTCAATGGGAAATACGGCGTTCTGTTCCGACGGGGCGTTTTTTACGTGGCCGTTTTCCAAAAACGGCACGTAAAAATATGCCCGTCAAAAGGAAGTGCATGTCACTTCTTGGGACGTTTTTGGAGACTTTTTTCATTGACTATAGAAAAACAGCTCCAACAAACAACCTTTTCCTGGCTTGTAGGAGAGGGGGTGAGATTCCCTCCCACATTTACGGCAGCTGTGAGTCAGGTTGCTTTGCCTTATTCACCTTGCTGTAATTCTGGGAAGTGCTCCCTCTGGTGGCCAACATAGGAAAACATGTCAAATTATTGTTTAATTTTTAATACAAAATAAGCACAATGATAGAATTCTTACGTTCCGTTAATTTTCAAAATTGACTGCCTGAAATAGAACGATTAAAATATTGTTTAATGGGTAATTCATTAAAATGAGCTATCCTAGCCCTAAATACAGTACAACAGGCTCAGATAAGGCGGTCAGTAATGAAGAGAGGTATACTAATGTCGTAGCCGCTATATGAAAATGTGTCTCCATATTCTGCATAATCAACAATGCTATAGGGTTCTGGAGTCTGATCCCACAAGGATCTTTAATAGTCAGCTGAAGGATATTCTGGACCTAGCTAAAACTCTTAACCTGATCAGCGAGAAAGAATTCAAATTTATGCTGACCGAATTCCCGCAGGTTGCAACATTTTATAGTTTACCTAAAATCCACAAAGGGACGACCCCCCTCAAAGGTCGCCCAATTGTATCCGGGATAGACAGTTTGACGCAAAATGCCAGTGTATATTTGGATCAGATCCTCAGACCATTTGTAGTGTCACTACCCTCATACGTTAGGAATACGATGGATGCCCTGAGGAAACTGGAGGGCATCCGTCTCGATCATGATGTGTTTCTTGCTTCACTGGACGTTGAGGCGTTGTATAGCTCTATTCCTCATGAGCAGGGATGCCGTGCCATCGACTATTTTCTGAGAGGAAAAGGTACACATTTTAAGGCCCACAATGAATTTGTTATCTTGTTATTGAGATTCATATTGGAGCACAATTTCTTTCTGTTCGATCAAAAGATCTACCACCAGCTCAAAGGGGTTGCTATGGGGAGTCCATGTGCCCCCACTTACGCCAACCTATATTTGGGTTGGTGGGAAAAAGAATGTGTCTTCACGGAAATAATGGAACAATGGACCTCCTGCATCCTATGGATTAGATTCATAGACGATATTCTGATATTGTGGAAAGGAACTAAGGCAGAATTCGTGGAGTTTGTGGGGGTCCTCAATGTGAATAATCTAGGTCTTTTCTTTACGTCTGAGATTAATGAGAACAAGATCACATTCCTTGATGTTATGATTTATAAGACACCTTCAGGAGCCATTCAAACCAACATGTATAGGAAATCTACTGCTACAAATATTCTCCTGAGATGGGAAAGCTGTCATCCTTTAAGCCTGAGACGTGGCATTCCAAAGGGCCAATATCTGAGGGCACGCCGTAACTGTTCGACCATATCCGATTATAAGATATCGGCACGTGAACTAGAAAACAGGTTTCGGCGCAGAGGATATCCGAGACAGCTATTGAAAGAGGCATACCAGAATGCACTAGGCAGGAATCGGGATGAGTTACTTAACCCGAAACCGAAGAAAGTGGAGGAGGAAACAGCCAGGGTCATCGGCACTTTCGACTCTGCCAGTGTGGAGGTTCGGTCTATCCTACAACGCTATTGGGGCATTTTGCAAGCTGACCCAGACATTGGGGGTTTGGTAGGAAAGTCTCCATTGATTACTTATAGACGTGGATGTAACATAAAGGATCGGCTAGTGCATAGCCATTTAAATATCCAGGAGTCAGCTGGTACATGGTTGAATCGTGGTCTAAAAGGAAGCTACAGATGTGGGTCCTGTAAGGCATGTGCGTCAATAATATGCAGCAGCAAATTCAGTAGTACCACTACAGGGAAGAGTTTTGAGAATAGGTCCTAAATTAATTGCAAAACCAAGGGGTTGGTTTATCTGATCACCTGTGATTGTAAACTGCAATATGTAGGGAAAACGATAAGGGAATTCAGAAGGAGGATTAGGGAGCATATTGGTGATGTTAGGCGACAAGAGGACACCCCAGTGTCCCGTCATGTCTGGGAGTGTCATAAAGGTGATTCCTCAAGCCCCAAATTTCAAGGGGTGGAATGTATTAGACACACTGAGAGGCGGTTATATGGATAGGAGGATCATGCAAAAAGAAGCGCAATGGATCCATCGTCTACAGACCATCTGTCCCCTAGGCCTTAATGAACAGATCTCATATGCGTGTTTCCTATAGGAGAACTCCATATATCTAACATCTTAAAATTATAATTTAAACCTGTACTCCTCGTCTGATATCTCTAAGTGGCTCTGTTCGTTGGTGGCTAATGTTTTTTCTGCCATATTTTCTCTGTTTGAATGTAAATCTATACAGCATGCGTATTATAGTTGGCCCGGGTGTTTTTATGTCGATGTTTTCGGCATGCGATTCTAATATGCGTTTTTTAGCAACAATTGGGCGTGCATCTGGTGTCCCTGGATCGTATATACGTTATAACACCGACCATACTCTCTTTCTGAAACTTGAATGAGCATAATAGTATTCAATCTAACTAGTCACCGAGTTTCTTCCTTTAATCCAATGTTTGGCGTTTTGTGTTGCGGTTATTTTCTTTGTCTGAGATGTTACTTGCACCACGGTAATGGATCCATGCAGTAGTATATGTCCGCCTAGAGATCTCCAAGGTAACGTGGGACGCTGTAGCGTCCAAGGTAAAGCTGATTGGCAGCTAGAAAGGAGGCTCGGCACTTATCCTGCAACGTCATTAAATGACGTGTTCACTGCGGGTTGGTGCCTGGCCGAAGCTACGTCAGTAGAGTGGGTGGGCTTTGGCCTGTCAAATAGACCGGAACTTCGCCGGCGCGTGTGCGGCCAATGCATTAGAGTCGTACACGCGCCGTGAGGTTTAACCAGCACACGATTGTGCTAACCGGCAGAAAACAGTGAAATAATAATTATACCGAAAGAATTGATAATCCCTGATGATGTGTCACCTGCACGTGTGGCACTGAAACGCGTTGGATTGTCTGTAGTCAGTGAGGGGTGTCAGTAAAATATATCTTAAGGAGAGAGGCTTTGCTTGGTGGTTGGAACAACATTATCACATTAGTATACCTCTCTTCATTACTGACCGCCTTATCTCAGCCTGTTGTACTGTATTTAGGGCTAGGATAGCTCATTTTAATGAATTACCCATTAAACAATATTTTAATCGTTCTATTTCAGGCAGTAAATTTTTTCATTTTTAATACTTTCCACCATGTGGAAGAAATAAAAAATACAGCAAAAAACGTAAAAAATATAATAGAAATAAGTAACTTACTTAAAAAAAAAAAAAGGTTTAATTTGCAACACATTCCCTTTAAGGCCAAAACTAGGCTGCGTCCTTAAGGGGTTAAATATTGGTTGAGGGCTTTAAGATTTCTTATGGCTTTTGCTCAGCCATCTGTTTTACCACAAGGGCAGGAGATGTCCATGCTTCCCAGAGGGACAGGACACAACTGGATAAGGTATGGAGGAGGGGCCTCTTATTTCTGTGTCTATGTTGTTTTCTGTCCCTCGAGTGGCGGGGAATCCTCCTATGAGTGCTGTTCTGGAGGTGCCAGGAAAACACTATTGCGCACCTATATACCTCTCGTTGATACTAGCATTACAAACAGAATCAAATATAATGGCCTGGCAATAAACTCTATTAGATCAATAATGGGATCAATGCTCCAATAACACAAACAACGAGGTACATGAGCTATGTATACATAACACTACCGCATTCACAAGAAAAAACCCGCAAATGGTAATAGAAATCTCTACACTGAATTACGAGAAGAAGAAAAATCCCCATTTGGGTACAATCACTTGTATGTTTTTTTTTTTTTTTAATCAGTTCAAGTTTATTAAACAAACTCCACATCAGTACAGGTCATTATACAATCTGATAAGCTGTGAAAACATAACTTCAAAGACCCAAGCATGTATTTCCAACAAAACAATCCCCTTTCCCCAACTCCCCACTCCTCCCCGCAACCCCCAGCCGGACGTCTCGTTACAGGCTTCCATACCCTATCTCCTTCTCCTCCCCAGTTCCGCTCCCCATCCCCCTCCAACTCCTCATATGCACACACCCGTCAGTACCACCATTCCCATATGTGGGACCCCGCCACCCCTGCTCCAGTGCCCCATGTGCCAGTAGTATTCCCTGGAACCTCAGGACCATTCAGACTGAAACAGCCGCGCGGAGCGCCAGGAGTTCCGAGGAAGCACACCAGAGTGATCAATCCACCTAGCCCATTGTTTTTCAAACTTGTTCCCCCTCTTGGAATATATCCTATATTCCATCAGAACCTGAAAGTTAAGCGCACCTATAATTTCTTGCTTCGAGGGTGGTTCCGCTTCCAGCCAGTGTTTTGCTATTCCCTTCCTAACTTGGTATAATATTTTCGCAATTGCCAAACAGGACAACCTATCCCCCTCCAGATCACCAACATACCCCAGCAGCATTACCACGGTATCCAATGGAATCTGCACCTCAAACACTCGGCCCAGTAACTCTGACATTTCTTTCCATAAGGTCTCCAAAATCCCGCAGGACCAAAACATGTGAAGGATGTCTGCCTTTTCTTCCGGACATCTAGGGCACCTGGCATCCGCCCGTAATCCCTTCCTTTTCAGAACCCAGGGGGTCCTATACACCCTATGTATCAGAAATAATTGGGACCTCCGTTGCGCTACATTAATAGACATCACTTGTATGGTTTACCACAGCCGGGAATATCAAATACCACAGTGGCCAAATGTTAGATTGTAGGAAACAATTTTAAGAACGCCGTTCATGCAATACATTTGACAAATGGACTTTGTCCATTACATCACAGAATTTCCTATTCAATGTAAAACGCCATGGTTGCAAAAAAGCATGTCAGATAAAGATTCATAATGACTGATTCTCAGATATGCTGAAAATGTTAGAACCAAGATGCAGATGTCTTAGGCTGTGTTCACATCTGCACATGTATTCTCGTTGTTTTGTCGCGGAAACAGAACAACGAAAAAAATGAAAGCGCCAGATCCATCAAATGACCGACACCAATAGCTCCCATTTTTTTTTTTTAATGGTTTCAGTCATGGCTTCCGTTAATTTGCCAGAAAAAATTAGCACTTCATGCGCTGTTTTGTCATGTAGATATAATAGTCTGCGATGGAAGTTTCTAAGGGCGCCTCTGACACAGATGTGTGAACATAGACTTACAAAAACTGGTTTTTTTTTGTTTGTTTTTTTTTGCTTTCCTGAAGAACCTATTTTACCATAGCCGTCTCCCCAAAAACCCTGTTTCTATTGGTATAGTGCCACGGTGACCACTATGTGTCTTGAGAATCCCATGTGGCTCCTGATTACCCATCCATATGCGAAATGTGTCCAGGATTCAGTGAGAGAGTCTTGAATCCCTGGCACTGTAGTAGACCTTAGTACACCTGTGGTCCTCCTTTGCAGCCTGCAGGGAATTCCGTCCGAAAATTCACACCAAATTGTGGTGCAGTTTTTCAGGCGGCATGTCTGCTGTCTAAATCCTACAGGAATTTTAAAAAAGCACACATTTATACTTACCCCGGCCATAGTCCTGGCGAAGCATCTCTCTTCTGAGCGTAGCCCGCTCTCCTGTAATGACACTTTTAATCCATATGACCGCTGCAGCCTTTGATTGGCTGCAGCAGTCACATGGGATGAAATGTCATTTGCGGTTGCTGTAGCAGAATTGCAGCATTTCTGCTGCAAAACTCGCAACACATAGCTCTTTATTGCGGGTTTTACCTCCCCATTGAGTATAAATTGTCATGCTGTGGCTTAAACCATATTGTTTTTTTATTTTTTTTCGTGTGTGTATGAGATTTTTTCAAATTTCTGCCTATGTACAATGCTGTGGATTTTCCACAATGATATCCGCAGTGTTTACGCATAGTGGTCCTACACTCAAAGTGATGGCTATATTCAAGTGGCTGCTGGTTGGTCTGATATAAGTTCCTGTTGAGGGTGTATTCACATGATGCCATTTTTGCCACGTGACTGAAAACCGCATGTGGTTTTATCGCGATTTTACAAATCGCAGTAAAAACACATGCGATTTTCAGCCGTAGGCAAAACTGCACTGTGTCAATACACCCTAATGGTGGTAGAGAACAGTGCAAGATCATAGAAGAAAGAATTGTTATATTATAGGCAGTGGCGGATTAAGTGTACCATGGGCCGTGGGCTGTTGATACAACTTGGGCCCCCCTCACACAGAGTTCACAGCAGCACAGAATCTGCACGCGCCTCTCCTGAAATACTCTGTGCTGCTGTGAACTTTGCTCTTACCATTACGTGGTGACTTGCCAATCATGTGAAGGTGTTATTAAGGACAGGAGTGGAGGAGAGGTAACAGACTGAGTGCTACGTAATGGTAAGAGCAGAGTTTACAGCAGCACTGAATCTGCACGCTCATCTCCTGAAATACTCTGTGCTGCCTTAAACTCTGTGGACAGGTCAGGATCCTGTTTCTTTTAAATGCTGCACTGTAGCGCAGCCTTATATAGTGGATCGAGCGGGTTCCCCAGCAGCATTTAAAAGAAACAGGATCCTGACCTCTCCACAGAGTTTAAGGCAGCACAGAGTATTTCAGGAGAGAGGCGTGTGATTGGCTGCAGCGGCGACATGGATGAAACGCCATCGCTGGAGGCCGGACAGGAGGAATTAAGTATGAACGTATTTTAATTTATTTTTTATTCCATTAAAATTGTATTTTCCGCGCGCCGAGCATGTACTGTCAAGGTTGCTGAAAGAGTTAGTGCAGCCCATTAACTCTATCAGCACCCTGGACAGTACCATGCTCGGCGCACGGAAATTACAGGTTCGGTCCAAACTAGTTCGGTCCGAATCGAACTTTTTAGTGAAATTCGGCGAACTAGCCGAACCAAACTTTTCATAAGTTCGCTCATCTCTAGTCATAATGATGGCGGCTGCGCGAAAATCTCGCAGCCGCGCATCATACACTGATGACACGCAGCTGTTAAGTGCCTTTTGCGCACGGAAAACGCCACAGTTTTTGCGTGAGCAAAACGCACACGCTCCTGTAAATGAGGCCTAAAGGGTAAGTCAATTTTTAACAAACTTCTAACATGTCATAGTGACATGTCAGAACTTTTGATGGGTGGGGGTCCGGGTGCTGAGACTAAGCGGCAGAAGTGCTCATGTGAGCGAAGAGCCACTTCATTTCTGTTTGGCTTTTTCCGGAAAGCCAAAGTAGCGGTGTACAGGCTCATTGACTTTCCATGAGCCCGTACATAAGCTGCTCAGCTTTCCGGAAACAGAAACCAAGTGGCTCAGCGCTCACACGAGTGCTTCCGCCGCTTAGTTTTAGTGATCAGAGGGAGTCGGCGAGAGACACTGCTTCCGTAACCATCATTCAGTTTTATGGGACTTACGGATGGTGGATATGTCATACATTTTTCTTATGGGAAAACTGAGGGCTGTATGGGGGGATTATATTGCAAGGGGAGGTGAGTTTGTCTGACTTCTGGGGGCTCTATAGGGAGGTCTGAGTGTCTGATTCTGATATCTCTGTGGGGGGGGGGGGGGTAGCAAATTATTGTTCCCCCATAGAGTCCTCTGCAGTGAGTTACACGCTCAGCCCCCCCTGCTGTATAATAAATACTGAAATACTGAGGGCTTTATAGGGGATGGGGGGTTATTCCCCCCTTAATGGAGTCCTATGGAGTCACTTAGATGTAAATGAAGATGGAGACGAACATGAACACTAACCTCCTCATCGCTCGACCACCGCCCTTCTCGTCTGTTCCTCACTGGCGGTACGTGAAGCGTCAGAGGGGCGTGTTCTATCATGACTAGCAGACGCACGTCTGCTAGTCCAGACGTTGATATCCATCCCCCTCCTCATCAGCACTGCGCTGCCCTCTGTTGCAGTCCGCCCGCCCCTCTCTCTCAACGGCCATTAGCGGCGCTTCTTCTGAACGGCCATTAGCGGCGCTTCTTCTGAACGGCCATTAGTGAGTCCTTAAGTGATTTAAAATTATGTGCGTTTCGGGTTGCGATGGGCCCCCTGGGAGCCTTGGGCCCCGGGCGGCCGCCCGAAATGCCCATAATATAATCCGCCACTGATTATAGGGTCACTGCTCTGACGGGCATATCGGTATGGGCAGCATTGTATCAGCAACTACTTAACGGACACTGTTATAGGATTGGAATTATTTTATGGACCCTATATGTAGCTTGCACAATATTTTACAACTATTCCATATGCTTTGTGCTGGAATTAATATTTGCTCAGTGCTACTTCAGGGAATAGCGGTATAATAGCTACACTACGTGGCCCTAGTGTGCAGACACTACACTGTGAGCACAATTTGTAACCACTCTTTTGCATCACTTACACCGTACAATCTGAGTTTGCTTTGGAGGGGTGATTACGGTTAGGAGGCTAGGGTGGATCTCTTAATAAATTGCTGTGGCCACTATGTGGCCATGGTTTAGGCTCCTGTATGGCACCTATCTGGTCACCCCTGACATATTGCCACCATGTGACCGTGAGGATAAGTACAAGCTTTAGTTCTCCTAAAGCACTTATGCCTCTGTCAAGTGAAAGATATTATTATGCTCGTTAAATCCCTTATTAACCCCCGGGGTGATGTTTTTTTTTTTCTTTAAATGCCACCAATTCGGAGTACATAACACCTACTAAGATAGTTGGGCTAATACATGCATATAGCAACCTAAGTGAACTGTGTGACATGCAAATATAGACACCTATATAAGAAATCACACATGAACCATTACTAGCGAAAAATTGACAACATTTTATTGAGAGATAAAATACTTAAAAATAGTTATATTGCCAGTAACATTACCCATGAAAAAAGGATCCCCACATAGGTCGGGTCCCACAGCCTCATATAGTAAAGTGCAAATAAAGTGCATAGAAATTGTTTAATAGAAAGTCTATGTACCCGTACATCGGCTTTCCGGAGAAAGCTGAACAGAAAGGAAGCGGCGGAGCGCTCACACGTGGTTTAGCGTTTGGTGGGGGTCTCAGTGCTCGGACCCCCACCAATCAAAACTTCTGACATGTCACTATGACATGTCAGAAGTTTGTTAAACGTTTAGCTGCACTTTAATGACCATTGACGGATATATCCATAACGATTAGGTGCTAGTTCCCGCATTGTGACGGATATATCACTCTGATCTCGTGGGCACTGCCAAGAGCTCTCGGATTCTGGCAGTTTAACCCCTTAGATACAACTGTCAATAGCGGCATTTAAGATGTTTGACAGAGGGAGGGAGCTCCCTCTGTCACACCATTGGCACACCCACGACGCCCTGATGGGTTTCCATGGCAGCAGGGGGCCTAACAAAGGTAAAGCTTTATATTAGTAAAAGTGCAAAAAATGTATAACACATACGATTGCCATATATATGTAACTATTTGAACAATGAAGTTTACACGTTAATTAAGCTACCGGGTGAACTGCGTCTCAAAAAACAACAAAATTCCTTTATTTTTATTTTTTTTTCATTCTCCTCCCACAAAAAATTCCCATGTAAACCAAAATAGTACCAATGAAAACTACACCATGTTCCGCTAAAAACAAGCCCACATATGGCTACATCGACGGAAAAATAAAAAACAGTTCCGGCTCTTGGAATTCGGCGTTGCAAAAACATTTTTTTTTAATGTAGAAAAATAAAATTAAAGGTTTTTATTGTGCAAATGTACGAAAACATATAAAGCCTTTACTTATTTGGTATCTCCATTATCAAGCAGACCCATAGAATAAAGGAAATGTGTTATTTACGCCGCATAGTGAACAGCCTACGTTTATAACGTGAAAAACAATGTTAGAGTAGCTGTTTATTTTCAATTCTTTCCTAAAGTAAAGTTAATCAGTATATTTATATGCATCCAAAAATGGTATAATTGAAAAATATAACTTGTCTTGCAAAAAACAAGCCCTTATACAGCTATGTCGATGGAAAAATAAAAAAGTTTGGACTCCTGGAATGCGACAGAGAAAAAACAAAAAAATAATCTTTGGTCATTAAGAGATGAAATTTACATCGTTCGTTATGATTACGGTTAGAGATGAGCGAACCGGGACAACCGAACCCGGCTTATGAGTCACTGATTTTCCGGTACGCGACATCAGCAGATAGTCACTGTCCAGGGTGCTGAAAGAGTTAAGCGATCGGCAGTAACTGTTTCAGCACCCTGGACAGTGACTTCCGATCACAAGATACATCAACGTGTAAAAAAAAATAGAAGTTCCTACTTACCGATAACTCTGTGCTTCTTCTTCTTAGAAAAAAACCTGAAATTTCGCCACTCTTTTTCGCGTCTTAAATCTACGCCGTTTACCATGTGATATAAATAACACAATAACTTCTTTCAGCGGGTTGTTACGATTGCAACCATACAGAATTTGTATAGTTTTTGTATGTTTTACTACTTTTACACAGTAAAAACGCTTTTTTTTTTCAAAATTATTTGTTTTTGTGTCTCCATATTTGAAGAGCCATAACTTTTTTATTGTTCCGCCGATGCAGTTGTATGAGGGCTTTTTTTTGCGGAAAGACTTGTAGTTTTTATTGGTACCATTTTGGAGCAGATGCGACTTTTTGATCACTTTTTATCACATTTTTTTAAAGTCAGGATTCACAGAAAACAGCAATTTTTCCATAGTGTTTTTATTTCATTTTTTACGCCGTTCACCGTGCAGGTTATAATGTTATAGATTTATAGTCTGGGTCGTTACGGACGCGGCGATACCAAATATGTGTAACTTTTTTACTTTATTTTGTTTTTTTAATAGTAAAGCATTTTGTAAGGGGAAAAGGTGGGTTTTTCATTTTTTTTCACATTTTTTTTAATTAACTTTATTAAACTTTTTTTTTACTTTTTTACTAGTCCCACTAGGGGACTTTAATATGCGATTCTCCGATCGCTATTATAATACACTGCAATACTTTTGCATTGCAGTGTATTACTGCCTGTCCGTTTAAAACGGACAGGCATCTGCTAGGTCATGCCTCTGGCATGATCTAGCAGGCATTCGCTCCAGGCAGACCTGGGGGCCATTATTAGGCCCCCGACTGCCATGGGAGACACAGACACTCGGTGATCGTATCGCCGGGTGTCGGTGGGAGAGAGAGAAAGCTCCCTCGCTCTCTCCAAAACCACTCAGATGCGGTGCATGCTATTGCGCACCGCATCTGAGGGGTTAAACGGGTGAGATCGATACTTATATCGATCTCACACGGCAGAGCAGGGACGCCCCCAGCCCTCAGCTGCCTCTGGCAGCTGAGAGCAGGGAGATTTGACGGCTCCCTGCTCTGTTTACTTTATCCTGATGCAGTACCGTAAAAAGGCATATGCATCAGAATAAAGCCCGTTAGTGGCCGCCGTTAAAAAGGCGTATTGGCGGTCACTAACGGGTTAATATGCCGTTGATCCCCATCCTTTGCAGCTAAAACAGCTTCCACTTATGGGAAGGCTTTCTTCAAGATTGGAGTGTGTCTGTGAGAATTTTTGCCCATTTATCCAGAAGAGCATTTGTGATGTCAGACACTTATGTGGGATGAAAGAGTTTGTCTCGCAATCTCTGTTCTAGTTAATACCAAAGGTATTCGATGAGGTTGAGGTCAGGGCTTTGTGCGGGCCAGTCAAGTTCTTCCACAGCAAACTCACCCAACCATGCCTTTATGGACCTTGCTTTGTGCATTGGGGCACTGTCATGCTGAAACAAAAAAAGGGCCTTCCTCAAACTGTTCCCACAAAGTGTGAAGTAAACAATTGTCCAAAATGTCTTCTTATCCTGAAGCATTAAGAGTTCCCTTCATTAGAACTAAGGGTCTAAAGCCAACCTAGAAAACCAAGCCCAGCTTTACAGTTGGCACAATGCAGGGAGGCAGGTAATGAGGGGGGCACCCGAGCTATTTGCTTGAGGGACACATGGTCGCATGAGCCCCAAAATATGTGTTTTATTGGTGTTTAGGTCTGTTATGTAGCATGGATTTGTGTTTGTGTATCCCCCCCCCCCCTTTCCCTTCTTTTTTCCAAATGTAGTTGAATAGTACTTTACGATATTGACGTCCAATATGTAAGCTGGTGGTACGAGCGTGTTCCAGTTGTTTCTATCTCCAGGTAGATGTTTCCTGGTGAACAGCTGATTGGACGAGGTCAGCTGTGCTAATTGCACGAGCAGGTTCCAGAATGTTCTATTTCCAGGCAGTTTTTCTCCTAGGTACAACTGATTGGACATTAGAATCTGTTCTATAAATGAGTGAGTTTCTTCGTGGTCAAGCAGTTCGTCTGGAGCCTGGACCGTCGCCCACTCTACCTCCCTTATGTTCTGAATTTCCCTCCTGTCACGATGTTTGTTAGAGGGGTTTTGTCACCTAATGCTGGGCGGACTTGATCTTTTATTATAAAAGCTGGATTTTTTTATTGGTTTTCTTGATTTTATTTTTGTTTATTTATATATTTTAATTATTATTGAATTTATGTTACCCTTAATAAACATTGTGGCCTTTATTATCCAATGATTCAGTTGTCTGTGTTTTTTATTAGTTTGTAATTTTTGTGGGGTCTGTGCTACAATGTTTTACTAGAATTCGCTAAACGCAGACTCGTCCATCAGACTGCCAAATAGAGAAGCATGATTCGTCACTCCACAGTACATTTCCACGAGTCCACTGGCGGCCTGCTTTACACCACTACATCCGACTCTTGGCATTGTGCCTGTTGGCGTAAGGCTTGCAGCTGCTCGGCCGTGAAAACCCATGCCGGCGCACAGTTTTTGTGCTCATGTTAATGACAAAGGAGTTTTGCAACTCTGCAGTTGAGTCAGCAGAGCGTTGGTGACTTATGCACTTTGCATCTCAGAACTCGGCGACCCCACTCTCTAAATTTACGTGGTTTGCCATTTTGTGGCTGAGTTGCTGCGGTTTCTAAACGCTTCCACTTTGCAATAATACGACTCACAGTTGATCGTGGAATATCGAGGAGGAAAGAAATTTAACAAACTGACTTGTTGCAACGGTGGCTTCCTATTTCGGGACCGCTCTTGAATTCAGTGTGCTCTTTAGAACAACCCATTCTTTCACAAATGTTTGTAAAGGCCGACTGCTTGGCTAGGTTCTTGATTTTATACACCTGTGGCAATGGGACTGAATAAAACATCTAAATTCAATGATTGAGAGGTGCGTCCCAATACTTTTGTCCATTTAGGCCGAGGTCCCACGTAGCGTAAACGCTGAAGTATTTCCACAACTGAATTCTATGCGGAAATTCCCCTCATTTACAGTAGCAGCAAAATGAATGAGATTTATAAAATCTCATACCCACGCTGTGGAAAAAAAACAGCGAAAACGTTGATAAATTGACCTGCGGTGTGAAATTTAAATCCGCAGCATGTCAATTTATGCTGCATTTTCAGTTGCAGGTTTTCCCCATTGAATTCAATGAGGATGCAAAACCTGCAACAAATAGCCAAGTGTTGTGACTTTTGCAGCTGAATTGCAGCGAATCGCAACTCAGGAAAAAAATAACTTCATACTTACCCACAACTCCCTGCTTCTTCCTCCAGTCCGGCCTCCTGGGATGACGTTTCATCCCATGTGACCACTGCAGCCAATCACAGGCTGCAGCTGTCACATGAGCTGCAGCGTCATCCAGGGAGGCCGCGCCGAACCCGACAGCAAAGCAGGGATGCGTCACCATGACAACGGCTGGGGTAAGTATGAAAGTTTTTTGTTTTCTTTAACTCTCTGCAGATGCTCACCTATCAGATTATGAAAAAAAATGTGTTATTTTTTTGTTTTTGTTTTTTTTCTTCAAAACTGGGGTACAGCTAGAAAGAGAAATCAAAGATATATATTTTTCTTTATTTCTACTGAATTTAGTAATTTAGAACTAAAATTAAATAAAAAGGAGGAAGCATAAGAAATATATACGAGACCGTAGAGATTTTTATATAAACCAGGTGTATTCTTGGAAATATCGTCCCATAAAAAAATCATTGTGCATGCTATACTAGCTTCTCAGAATCTGAGATTTCGGGTACTGAAAGCATTAGTGCTGGGTGAAGGTTAAGTACAAAAAGGAAAATGTAAAATAACAGATCTTATCCTTTCAAGAGAACACAAATCCAGAATAAACCTAACCCTACTAGGCACACTTAGTGAATCCTCAGCAGTCACAATGGCAGTTGGATACCACCAATCGGGGTCCCACCGCCTTCCAAATGGCTATACCATCTTCCCTAAGGTCATTATTATCTTCCTCACATGGATCAAACCCCACTAATGACATTGTCACTTATGGGCAATCAGAATGGTGCAAATATGACTACAACCGCTATGTCCAATACGTTCCCTTTTTTAGTCCCTCCAGAGGTACAACTCAGAGAGAGAAATGGGAGTACAACGGCAAGTGAGGTCACACAAAGATCAATTATTGAATACTGTAGAGAGAGACAAATTGACTCCCACACAAATGTAAGGGCCAGTTCACACAGAGTTTTTTGACACGTTTTTTGATGCGGAAACCGCGTCGAAAAATGCACCAAAAAACAACCGAAAATGCCTCCCATTGATTTCAATGGGAGGCAGAGGCGTTTTTTTCCCGCGAGCGGAAAAACCAGCTCGCGGGAAAAAGGGACATGCCCTATCTTCGGGCGTTTACGCTTCTGACCTCCCACTGACATCAATGGGAGGCAGAAGAAGCGTATTTCGTAGCGTTTTTTGCCCACAGTGCTGAATGGCCGCGGGCAAAAAAGCCAGCGAAAATCTGTGTGCAGGCAGAGCAAAATCTGCCTCAAAATGACAAATGGAATTTTGAGGCAGATTTTCCTCCTGGAAAATACTCAGTTTGTGAACCCAGCCTTAGGGTATGTGCACACACACTAATTACGTCCGTAATATACGGACGTATTTCGGCCGCAAGTACCGGACCGAACACAGTGCAGGGAGCCGGGCTCCTAGCATCATACTTATGTACGATGCTAGGAGTCCCTGCCTCGCTGCAGGACAACTGTCACGTACTGAAAACATGATTACAGTACGGGACAGTTGTCCTGCAGAGAGGCAGGGACTCCTAGCGTCGTACATAACTATGATGCTAGGAGCCCGGCTCCCTGCACTGAGTTCGGTCCGGAACTTGCGGCCGAAATACGTCCGTAAATTACGGACGTAATTAGTGTGTGTGCACATACCCTTACTGTTACGTGAGGACTTATTTTGCACTCCAACTCCACCTTTTGACCATTTTTTATCGTGGATAAAAGATGTTATCCTCTTTGCGAGGAAGTTAGCCCTTCACAAATACCATACCATTTTGGAACAAGATCCCAGAATATTGGCCAATAGAGAGAACGAATGTATTTAAACTTTTGAGGATCTTGAGAGGGAAAACAAACAGGAACCTGTTAGGCTGGGTTCACACGACCTATTTTCAGGCGTAAACGAGGCGTATTATGCCTCGATTTACGCCTGAAAATAGGGCTACAATACGTCGGCAAACATCTGCCCATTCATTTGAATGGGTTTGCCGACGTACTGTGCAGACGACCTGTAATTTACGCGTCGTCGTTTGACAGCTGTCAAACGACGACGCGTAAATTGACTGCCTCGGCAAAGAAGTGCAGGGCACTTCTTTGCAACGTAATTTGAGCCGTTCTTCATTGAAGTCAATGAAGAGCAGCTCAAGATTTACGAGTGTCACAGACGTCTCGCATAATGCGAGGAGGAGCTTTTACGTCTGAAACGAGGCAGCTGTTTTCTCCTGAAAACAGTCTGTCTTTTCAGACGTAAAAGCCTCTCATCGTGTGCACATACCCTTACTCGGAGAGCTCCATATACTACCCTAAGACCGAAGTAAAACAAACATTCCCCTATCTCGCAATATGCTAACATTAACGCATTTGTTAGAATGGTGAGTCAAGAGTTAGAAGGAATTAGGCAGGGTTCCCATGGGCCGGATACGCTGCGTAAAAACTGCGCAGCATATCCGACCTGGAACCCGCAGCACCTTCTGTCCGAAAAACCGCACCATTGCATTTTTTCAAACGATATTTAAGGTGCGGTTTCATCCCATGTGACGGCTGCAGCGGTTACATGGGATGAAACGTCATCCCAGGAGGCTGGACTACAGGAAGGAGAGCGTTTTGGGTAAGTATGATTTCTTTTTTTTCCCGGAGTTGCGATTTTTGCAGTGTAATCGCTGCGATTCAGCCGCAAGAGTTGCAACACTTGGTTTCTGTTGCAGGTTTTGCGTTCCCATTGAATTTAATGGGGAAAACCCGCAGCAGAAAATCAACAAAAACGCAGCATAAATTGACATGCTGCGGATATAAGTTCCGCAGCGCAGTTCAATTTATTAACATATACGTTGCGTTTTTTTTCCGCAGGGTGGGCATGAGATTTTCATAATCTCATCCACTTTGCTGCTACTGTGAATGCTGCGGAATTTCCGCACAGAATTCCGTTGCGGAAATTCTGCAGCGTTTAGGCTACATAGGAACCCGACCTTAAACCCAAAAGATCTAAGGTTTACTCCAATCTGGATCAGCAAGTAGAAAATATACTTAGGGACCTAATGAAAAATAATGAACTAATTATAAAACCGTCAGATAAAGGTGGCAATCATGGATCGGTCAGATTATATTTCTATGGTTTATATATAAAACTAGATCATAGGAATACCTATGCCGTTTTAGACTGCAACCCTACTGAGCAATATTTACACGACTTGACACACCTCTTTTTTTTTTTTTCATAATTTGGATTTTTATTGCAACGTTTACAAACACACAAGAACAAGAACAAAGTGCGTGAATACTTTCGTAATCAATCATAACATATCATATCAAAACATATCATATCATATAGATAGAAGCGAACGCTTATGTACATCAATATGCTTGTTACTCCGAGGCGGTTGTCACCTACATTTAGAAAAATATACAGTCGGGCACATGGTATATGAGGTAGAGAATGCCCCTCTATATTTGCAAGGCACATAGTTCCTGACTGGAAACACATTGTGGAAAGTGACCAACCCCTCCCTTAACAGGTAAAAAGAGGAAAGATTGAGACAAACCAAAAGAAGACAAAAAGAAAGGAAGGACAAGACGGACAAAAGAAGAGCAGGGGAAGGAAGATGAGGAATATTAATGAGTGCTAGGAGCAGAGACATTACCGCAAGAGGAATATTGAACCGCCTCTATTGCTGATGAAAGCCCAATCAGGACCTGGCTATATAGACCACCATGTGGAATTCTCTAGCTCTTAAAGGGAATGTGTCGCTAGAAAAAAATATTATCTTTTTTTTAATTAAACAGTTAGTAAATACATGATTACACATTGTTCTAATTTCTTTAATTTTTTCAACAGGTCAGGAAATATTATAAATTAGATTCTAATTTAAAGAGGCTCTGTCACCAGATTTTGCAACCCCTATCTGCTATTGCAGCAGATAGGCGCTGCAATGTAGATTACAGTAACGTTTTTATTTTTAAAAAACATTTTTGGCCAAGTTATGACCATTTTTGTATTTATGCAAATGAGGCTTGCAAAAGTCCAAGTGGGCGTGTTTAAAGTAAAAGTCCAAGTGGGCGTGTATTATGTGCGTACATAGGGGCGTTTTTACTACTTTTACTAGCTGGGCGTTCTGACGAGAAGTATCATCCACTTCTCTTCAGAACGCCCAGCTTCTGGCAGTGCAGACACAGCCGTGTTCTCGAGAGATCACGCTGTGACGTCACTCATTCCTGCCCCAGGTCCTGCATCGTGTCGGGCACATCGGCACCAGAGGCTACAGTTGATTCTGCAGCAGCATCAGCGTTTGCAGGTAAGTAGCTACATCGACTTACCTGCAAACGCCGATGCTGCTGCAGAATCAACTGTAGCCTCTGGTGCCGATGTGTTCTCGCTCGTCCGACACGATGCAGGACCTGTGAGTGACGACACAGCGTGATCTCTCGAGAACACGGCTGTGTCTGCACTGCCAGAAGCTTGTCGTTCTGAAGAGAAGTGGATGATACTTCTCGTCAGAACACCCAGCTAGTAAAAGTAGTAAAAACGCCCCGATGTACGCACATAATACACGCCCACTTGGACTTTTACTTTAAACACGCCCACTTGGACTTTTGCAAGCCTCATTTGCATAAATACAAAAATGGTCATAACTTGGCCAAAAATACTCGTTTTTTAAAAATAAAAACGTTACTGTAATCTACATTGCAGCGCCGATCTGCTGCAATAGCAGATAGGGGTTGCAAAATCTGGTGACAGAGCCTCTTTATAACATTTCCCTGTGCTGGTCACTAGAGGGAGAAATTCCCAAAATTGCAGCATTGGCATGTGGTAAAGCAACCACATTGCTTTATGCTGCAAAATTTGAGAAGACACATTCGCTCTAGCGGCCTCAAACAATCCCCCCTCCTTTCTCCTGGCTAGTGCCAGGAGAAAGGAGGGGATTGCATGTTCAAACCTCCTACACTGTGTGCCGCCATTTTTTGAGCGAATACACAGTGTAGTAGGCTTACATACAGTGGTAATCACACACTAAAACACGTACATACACAGAAATAACTTGCCTGCTCCTGCTGCCGCCGCTGCCGCCGCTCCCTCCGGTCCGTCCGCTCGCTTCTGAACACATGTCCGGAAGCCACGACCGGAATTAGTCTCTTACTGTCCGGCCGCAGCTTCCGGTCCACAAGATCTTCCATTTGGACTATGTGGGAGCGGCGCATGCGCCGTTCCCACACAGACGGCGTATACCATAGTGAATGGAACGGCTCCCGTTCGCATTCTCTATGGGGATGCATGTGCCGTATTTCATCTCTGTATGTGTCGTTAATCGACACATACAGAGATGAAAAAAAAAATTGCAGCCCCCATAGTGAAGTAAAAGTTAGAAAAAAAAAAAAAGTAAAACACACACACACAAATAAATAAAATTAATTTTAATAAAACACTAAAAGCAAATTGATGTAAAAAAATTTTTTTTCGCGACAACCGTCCTTTAACTGAAGCTAAATGGTTAGGAATCATAACAGAAGTAGAATTTAAATTCCTTTACTATCCTCACCCAACAATTTCGACTTCTTACCCACTACCAAAGTTCCACAAGCAATTTCGCCCTGTCCCTGTCAATGATTGCCTAACCCAGGGTATTAGCATATACGTGAATAAAGTGCTAACAACATTTGTTGAAACTTTACCCTCCTTTCTAAAGGACACCAAAGACACTGTCAACAGGATCCATGAAATCAATGTCACCATCCCTACCTTTATTGCAAGTCTCGATGTTGAATCATTATATAGCAATATAAACCATGAATTGGGTCTAACTGCCATCTCACATTTTCTAAATTGCAGAGGCATACAATTCACTTCACATAATAAATTTGTTTTATTACTTTTGGAATTTCTATTAACACACAATTATTTTATGTTCAATGGTAAGTTTTACCACCATTTAAAAGGAACCACTATGGGCACGCTTTGTGCACCAACTTAAGCAAACTTATTTTTGTGGTGTTGGGAAGATTGTCTCCTGGCTGGAGGCCATGTCTTTTCATTCTCCTGATACTCCGGTAAAGTTAATGTGAGAGTAAGTGACAGCACAGCGTGATCTCGTGAGATCACGCTGTGCTGTGAGTACAGATGGACATGAATGAAGAGAAGTGTATGTTGCTGATTGGTCAGTGTCATACACTTCTCTTTACTACTCCCACTTGGCGAAAAGTAAATAAACGCCCACTTGGGCATTAAGAACAAATTTGCATAATACTTAAAATGCTCATAACTTTGTAAAAAATAAAAGTTTAAAAAAACAAAACAACACATTATTTATCTACATTACAACGACTATTAGATTAGGTAGAAGATAGGGCAGTTATAAACTGGTGACAGAGCCTCTTTAAGATCATCCTGGATCCTGGTGGCAGTGTACATACAGACATATTTCGTAAAACCATCAACAAACAGCTTCTTACACTGGGATAGCTGAGAGGGTATTCTAGTAAGCTATTATTTGAAATCAAAGAGAAACTGCACCGAAAACTCCTGTTTTCAGGAGTTTGACTCATTATATCGAAAATTTCGGGCACGCGGGAACCAAAAAAGAGTTGCATGGGGCCCACGCCAGGACCAGGTTGAAAGAGTGAAAGGATCTTTTGGGTAGAAAAAAAAAAACACTGCCTCAAAGATGATAATATGTATAGGCAGGGGCGTAACTAGGAAAGACTGGGCCCCATAGCAAACTCTTGACTGGGCCCCCCCCCCCGGGTGCCACAAGCAGCCCCCCTTATAAATAGTGCCCCCTGTAGAATGTACCATACAGCCCCCGTGTAGACAGTGGTATATAGCCCCGCCTATAGACATTGTCACACCCTATTTGTAGATAGCGCCCCCATCTCCCCACCTAGTGCCATACAGCTCCCACTGCGTATAGCGCTATACAGCTCCCACTGTATATAGTGCCACACAGCCCCCCTACCTTGTATATAGTGCCACACAGCCCACCCTTAGTAGAAAGTGCAGCACAGCCCCCCCTTAGTAGAAAGTGCCACACACAGACCCCTGTAGATTGCGCCACACTCAGCCCCCTGTAGATAGAGCCACAGCCCTCCCGCTTGTATATAGTGCCATACAGTTCCCCCTTGTGTATAGTGCCACACAGCTCCCCCTTGTGTATAGTGCCACATAGCCCCCCCTTGTGTATAGTGCCACACAGCCCCCCCCCTTGTGTATAGTGCCACAAGGCAATACGCATCCGAGAAAGTTGTATCAGCCAGGGAGATGTCACTCAAACATGGAAAGTTAAGTTTGGAGACAGGACTACGTGACTCTTCAGGATAGCGGCACCGCCCCATGACCCTCTAATGAGTAATTAGCATATAGTGTGCGCCGTTTTAAAAGTGGATTTTAAGAATTTTGCTGCATCTGAAAAAAACATACAAGGGAATGTTTGGAAATATTGTCAGGTCATGTATTACCGCATGGTGGCGGTTCAAGGGGTTAAAACTACCTGTCAGATTCCCATTAAATATACAATGAATTGAGAACAATTCCATCTGCCCTGCAATTTTGTTATTATAAATATATCCTATATAATTACAGATCCAGAACCAAGCTCTGACATATATACAGCACCACAACCAAGCTCAGTACATAAATACAGTACCACAACCAAGATCAGTACATAAATACAGCACTAGAACAAAGCTAAGTACGTATAGACAGCACCAGAACCAAGCTCAGTACATAAATACAGCACTAGAGCCAAGCTCTGACATATATACAGCACCAGAACAAAGCTCAGTACATATATACAGCACTAGAACCAAGCCCATACATATATACAGCACCAGAACAAGCCTCAGTAGATACATACAGCACCAGAACCAACCTCAGTACATAAATACAGCACTAGAACCAAGCTCAGTACATATATACAGCACCAGAACAACCTCAGTACATAAATACATCCCCAGAACCAAGCTCAGTACATATATACAGCACCGGAATCAAACTCATTACATATATACACAGCACCAAAACCAATCTCATACGTATATACAGCACCAGAACTAAGCTCAGTACTTACATACAACATCAGAACCAAGATCAGTACATATATACAACACCAGAACAAATACAGCTCAATTTAGTGCAACCCCTGCCATATAGGTTTGTACTGCGTAAAACTGCAGCTCCCAGCATGGGCCGAACAATGGTAAGGATATGCTGGGAGATGCTGTGTCACAAAAAAAAATCATATCATAATCATCTCGCTGCAGATCAGACAGCGACTACAGTGCGGATTAGAAGCAGAATAAACATTTACATTAAGTGACTCACCGGTGACGTCTCAGATTCTAGTTCTTTTCTTCTCCCGTCGGTCCAGACATCTATGATGGATTTCTACCGGCCATGACCCATTTCTGCAGTTTTCCGCTCAGATGTCTTCAGCTTCTCCCTTTTAAAACATTTCTGCACCTATAAACAAAGTTAAAATTCTCAACACCTCTAAATATAATAAACCACCATACACTGCACCTCTAACGATTATAGCGCCATACATTGTGTCCCTGATTATAATAGTACCATACACTGTCACACACACACACCGTGCCCCCAGTAGATAGTGCCCCCATAGCCACCATGCTGCCCTACATATAGCTTCCCCTATAGATAGTGCTCCACGTATAGCCCACCTCTGTAGACAGTGCCCTTCATATAGCCACCCTGTTGCTAGTGCCCCACAGGTAACCCACCCCTGTATATAGTGTCCCACATATAGCCCACCCCTATAGAAAGTGCCATAAAAAATAGCTCCCAAATAGATAGTGCTCTACATATAGCCCACCCCTGTATAGTGTCTCACATATAGCTCCCCCTGTATATAGTGCCCCACATATAGACCACCCTGTAGATAGTGCCCCACATAAAGACCCCCTGTAGATAGTGGCCCACATATAGACCCCCCGTAGATAGTGGCCCACATACAGACCCCCCTGTAGATTGTGCCCCACATCCCGACATACAGACAACCCCTGTAGCTAGTGCCCCTATAGCTAGTGTATATAGTGGCCCACATATAGACGACCCACCTGTAGATAGAGTCCCCACTATAGATAATGCCATTAACAATTTTATGAGAAAAAAAAAACTTTACATACTCACATGATCCCATTCCTGTTCGCTGGCGATGCAGAACTGCAGATCCGCACCTCTGGGATCCGCACCTATCTCTAGAACGGGACCCTGTTCTACCTTGCTCAGCTCCCGCTGCCTCCCAGGCACTTCCTGATTAGGTGGTTGGGAGTTACGGAAACAGCCGAGCACGCTGAGCTATGCTGTTTCCAGAATTCCCATAGAAGTGAATGAGAGTTACGGAAAGCACGTAGCACAGTGAGGTGTGCTGTTTCCGTAACTCGGTAGCTACGGAAACAGCATGGTTCACCGTGCTGCGCTGTTTCCATAACTCCCATTCACTTTTTTGCGAGCTCGGCTCTTTCCGTAATTTGTTGTTACCCACCACTTACTGGGTCCCACCTTTTTTGATATAGTCTTTATTATACAGGTCGTTATGCTTGCGGCGATACCATATATGTGTATTTTATTTGTAACACTTTTGCTAAATAAAACCCCACCTTGCGGAAAAAAATGGAGCTTAATGATACAGTATATTTAATTCAGGTCACCTTAGAATATTTTATTTTCTAGATTTCTACTAGTGTACCTCAATTTCTCTATGATGAATAAAACATTTTTTGAATTTTCTGTGTATATAATAAATATATTGGACTGCTTACATTAAACCCATTCCAAGTTACTATCACTGAATATCATATGACTAATCCTGTTTATAGTTTGACTTGTTTACAGTAAATGGTAAAGCAGAGAAATTTTTCCGTGCCATGGATTTGTGAAATATATGTCAAGTATATGGACAGCTTCTCACCAGAGCCGGTTTATAGGAAGGGGAAAAAGGGCTATTGCCCAGTTACCTCCTGCGCTTCCTAGACAAAACATTGGAGTTGAAAAGTTTTTAATGTACCTCTGACATTATAAAAGTTTTGAAATTTCACAGGATAGGTGAGTATGTATCTTTTACACTATATATAAGTGTTAGGGTATATGCACACAACCTATTTTCAGACGTAATGGAGGCATTTTACGCCTCAAATTACGCCTGAAAAGACGGCTCCAATACGTCGGCAAACATCTGCCCATTGCTTGCAATGGGTCTTACAATGTTCTGTGCAGACGAGCTGTAATTTT
Source organism: Rhinoderma darwinii (assembly GCF_050947455.1). Taxonomy (NCBI): domain Eukaryota; kingdom Metazoa; phylum Chordata; class Amphibia; order Anura; family Rhinodermatidae; genus Rhinoderma; species Rhinoderma darwinii. The sequence goes on from NC_134687.1 coordinate 304,052,576, forward strand.
ACGCATCGCTGTCAAAAGACGGAGCGTAAAATTATGCCTGCGTCAAAGAAGTGCAGGACACTTCTTGGGACATAATTGGAGCCGTTTTTTATTGACTCCATTGAAAAACAGCTCCAATTACATCCGTAATGGACACCGCGAAAAACGCGTGCAGTTGTAAAAACTTCTGAAATTCAGGAGCTGTTTTCGCCTGAAAACAGCTCCGTAATTTCAGACGTATTTTGCGTTGCCGTGTGAACATACCCTTAGAGCTGTAATTCCCCATCTATCAGCATTGCTGACTAGAAGAAATTTGGTGACCGAGCTTTAGGGTTAGCAACCATACGTAAGCAGGATTTTTTTTTCAAGTTCAGATTTTTTTTTTCATTATTATTATTAATAAATAAAGGCACAAAGTAAGACTTTTATGCAACAGTTGCAAAATTTTTCAAGCAAACGCCTCTCTGTATGTACCCACCTTAACGTATATATTTATTGTTTGGCACATGCCACCTGAGCCCCTGCACAAGCCCTTAGCAACAAAGTGGTTAATGGTAACCACCATAATGAATGAGTTGGTTTGAAAGCCTTTAAAATTGAAGGGGAATTCCACTCAAACCTTTTATTTCACAGTTCCTGAGTTTTAAAGGTCCCTTGATAAGACATTCATAACGGCAGGGGTACACAGTGGAGGTAATGAATAATATACAATCATTTTACTATATATAACCCTCGTTTTTGTTTTTCATCTTAGATGGAGACAGTTTTTAATAACACGAATGCGTGGAATGTTTATAGGATGTGACTCCGCCAATGGTCTTTGTGTTGTGTGCCCTTTACTGTAGAACTTTTCTTTCATGCACAGTGGGGAACTTTGGTTTAGCAACTCATTTGCAAGGGATTATTAAAAACAAAATTTGGTACACAATAAAGACAGAGGAGACGTGCTGCTTAGACATGGCTTCACACATGAATGGGAAAATCCAATTGCCAGATCATTTTAAACCTACAAAATACAGCTTGCTATTTGTATCATAAGAAAACAATAGAGCCAGAATGTGGTTATTAACTCCATAGAATGGAGAGAATACTGACAGGCTTTATCCTTCTCCCCTTTAAGGCACCTTCACATCTCGTTATTGCATTCCGTCAGAGGTATACATCGGGAAGACTCCCGACGTAAACCTCAGACAGGCTACAACGTGTCACACTGCATAGGCATACAGTGGGATACATTGCCCCGAACAGCAGCACCCTCACACACACTTTGGACAGAGAGCATTAGGAAGCACTCTGCCTGAGGAAGCTCCTGATGCCAATATTTATATATCGACAGTGACGTCAGGATCTTGCCAGGGCATAGTGCTACCTGATGCTCTGCCCAGGGACTCCGGCCACGTTGAAGCTCCTGACGTCACTATCCATATAGGGCAGAGCCCTTTCTTGATGCTCTGCCTGGAGAGTCTGACCCAGGGGAGGTCCTAACATCAATGTCCATATATGGACAGTGACGTCAGTAGTTTGTGGGCAGAGAACTTCTGATGCTCTACTCGAAGATTCTGGCCCTGGGGAGGCTCCTGACATCCCTGTCCATATATGGACAGTGAAGTCAGGAGCTTCCAAAGGGCCAAAATCCGCAGGCAGAGCACTTCCAATGCTTTACCCGTCTATGCTATTCCATCCTTCAAAAAAGGTATACTGAAGAATACCAGTCCAACAGAGGCCGAAAGGACACTCTTTTGGCATCCGTCGGGCTAATGGAACCCTATGGACAGCTTTCCCGATGTACACGATAAGCTTAGGAACTTTTCTTTTTAAATAATGTTTTTTGCAGTTTCTTCATTCTGCAGCTTTTCCATTATGATGGTACCAAACATTGGGGCAGATTTAATAATGCTTTTTAAGATTTAGACATTGTAAACTAATTAAATGTCACAGTGACGCACATTGTATGATACATTTTTGTGCATCTTGTTAGACACTTTTCTCTTCCTTATACCACCTCTTGATTGGCTTAGTTTGCATTTGGTGCACGTTGGCACATTTTAAGTCACGTCCCCTTATCTACACACTTTTGAAAAGTTTCTAGTGAGGCGCAAACATCTGTTCTTTTTTACGCATTTGCTATATAAGTAGGTCTAAAACTTGATGCGACATTATGCGCCGGAGTTATGAGACACATTTTGGCACATTTTAATACAAGGTCTAGACGCAATCCCATTAGTAAATCTGCCCAATCAACTTTTCTCCAGCTTATGTCCTATTTTACTTATTTTGCCTTCTTGCATTGATCCCATTCTAGATCATGAACTGTTCTATAAATGTTCAACATCTGATCTTGTTCAATATGCTAGTCAAAAAGTCTAGCATTTGCTTTTTTTTTTAATCTGTATTGTGGAAAAAATATAAATTATAATTTATTGTTTCCAAGTCTCCTTGAAGCCTCCAGTTATTAACGGAAACACTTGTATTTTCTTACAAGTTAGAATCCTCAATATAACTGTTACTCACCTCTCACCATACCAGCGGTTTGTCCCTGCTGGAGGCTGCAGATCTGTTCCTCCAGTCTGCAGCTCTTCTCCTTCATGCTGTTGTGTGCCCCAGGTTGCCATGGCAACCAGCACTTTTCGCCTGCAGATTAGGGTACAGCCTTGTATGGCTTTGTTCCTAACTCTGACCTTGCCTCTGTTTTGGATATTGCTTCTGTCTTGCTCCTTGGATTTGTCACATGGTACCTGTTGTCCTACTCCTGGTTCTGACCCTCGGACCCTTTTCTATGATTCCCGTTTTATTCTATGGCTTGTCGCATCCTGATCGCTTCTCTTTGACTACTATTGGCTTCGTTCCTGACTTCTCTACAGTACCTTCAGTGAACTTGATGCCAATTGGTGACTACTCAGGGGACTGCAACCAGGAAATCTCACTGGGAAAGTTCTCACCTCCTTGTAGGTGGTTAAGAACAGCCTGACGACGCTATAGTTCCTACAGCGCACATGACACCAATCGGTGACTATTTTGGGGACTGCAACCTGGAAATCAGAAAGTCCATACCTCCTTGAGGGGGGGGGGGGGGATTCAGGGTGAAGAAAGAGAAGATTCCTAAGACTTCGCAGCCCAGTTTAGCCAGCGCCAAACTGACTGGAGGATCCACATTTCTGGTGAGAAGTGCAACAATGTGATTTATTCACCAAAGATCCACATCATTTTGGCTCTAGATCTTTCTAAAGCTAGATGAATGCCTCATGTGGGCTGAAACATTGTGGGTGTTTTGAATTGCGTAGCACCCCCTTTTACTTCATTATTTAGCATCTCACTACACTACTGTTGTATTTCCTGTATAGACAAAAACTGCACACAAAGATTTGTTGCTGACATAACATATCATCCAATATCTTTTAGTTTTAAGAACGCTATGTATGGTCAGCACAAGGAAAGTTATTAAGATCATAAAATTAAAATGATTATAGTCCATGTCCACCTTTGCAATCAATTTTTATTTTATTGTTCTAGTGCATTTAAAATGAAAAAATAAGCAATCTTGTAAATCATCTTTAATAAAAAATATCCTATTGTTTTGTGTGCCTCTGACACACACAATCTAACCCTAAGGGTATGTTAACACGGCTTATTTTTAGGCGTTCTTCGAGCCGTAAACACCCCAAACAAAGTCTAAAAAAACTAAAGCTGAACGCCTCCAAACATCTGCCCATTGAATATCAATGGGAAAAACTGCAGTTCGTTCCGACGGGGCATTTTTTTATGTGGCCATTTAGAAAAACGGCGCATAAAAAAAGTCCTATAAAAAGAAGTGCATGTCACTTCTTGAGCCGTTTTTTGAGCCGTTTTTCATTGTCTCGATAGAAAAACAGCTCTAAAAGGTCTGTAAAAAAGCATCAAAAAATGCTTGATGCTTAAAAAACGGCTAAAAATCAGAGGCTGTTTTCCCTTCGAAAACAGCTCTGTATTTTACAGCCATTTTTTATTCAGTCTGTGAACATACCCTAATACTGATCAAATCTAAGTTGACTGATGGATTCGGCTTACAACAGAATTATGCAGCTTCTATGTATAGTGGATCCAAAGAAGCTGCAGCGCTAAAACGAAATATATTGGAAAAAAAAATAACTATATTAGAAAATGTTTATTATGCCCAAACAAGCAATCAAATGTTTTTTTTTTATAGCCGTTAAATTAAGTATGTTGAATTTTTCCAGTGGATTCATTTGATCCTCCCATGAGTGAAGCAGCACCATAGGGTGCAGCTGCTCCCCCACCCTATTTCATCATAATTAATATTCAGATTCAGATAAGCTGACTAATAATTTTTCTATCTTTAGGTGGATGATATGCTTGTTGGATCCCCCTAGTTTCTAGTTGAGAGCATGGTTCAAAATAAGTAATGTTAGATTAGTCTCCTAAAATTTACCTCTACCAGTTATATTTTCTGTCTGTAACATGAGATAACATACATATATAATATAAGAATATAATGTCACTTGAAGCCTCATACACAAGTTTACCCACTAATACTGGACTGGATAAATTAGTCAATGCTGAAAGAATTTTGTATGAATTTATTTAAGCTGGGCCAATGGATCATGTGATATCTTTGCTACTTTGTAATGGTCTGACAGATATAGAGTAACTAGGTACTAAAAAAATATTGCCTTATAAATAAAGTCAACGTTTATTAAGGCATTCATCTAAAGCGCCCTACATCTGACAGTATTTGCCGAGATATTAGTACATGATTAAGTTTAGCTGTCAATTTTGGCCTTCAGTCGCTTATCTATATCTAAGCAAATGGAAATGTAACAACTTTGCTTCTACCATAAAATATGAGTAAAATTTCAAAAGCAGAAGATAAGAGGGTGCACGTGGTTTTAGTGAAGTCTTAAGCTGCATCACCGTTGACAAGTCTTTGCAGGTGCCTGTCTGCAAGTTAAATGGGGAATTTGAGTAAGGCCTCATTAATCATAGTGATATATGGCTTATGGAAGTTAGTTACCCTAGGGTACCTCCAATTTATGCAATTTATGACTGTATATAGAAATCTTTGTCTAACACTTGATTGTCCTATATATTCTATATATTGTCTGAGTGTGAAAAATAAAATGTCTTCAATCAGTGGCATAACTAGGGGTTTAGCACAGGAAGGGGGGCCAAACACATCTGGGTTGGCCCTAAACCCCAACCCAGTGGGCCCCCACACAATATAACGACCCCTTAGTGGCCTCCACAGTATTATACCATTATAGCTGCCCCCACACAGGATAATGCCCCTTTAGCTGCCCCACACACAGTATAATGACCCTAAAGCTGCCTCCCTTCACAGAATAATGCCCCAAAAACTGCCCCCACACAGTATGACCCCTTAGTGCCCCACACAGTATAATGCCCCATAGCTGCCCCCACACAGTATAATGCCCCTATAGCTGCCTTATACAGTATAATACCCCATAGCTTCCCCTCAATACAGTATAATACCCCTATAACTGGCCTAATACAGTATAAGGCCCCATAGGTGCCCCCATACCGTATATTGCCCCATAGCGGCCCCCATAACCAGTATAATGCCCCCATAGTGCCTAATAAAAAAAGAATACAATTAATACTCACCTATCCCCGTTCCCACTACGAGTGGAGGAGATCCCTCTGCTCTGTGAAGTGTGGTTTGGCACAGACAGACGCGATTACATCACTATATCGTGCCTGTCTGCGCTGAGCCACTTACGACCAGCAATACATAGTGAATGCTGGAGCAAGGAGCTGTCAGCTCCCTGCTCCAGTTTTGGTTTAAACTGCATTTGCATTCTGGGGATGCAGATACAGTTGAAAGATGCCACCGCTGGGGGAAGGGGGGGCATTACACACAGAGTGATCTATTTCCAGTATTTTTTTCTTTTAATGTTGATGATTATGTTAACAGTTAATGAAAACCCAAAATTTAGCCTCTCAGAAAATTACAATATTATATAAGTCCAATTTCAGAAATGATTTTTAAAACAAAATGTTGGCCTACTGAAAAGTATGTACAGTATATGCATGCAATACTTGGTCGGGGCTCCTTTTGCATGAATTACTGCATCAATGCAGCGTGGCATGGAGGCGATCAGCCTGTGGCACTGCTGAGGTGTTATGGAAGCCCAGGTTGCTTTGATTGCGGCCTTCAGCTCGTCTGCATTGTTGGGTCTGGTGTCTCATCTTCCTCTTGACAAAATCCCATAGATTCTCTATGGGGCTTAGGTCAGGCGAGTTTGCTGGCCAATCAAGCGCAGTGATACTGTGGTTATTAAACCAGGAATTGGTACTTTTGGCAGTGTGGGCAGGTGCCAAGTCCTGCTGGAAAATGAAATCAGCATCTCCATAAAACTTGTCAGCAGAGGGAAGCATGAAGTGCTCTAAAATTTCCTGGTAGATGTCTGCGTTGACTCTGGACTTGATATAACACAGTGAACCAACACTTGCAGATGACATGTCTCCCCAAACCATCACTGAACACTTCACACTGGACCGCAAGCAACTTGGATTGAGTGCCTCTCCACTCTTCCTCCACAGTCTGGTACTTTGATTTCCAAATGAAATGCAAAATTTACTTTCATCTGAAAACAGGACTTTGGACCATTGAGCAACAGACCGGTCCTTTTTCTCCTTAGCCCAGGTAAGACGCTTCTGACGTTGTCTCTGGGTCATGAGTGGATTGACACAAGGAATGCGACAGTTGTAGCCAGTGGCGGATTAAGTAGACCATAGGCCCTGGGCTGTTACCCAAACTTGGGCCCCCCTTCCGCACCGCCGCCCAGCCGCGCCGTAACTATTTTTAACACTACCTTGTTGGGCAAGCATTAACAAATGGGTGTTACGATTCCCCTCGTCACAGGGCTGTGTCCCTACATACTGACAGTATCACACTGTGCAGGGACACATCCTCCTGACAAGGGGAATTGTCTATCAGTCCTGGACTGCAGAAAGTCTTTTTGTAAAATACAAGGATTTCCTATAATAAACATGTCAGGAGAGATGACAGATTCTCTATAACTCTAGTGACTCACAGGTGACGACATCTCAGATTCTAGTAGTTTTTTTCCTCTTTTCTTCTCCATCTAGTCCAGAGCTCATGACGACTTCTCCCGGCCATGACCCATTTCTGCAGAATTTGCCACTCAGATGTCTTTGGCTCCTCACTTTTCCAACATTTCCACACCTATAAACGAAAATAAAATTATCATGGTGCCACATAGTGTGCCCCTAAATATAATAGCACCAAACACTGCGCGCCTGAATATAATACCATACACTGTAAAACACCACATACACACAGCCCCCTGTACACAGTGCCACACACAGCCCCCTGTTTATATCATAGATCCCCCTATAGCTAGCACCACACACATACCCCCCGTAGAGAGCGTTACATACAGCCCCCTATAGATAGCGCCATACAGCACTCCCCCTCTTGTAAATAGCGCCAGAGAGCCCCCCTGCAAAGAGCGCCACATACATACCGCTGTGGATAGCGCCACACAGCCCCCCTTGTATATAGTGCTACACAGCCCTCCCCCTTTGTACATAGTGTCAAACAGCGCTCCCCCCTTGTATATAGTGTCACACAGCGCTCCCCCCTTTGTATATAGGGCCACACAGCGCTCCCCCTTGTATATAGGGCCACATAGCGTTCCCCCCTTGTATATGGTGCACACAGCGCTCCCCCCTTTGCATATAGTGCAACACAGCACTCCCCTCCCCCCTTGTATATAGGGTCACACAGCACTTCTCCCCCTTGTATATAGGGCTACACGGCGCTTCTCCCTTGTATATAGGGCCACATAGCGCTCCCCCTTGCATATAGTGCACACATCGCTCCCCCTTTGTATATAGTGCCACACCGCTCCCCTCCCCCCTTGTATATAGGGTCACACAGCACTTCTCCCCCTTGTATATAGGGCTACACAGCACTTCTCCCCCTTGTATATAGGGCTACACAGCGCTTCCCCCTTGTATATAGGGCCACATAGCGCTCCCCCTTGCATATAGTGCACACAGCGCTCCCCCTTTGTATATAGTGCACACAGCGCTCCCCCTTTGTATATAGTGCACACAGCGCTCTCCCTTTGTATATAGTGCACACAGCGCTCCCCTTTGTATATAGTGCACACAGCGCTCCCCCTTTGTATATAATGCACACAGTGCTCCCCCTTTGTATATAGGGCCACACAGCACTCCGCCCCTTGTATATAGTGTTACAGAGCACTCCCTCCCTTTGTATATAGTGTCACACAGCGCTCCCCTCCCCCTTGTATATAGGCCCACACAGCGCTACCCTCCCCTTTGTATATAGGGCCAACCAGCTCTCCCTCTTGTATATAGTGTAACGGAGCACTCCCCCCCTCCTTGAATATATACACAGCGCTACCCCCACCTAAAAAAAATAATATATATATATATTAATTACCTTGACCCGTGGCGGCCACTCCAGCTGGACGCATGTGAATCCTCCGGACTAGACGCATACGCAGACCGGCGTGATGCAGTACCTCATCACACCGGCCTGCACAGGGAGTCTTCCCAGCGCCTTATAGGCTGCAGGCCTAACGTGGCCTGCAGCCTATAATATTCATTTGTATCTGAGTCCTGTGGACTCAGATACAAATGAATGTGGCTGCCGCTAGCACCGGGGCCCCCTCCGGTGCTAGCAACACCACCAGGCATGAGGGGGCCCGTGCGGTCATGTGTGGTTCGGGCGGCTATGGGCCCCTCGGGAGCCTTGGGTCTTGTGCGGCTGCCCAAACCGCCCTAATGATGATCCACCACTGGTTGTAGTCAATGTCCTGGATACGTCTGTGTGTGGTGGCTCTTGAAGAACTGACTCCAGCCATAGTCCACTCCTTGTGAATCTCCCCCAGATTCTTGAATGGCATTAACTTGACAATCCTTTCAAGGCTGCGGTTATCCCTGTTGCTTGTGTACCTTTTTCTACCACACTTTTTCCTTCCTCTCAACTGTCCATTAATATGCTTGGATACAGCACTCTGTGAACAGCCAGCTTCTTTAGCAATGTCCTTTTGTGGCCCTTTTACAGCGGCCGATAAGCGAGCGCCGATCAACGAGACATCGTTTATCGGCGCTCGTTTGCTCTAGTCACACGAAGCTATGGATGGGGACGAGCGGTCGTTACTCTATTCGCTCGTCCCCATACATTATTATCATGTCGGCAGCCCGTCTCCCCGTTTACACAGGGAGATGTGCTGCCGACAGAGATAATATTTTACTTTTTTAAAACGATACGACCAGCAGATGATCAAGCGTTTGCTCGTTCATCTGCTGATCGTTCCCCTGTTTACACAGGGCAATTATCGTTATATGAACACTATATGAACACTAGTCTGCCTCCAGTGTAAAACCCCCTTTACCCTGGAGGGTGTCAATGACTGTCTTCTGGACAACTGTCAAGTCAGCAGTCTTCCCCATGATTGTGTAGCCTACTGAACCAGACTGTTGGACCATTTAAAGGCTTAGGAAACCTTTGCAGGTGTTCTGTGTTGTTTAGCTGATTAGAGTGTCACACCATGAGTCTACAATCTTCAACTTTTACCCAATTTTCTAATTTTCTGAGACACAAATTTTGGGTTTTCATTAATTGTTTGCCATAATCATCAACATTAAAAGAAAAAAAATGCTGGAAATAGATCACTCTGTGTGTAATGAATCTATATAATATATGAGTTTCACTTTTTGAATTGAATTACTGAAATAAATTAACTTTTTGATGATATTCTAATTCATTGAGAAGGACCTGTAGTGCTGTCAGCAGTTTTGAATGGAGTGCTGCTGCAGAGCATGGGCACCATCTGCAGGGGAAAGGTTGTGTTCACGTGTTGCAGTCAATTTGCGTTTCGAACATAGCGAAAATCTATTGTGAACACAGCTAAATGTGCAACTGCTCTCAGCTTCCCCCAGCAAAAAGAGGTGATGGACGGTGGGTTTTAGCTGCAGCATCTGGAGCAATCAGCTGATCACCAGTGGATCCTCATTTAGAGAAGCCCTTTTACAGGCTATATAGAAATGTGTCCCTACTGTAGGTATGTGTTTCTATTCATCCACTACGGAATATGTTATCACTATATACATAACAGGGAATATATAATAAATAAATGTGTATCACATCGATGGGAAGATTTCTATGACATGGCAAGTAGCTGAAGCTGGAGGCCCGGGTTCCAGTTCATATAATGTGCATTAGCTGAACAAAGCAGATGAAAGATTAATTTTTATCACTAAGTTTATTTAGAAAATGAAAGATCATTGTATAGACTTGAATTTAGTGCTTGCTAGGAATGCAGGTCCTGGAAACATGAAACCCTTTAAAACACATACGCGTGTGGAGCTATGCTATATTTTTCTGTCCCCAATGACAGGAAAAGCCTGTCACCTCTAATGCTATGCACAATGTCGTTTGTGTGCCACTTCGCCTGCTCTGGAGCTGATATCTATCGCTAGGTGTCACTAGAAAAATGGAGCTTCTATTTCCAGTATCTGCACTATTAGGATGGGGAGGGAGGGTTAGTGGGATATTTATACACTTACACACTGGGAGGGAGGCTTCAAAATGTCAGCGCAAAACAGATTCCTTGGAGTAGATGTAATGAGCTCATAGGGATTTGCCTAATTATCTATAGATTTAGCCACCTTTCTTCTCCACGACACCCCATACAGCTGTACGCAAACACGCCATGTGTGCCAGTATACTGCAGGTTGTGTCAGTTTGCTGTCAACTAGAGTAGGAGATTTCAAGGCTACAGAATTACCAGTGTCACATGAATCACTCCCTAATGTCCTATTGAGGTCAGTGATATCCTTTTTTCTGTTTATTGGTCAGCCCCTTATAAAGTACAAACCTTATAACATCATAAAAAGTGCTGCCAAAATCAGTCCCAGTATATATATATATATATATATATATATATACAGTATACATATATATATATATATATATATATATATATATATAGAGTTATAGATATATATATAATTTTTTTTATAGTAAGCCCAAGTTACCAATATTATCCTGGGTTTGAAAGGTCCCACAAAAACGCAGTAATACACAAAGGTAACTACTAAAAGGAGACATGAAGAAAATTAAAAACGGTCCTTTTGTGTACATTACAGATGTGAAAAACCTTTTTTATATCTAATTTCTATGCTGATATATAATCGCTAGTAGTTTACAGGCCTAAGGCTGCACTACTAAAAGATACTAAGGACATTTCTTGTTCTTAATTCTGTCAGGTGCCTTGTTGTCATGATATAACTGCCACTATTCAAGCCAGGTAGGATGTAGATATTGTAGATTTGGTCTGTATGACAACAAGGCACCTGAAATCATTATGGGAATGTCATTAGATCGGCCCTGTACACACGGAGGTTTTTTTTTACACAGGGAGATGTGTTGCTCAAAATTTTTTCAGGGATTTGGAGGCAGATTTTGACTTGCCTGCAAATTTCTGCCATGATTTTCGCAGCATTGTTCGCCCACGGCCATTGAGCGCTGCGGGCGAAAAACGCCTTCTCTATTTCCCATTGATTTCAATGAGAGGTCCGAGGCAGAACCGCGGCAAGTAAGAGCATACCGCTTTTTCTTACCGCGAGCGAGAAAAAAAATACCTCTGCCTCCCATTGACATCAATGGGAGGCAGTTTCGGACATTTTTTGCTGCTGATTCCGACGCAGTTTCCACGTCGAAATCAGCTTCCAAAAACCTTGTGTGAACTGGTCCTAAGTAGTGCAGCCTCAGGCTTTGGATTTGCAGGATACAGATAAAGTGTAGTACTAGTTCCAATAAAGGAACATAATTATAGGCATCATTATGAGGATATGCTCACTCTGCTGTTCTCAGAGAATATTCATATAGACTCATGCAATGAATCACACACTATGCACATTGTCCACAAACATTTGCTGCATGGGAAGCTTTTATATTAGATGCAATGACGTGCTGTGAGATGCTTATATATGTGTGTCAAGGCATGGGGGCTAACCAAAACTCCCCTCTACTTATAGATTTAATGTTAAACTAAACACATACGCATCTTGTTGAAGGAAAATGCTCATTAAAATGTTTTATTTATTTATATGTACCTCACAGTTCCTTTTAAGTATGTCCTCTAAGCAATGATTCTGATAAAATATTAGGTTTCCGACACCAGCCAAAGAATCCGTGCTCCACAGGGAACCATACACTTGGGGAAAGCTCACACGTCTTCTGCCATAATAATGTCAAAGTGGATGCTGTTCCCTTCTGCACTGTGTAGAAAATCTAATATGGATTTTCTGCTGTAATTTAACTGTGCATCAAATGTCTATTATTTTCGGTTCTTATGTTTAAATTCTTTTAAGATTTCTGGAAACGTTAGTGAAGTGCAGAATATTAGTAGCTTTCAGGGCATTTTGCAGAGAGCAGGAGACTTAATGTTTAATTAAAGGGGTTCTCCAGGCATTTTATATGGGCTATCCTCAGGATAGGTCATCAATATCAGATCTCAGGGGTCCACTTAAATGGGACCGGAACTGCAATCGCAGGCACAGCCGCTAGGCCATCTATATAAAATGCTTGGAGAACCCCTTTGAGTATGTTCACACAGGGAGGATATGCTGAATGAAAGCAGACAGCGTATCTGCCCTGGTTCCCGCAGGGAATTCCGGTGGAAAAACCGAACCAAATTGTGGTGGAGTTTTTTGGGCAGAATGTCCGCTGCGGAAAACAGCACTTAATTTTAAAAAAAAGTGTTCATACTTACCTGTAGCTATGGCGACGCGTCACCCTGACTTCCTGCAGCCCGGCCTCCTGGGATTATGTTTCATCCCATGTGACCGCTGCAGCCTGTGATTTTTCTGAGCTGCGCTTTTTGCGGCTTAATCGCAGCTTTTCCGCTGCAAAAATTGCAACATCTGCTATTTTGTTGTGGGCTTTACATCCACATTGAATTCAGTGGGGAAAACCTGCGACAGAAAACTAGCGATTCCACAGCATAAATTGACATGCTGCGGATTGAAAAAACGCACTGCAGGTCAATTTATGAACATTTTTTCGGCGGGTTTTCTACACAGCACGTGAATGAGATTTGTTCAAATCTCATCCACTTTGCTGCTATTGTAATGCGCTGCAGATTTTTCGCAATGAAATCCGTTGCGGATATTTACACTACGTGTGGACCTGACCTAAATAAGTAAGGCCAGTTTCACACTTGCGTAATATGGGTGCATTTTTTCTAATGACCTAAACTAACATAAATTTCTGGATTTGTGAAAGAGCTCTTGCCATAGACTTTAAGGCTGGGTTCACACGTGGCGGAATTTCACTAGAATTCACTAGAATTCCGCTGCGGACACTCCGCAGCGTTAATCCGCAGCGGAGCCGTTTCTCCATTGACTTCCACTTCTATTTAGAAGTGTTCGTTTAGACGATGCGTAAAATTCCACTGCGGAGCATAGGCTGCGGAGCTGAATTTGGTGTCCGCAGCATGCTCTGTCTGTTGCGGACCAGTGGCGGACTGGTTGCGGACTCATGGCGGAATTTCTCCATTGACTTCAATGGAGATTCTAAATTCCGCAATGAAGTCCGCAGCTGTCATGCACATGTTATGTGTGATGCGGATGCGTCTTGCTTTTTTGACATGACATTTCTTCATTCTGGCTGGACCTATGTATTTCTAGGTCTACAGCCAGACTGAGGAAGTCAATGGGGCTCCCGTAATTACGGGAGCGTTGCTAGGAGACGTCAGTAAATAGTCACTGTCCAGGGTGCTGAAAGAGTTAAGCGATCGGCAGTAACTGTTTCTGCACCCTGGACAGTGACTACCAATCCCAATATACAGCAACCTGTAAAAAAATAGAAGTTCATACTTACCGTGAACTCCCTGCTTCTGTCTCCAGTCCGGCTTCCCAGGATGACGTTTCAGTCTAAGTGACGGCTGCAGCCAATCACAGGCTGCAGCGGTCACATGGACTGCCGCGTCATCCAGGGAGGTCGGGCTGGATGCCGAAAGAGGGACGCGTCACCAAGAGAACGGCCGGTAAGTATGAAATTCGTTTACTTTCACTAGGGAAAGTGCTGTCCCTTCTCTCTATGCTGCACTGATAGAGAGAAGGGAAGCACTTTTCCCGCAGTCCGCAGCAGCTAGTCCGCATCAATTTACTGCACATTTTGGGCAGATCCGCCGCAGAATCTGCAACGCAGATTCTGTGCGGCATTGATGCGGACAGTTGCGGAGGAAATCCGCCACGTGGGGGCATGCCCTAAGGGAAAGGGCGGCCACCTCGGAATCTCGCATCTGTCATGCATCTATTTCGTATCCTGTGGATATACCATAAATGCCTATGATGGGATAAACACTTTAATATATGTACAATATAGGGGGGTAGAAAATGACAAATTTGAGTGGGGGGGGGGGGGATATAGGTAATGTTCTAATATACTTAATACTAATAATATTTTGATAATATTCACTTCACTGCATTTCATATGTATTTCAATTCCATTGCTATTTCATGTCTTTCCTAATAACGTCCCAAACCTGCATTTCTGGAGTTACACAATTGGGCAGCCCAGTGAAAATTTGATGTGGTTGGGTAGAATTGAGCAATCACAGGGATTGTGGAAAGAGGGTGTTATACAGACCTCTAGTGGGCACAATTTATAATTCAGCTACCATCTTCACCTGTAAACTGTTTCACATACATAACCATATTTTTCTTACTCAAACATTTTGGTGCAGAAGAATATAGAGGATAACATGGACTTTATAATAGGCACAAACTACAGCATGGGAGACCAGAAGCAAAAGCATATATCTATAAACAAACAGGGCCTGAAGCGCTACGCTACAAATTTCTTTAGGGTTGGGGCTACGCACAGACTTCTTATAGCACAACAGCTGCATGTCCTGTATGTGAGGATTTTATGAGACACAACAAAATAGAAAGAATAAAGACCAGGGGAGAAAAGAGTTGCAATAAAAAAAACACAAAAAACTGCAAAGCGCAACTAAGTAATACATGTCAAGCAAATAACAGCCTAGGTGATACCAGTGTTGTTGTTACAAGATATTGTTACTCATAGTTACCGGTAATAAGAGGACAAAGTAACGCATGTACTGAAGTACTAAGTTCCCCAAAAAAATAGTAATGCCATACTTTACAATTACTCTGCATATTACTTGCAACATGATATCTCCGCCAAATGGACAGAGATAAGACGCCAGACATCACTGTACCTTATCCTCTTGGGATAAAATAGGCAACGTAATCCCACCTTCCCCACCCATGTATCTTCCATAGGCCCCATAGACAATTGATCATTGGAGATCTTGACCATCTAATGGCTATATTGTGCATTTTTATACAACACCATTATCCCAAAAAACAGAACAGATCGGTGGGCTTTTACATTTTTTTAGGCTTCCTGGTCTTTGTAACCATCTGATTATGTTCCTAAAAATAAAAGGGGAAGGGTGTTGGGTAATGTTACAAAAGCATGATAAAGACCCAACTGACAATTTTGATTGTAGTCTCACCGAGTTCCCAGGGCAGAAACAGATGTAAAATTATCAGAAACAAATGTAACTACAGAAAAGGAGCCAGAATCGTAGCCTGCTTTACATCCACAATGGCATACATTAGTCGTGTATATTGCAAACATTTATCAATAGAAAATGATCAATTGTATTAATTTTATTTCTCTATCCATGACTGCTTCTATCTTTAAATGACTTTCCTGATGCAAAAGCAGGACTCTATTGGAGGAGGGGTAGGCGAGGTATTCCACCGCCTACAACATCATTGAGAACTTCAGGTTGGGGGCACAATTTATGGATTAAAAAAACACTCTGCCCGTACAGCCGCTTAAATGATAATGCTGGGATTCAATGAGTGTTATCCCTGTATTAGAGAAAAGCTAATTTGTGAGGGAACAGCACGCAGGTGTGACAGCTTCCACTGTCACCAATCAGTGCTGCCCTGTAGAAGGAAGAGGCTGATTCAAGAGAGCAAGTGCCAGGCGGTAGTGTTCATATATATGCAGTATATACGCAGTTTAGCCATAACATTAAAACCACCTGCCTATTATCGTGTAGGTCCCCCTTCACCGGTAGGTGGTTTTAATGTTATGGCTGAACAGTGTATAATACACAAGAGAGAAATGTAACCACTAGAGGAGCTGTAGGAGCTAGAGGACCCTACTACAAACATAAGGTAGGGTGGCAAGCTGGTCCCGCATTGCAAGCTGCACATGCATTGAGGGGTTGGAGGATATAGATAGAAGGGATTTGTATATATCATATATCAGAACCGCATCCTCTCCCGGCCTCCAGGGCAGGAACAAATGCTCAGAATGCACGACCTTAAAACCAATCAGATTTAAAGGCGGACTACTTAAATCAGCTTCATTCTGTCCTCTGTGCCAGTTATAGGTGTTTCTAATCTGATTTGATTTGTGCTTGTTTTTCCTCCTGAACTTGAACTGTTGCTTCCCTGGCTACTCTTCGGATACTTCACTGTACACCATCATGATCCTGCTTGACTTCCATTGCCTGACTTCTGGCTTGTTTGACTACGCTCATGTGTGTTCCACGGTATCGCATACCATGTTCAGCCTGACCTCTGTTACCGACCACTGGCCTGTTTGACTACTCTCTGGAATCCTTGGCTCATTCGTACCACAAACCCTAACGAGTGGTCCTATACATGAGTTATGCAGTCTGGTTGATTCTTACCGAGGGTATCGCAGGAACCAGATCATTACAGGCTGATTGATACCTGTTGACTGATCTATTGTCCATTCAAATGAGGGACCAAAGAGGGATACCTTCTGAAACCCCTTCCATGGGGACCAAGAGAACTTGTACCACACCTGAGTATTCACCTGACCTTAAACTGTACGTTTACCGATTGTGCCACTGATTACAATAATTTTTGCGGCGGTATGATTCATGAAGATAAATGATTAAGGATTGTTTGTCGTGGTTCTTCATCGTACACACTGGCCAATTATTCTTACGATTACTTGGAAACAAGTGATTCATAACAGTTATTGGCCAGTGGAATGGGCCTCAACAGTCTGCATGATTACATCCACTGTGATTCAATATTATTGCACAATACAATATGATAAAGTCCAAGAGGGGGTGAATACTTCTTATATGCATTGTGCATGCAGTTTTTCTTTTTGAAGTTTTTCCTCGCTGAAGTCAATGGGAAAAGAAAAGCCTTGTAAATACATAATCTATAAAACTGGATTGCAACTGCACATTTAACTAATGTAATGTGTGAATGGAAAAATTATTACATTATCATTAACTAATAACTTTTACCACATATGGAAAAACTGAAGTCGCAGTTTTACCGCAATTCACAAGCGACTTCATAGACTTATGTATAAGTCAAATACTCTAATGTGTGCACAATTGTATGAATGTGTCCAACACCACAATTCTTTTCCATTGGGTAAAGGGGGTTTTACACTGGGCGATTATCGGGCAGACGAGCGTTAATATAACGCTTGTTGCCGATAATTGCCCTGTGTAAACAGGAGAACGATCAGCAGGTGAACGAGCAAACGCTCATTCATCTGCTGGTCGTATCGTTTTAAAAAAAAGTTAAATATTATCGTTGTCGGCAGCACATCTCCCTGTGTAAACAGGGAGATGCGCTGCCGACATGATAATAATGTATGGGGACGAGTGATCGGAGTAACGACCGCTCGTCCCCATCCATAGCTCCGTGCGGCAGGAGTAAGCGAGCGCCGATCCACAATGTCTCGTTAAACGGCGCTCGTTGCACTGGCCGCTTATCGGCCGGTGTAAAAGGGACTTTAGTTTGCTGCATTTTCGCGGTTTAGAAGATTTAGGGGGATTGAAATGTGTTTTCTCAGTTACCATAGGTGATTACTGCTTACAATGAAGGTTTAGTTTAAGCTTCTGCTGTAAAACACAGGATAAGCCGGTAATCTGCATATATCAGCCATTTGATCTCCATGTCATGCAGTGACAGCTGTTGGACACAAAGTCTCCCCAGTGCTGTGAATCATCATAAATGTAAAACATTTGCAGTGTGGGGTGAGATCCTTGTATAACCGCTCCATTTTATTTAAAGCTCTTGACTACTAGAATATTCTCAATATGAGGATGTCCGCTGAGGTTGGGGGCCCGATTCTCTGCACCCCTGCCGATCAGCTGTTTTGAAGGTACCGCAGCGTTCATGTGAGCACTACTTCCACTTCATCGCTCACGCTGCTCATGACTTGCCTAAGTAGAGTCGTGTGTTATTGAACATTTTACCTATCCTTTCTTTTCCACCCCTTCATCTAAGAAAAAGACACGTGACAACCGAAGGTGGATGTGAAATGGCCACAGCAGCCGTTTATTAATTTACATTGCTTATAAAATGCAATTTTGATCCGAAACATTCGGATAACTAATTAGGAATCCAACCAGAGAATTCCTCCTATAATTCACATGACCCAACATGGGTCAGAATCATAAATAACAATTAACATTAACCTAATCAGAGCAGGGGAAGTCCTTGAAGCCATTTTTTATATATGTTTGTTACCTCGAGTTAGCCATCTGCAACCACCACCAACAATTTACCTCCAGCCGTAAACCAGCTCGGAGGCACCGCTCACCTCTGCAGATGGCTCCAACCACCAGAAGACCACTTCAAAGGGATAACACCCTATGAAGTCTTCAAACAATGTACCTTTTTTGGGGGACGCATACCCCCGATGCGACCCCCCCACCATTTCGTACTGACCAACCTCAAGGACTCCCCCCGCTAACAGCGAAACAGGCCTTGACCACCTTAAGCCTGTGAGTTCCTCCACACCACCACCGCCCTTTCAATTCCTTCTGCTAGTGCCAGGCTCCACAAATCAATCCCAACCTCGGTCAGATGCACCCCATCACTCCTCCAGTAATTCCCTTCTCCTGACTCCAAATCCCTGTGCCGCACACAAATGCCCCCATTCTTGCCCACAAAACGGGACACCGCCCGATTCACTTTAATGCGGGCCTTATTAACCCTCTCCATAGACCGAGGCAGCCGCCAATGCTTCCTTGGAACTATGTCGGACCACACTATCACTAGGCCAGGATAAGATACCCATAAACACAACATATCGTGTTTGATATCCCGCACCAACTCCCGAAAAGGGCGAACCCCCAAATCATTGCCCCCCACGTGCAATACCAGGACTTCCGGAACCCTATCCAGCCGAGAGTATGTCTGGAACCCGGCTCCACAACATACCTCTAAATCCTAGCCAATGCAAAACCGCATCCTGCCGCGGAATGCGCAGCTGACGGCCGTCAGGGCGGACGTCCGCCCTCAATGCCCCCCAATGCACGTAAGAGTGTCCTAACAACCACACAAGGCAAGGGAGCTGATCTGAAACGAAAAAGGACAAGCACACACGCTTTAAACAACAAATAATAACATGACTCATAACAAATGAGGGCGCACGTATGACCTAAACCTGTTGGACTCCCAACGGCCAATGCGCCGCACCCCCTCGTCGTCCAACCCCCAGCGCCCCGCCTCAGTTGCTGCGCCAATCCTAAAGGAGTGAGATGAGTAAGGGCCAGCCGCGACTCCGACCGCCGCCAAGCATTTCTTAAATACTGCGCCAAATTGATATCTGGACAAAAATGACCCATTCTCGTGACGTAGTAACGGCAACTCGGGTGACCCCACCCGTGGTTTAAAAGCACGCATGCAAGCGACCGGACACATCGCCGATCCCGGGAGGGAAAACAAAACTATGCGCTTTCCTTTGCCCATTTGATCAGTTTTTGACCGCCGCAACCACAACTCGAGTCTATCCCCATATAGACCCACCTCCTCCAGTCTCAACCCCCCTGCCCGCTTGGTACTAGGTGAAACCAACTCGCCAATTCGAAGTGCACCAAAAAACGCTAAGGAAAATGCTAACTGAAATAACTCCACCTTAGAAGAAGAACGTCAGACAGACCCTAGCGATAAACCCAAAGAAGCGAGGAGAGCAAAAGACACGGGCCGTCTACCATCTGCTTCGACCCTACCTCGACGCAGACCCTTTAAAGCTTGTCCTACTAAAAATTCCTTAGACACATCCCGAAAGCCCCGCAACTTAAAACCAAAAGCCAATGCAGAAACGAAACGATTGACCTTAGCCAGGGAAAACCCCGCCTCCCAAGCATCCCCCAACCAATACAAAAGTGCCACCAACCTGTCTTGATCCGTGCTGACGTTACCCAAATTTCTTACCCACTCCTCCCACTGCTTCCAACAAGCAGAATAAGCACTCCACGTCGTACATGCCAATGACCTTTCAACCAATCGTTCTACGGGGCCAAAACCAGAAACCAGAGATGCTCCGGACAAGCCAAACCGAGCCGCTCCGCTCCCGGTGCCAATTGACGAAATCGATCCCACTGTGAGCGAGAAAGAGCATCAGCGATACAATTCCGTACCCCCGGCACATGCACTGCAACCACCCACGCGTTCAAAGACAAGCACACTAAAACTAAAAGTCGCAACAACTGAACTACCGGAGGAGAAGATGCGGTGATGTTATTAATGGCCAGCACCACCCCCATGTTGTCGCAGTAGAAACGGACCTACTTGTCCCTGAGCCTGTCCCCCCAAATGGTCGCCGCAACCACGATAGGGAACAGCTCGAGCAGGGCCAGATTCCGCGTGAGTCCGCTGGCCACCCAGCTAGCCGGCCAGTTTCCCGCACACCAAGGACCACCCCCGTATGCGCCAAAACCACCTGCCCCAGCCGCATCCGTAAAAATTTGTAAATCGCTCGTATCCTGTGCTGGAGCCATCCATAGTGAGCGACCATTATACTGACCAAGAAAATCATCCCAAACCTGAAGATCAGCCCGATGCTCCTCCCTGAGCCGCACAAAATGATGTGGCGCCCGAACCCCCGCAGTCGCTGCCGCCAAACGTCTACTAAAAACTCTCCCCATCGGCATAATCCGACAAGCGAAATTCAACTTCCCCAGCAGAGACTGGAGATCGCGCAACGTCATCTTCTTCAACCTACAAGCCCGCCGTACCTCCTGACTCAATGACCCTAATTTATCCACCGGAAGTCGACACTCCATTGCCACCGAATCAATTTCAATCCCTAAAAAACAAATGGTGGAAACCGGGCCTTCAGTCTTTTCCGGCGCCAAGGGAATCCCAAAGTCCTTTGCGACTTTCTGCAAGGAATGCAACAAATTACCGCAAATAGGCGAACCCCCCAGGCCGATGCACAAAAAATCATCTAGATAATGTATCAAAGAATCAACCCCGGCTACGCCCTTTGTCACCCATTCCACGAAGCTACTAAATGCCTCGAAATATGCGCAAGAAAGGGAACACCCCATAGGAAGACACCTATCTACATAAAAAGCCCCATTCCAAAAACAACCCAACAGCCGCTGGCTCTCTGGATGAACTGGCAACAACCGAAAAGCCGCCTCAATGTCGGTTTTTGCTAACAACGCGCCGGGCCCCGCTGCGCGAACTAATCCCAACGCCTTGTCGAAGGATGTGTACACTACCGAGCATAACTCATGATCAATCCCGTCATTCACCGACGAGCCCCTGGGAAAAGATAAATGCTGGATTAAACGAAATTTCCGGGGCTCCCGCTTCGGGACAATACCCAATGGGGACACCACTAAATTATTTATTGGCGGATCAACAAACGGCCCCGCCATGCGCCCCAACGAAACTTCCTTCAACAGTTTTTCCGACACGATCTCGGAATGCAAGTAAGCCGACTTAAGATTGCGCCGAATAACCGGAACCTCATAAGGAGGCGGAGGAATAACTAAACCAACACGGAACCCTTCATAAATTAACTTGGCCGCAACCCTATCTGGATATTCATTTAGATACGGGACCATCCTTTCCACCCTCACCGGCGACAACCCCTTGACCAGCTGAGGAGGACTGGTTCCCTGACCGCTTCTTCCGCATACACTTGGCAGCCCCGTGTGATGATCCATTACATTCTGAACACACGTGCTTGAACTTACATGCGGCCCCGAACTTACACTGGCCGTCATTAAATTGCCAGCAGAACCCAAGTTTGGCTCCTGAACCTTGTCCGGCCTGGCTAGACTGACCTCCTTGGCCAACGCTCCCGGGAAAGGACTGCTTCACCGGAGCCGTCACCCTCAACCAAAGCGCAATATCCTTCTGGTCCCACCTAATTGCCGGCCGAACCGCCTTCCGCTGGCGAAATTGCTCATCGTACCGCAACCACGCCTGACCCCCGTATGCCCTATGAGCCTCTCCGATGGCATCGAAATAGCAAAATAACGCCGAGCAATTTTCAGGCGCCTTCTCTACGATCACGCTGGCTAAAATGGCAAACGCTTGCGACCAATTGACGAACGTCTGCGGGATAAGCCTATACCGCCGACGTTCCTCTTCCTCCTTCTTACTCTCATCCCGCTTGCCTTTATCCAAATTGAACTTTGCAAGCGGGAGAAGAGAAAAGATCTCCACGTACTCATCCTTCTAGATCCGTTCGCGGACCTCCTGTTTTAGGTGTGCCCCTAAAGGACCCTCGAAGCACACATAAACTTCGCCACGAGCACGATCATCAAGCCGGATTCGATCACCATCTTTTTGCGCCTCGGTCTGAACTGACACCGCGACCGCTTCCCTAGACGCCGCCAACACTTCCCCAACCACGGGACGCGACTGTAACACACCAACCTCACGAGGACCTTCCCAAACTACCGCCGGGGTACCCGCCGGAATTACGGGCGCCGCAGCCCTATCTAAGCGCCCGACCAACTCCCGCAAGCAACCCACTAAATCCGATAAGCCAACGCCGTCGCGCCCGGCGACGCTGCTACCTGCAGCCGATGCCGCGCTCGCTGCCCCACCCCCGACACCCGACATAAAAATCGCTGGATACGTCAAAGAAGGAGTTACGCACTCACCGGGCTGCCCAGGCGCTGTGTTCCCGCCAGCCGAAAAATCCTGACCTCGCTGAAAATCGTCCAATTCGCCATCCTCCAGGTCCTCTCTTGCCGACGACTGGCCATCCCACCGACATCTCCTACACGAGGACAACGACATGCTGACAGATGGGCCGGCAACCTGCCGCCCGACCGCAGGGACCCAGACCGACCGGACCTGTTGCCTCGTCGCCGCTGATGATCTAGGCGTCCTCCCTGACGGTCTTGAGGAAGCCTGCCCCCTGGCCGGAACATCACCATGCGGGGCGGCTGTGGGCTGCTCTCTACATACGGCATCCGATGGAGGTGGGGTGACAGGGACCCCGGCCTGCGACCCCCTGTGGACCGCCGGACCTCGTCGCGGCTGGGGATTCCTGCCAGGACGCAGGGCCTGGGAAGAGGCGGCCCTCCCAGCTGCCTGGCCTGCAGCGTCCTTTGAAGGGCTCCCCTTGCGACGCCGTGTCCGCGGGACCACCTATGGACTGAGGCGTTCTGGTGGGCGAGACCACAGCCCTCCCGCTTGTATATAGTGCCATACAGTTCCCCCTTGTGTATAGTGCCACACAGCTCCCCCTTGTGTATAGTGCCACATAGCCCCCCCTTGTGTATAGTGCCACACAGCCCCCCCCCCTTGTGTATAGTGCCACAAGGCAATACGCATCCGAGAAAGTTGTATCAGCCAGGGAGATGTCACTCAAACATGGAAAGTTAAGTTTGGAGACAGGACTACGTGACTCTTCAGGATAGCGGCACCGCCCCATGACCCTCTAATGAGTAATTAGCATATAGTGTGCGCCGTTTTAAAAGTGGATTTTAAGAATTTTGCTGCATCTGAAAAAAACATACAAGGGAATGTTTGGAAATATTGTCAGGTCATGTATTACCGCATGGTGGCGGTTCAAGGGGTTAAAACTACCTGTCAGATTCCCATTAAATATACAATGAATTGAGAACAATTCCATCTGCCCTGCAATTTTGTTATTATAAATATATCCTATATAATTACAGATCCAGAACCAAGCTCTGACATATATACAGCACCACAACCAAGCTCAGTACATAAATACAGTACCACAACCAAGATCAGTACATAAATACAGCACTAGAACAAAGCTAAGTACGTATAGACAGCACCAGAACCAAGCTCAGTACATAAATACAGCACTAGAGCCAAGCTCTGACATATATACAGCACCAGAACAAAGCTCAGTACATATATACAGCACTAGAACCAAGCCCATACATATATACAGCACCAGAACAAGCCTCAGTAGATACATACAGCACCAGAACCAACCTCAGTACATAAATACAGCACTAGAACCAAGCTCAGTACATATATACAGCACCAGAACAACCTCAGTACATAAATACATCCCCAGAACCAAGCTCAGTACATATATACAGCACCGGAATCAAACTCATTACATATATACACAGCACCAAAACCAATCTCATACGTATATACAGCACCAGAACTAAGCTCAGTACTTACATACAACATCAGAACCAAGATCAGTACATATATACAACACCAGAACAAATACAGCTCAATTTAGTGCAACCCCTGCCATATAGGTTTGTACTGCGTAAAACTGCAGCTCCCAGCATGGGCCGAACAATGGTAAGGATATGCTGGGAGATGCTGTGTCACAAAAAAAAATCATATCATAATCATCTCGCTGCAGATCAGACAGCGACTACAGTGCGGATTAGAAGCAGAATAAACATTTACATTAAGTGACTCACCGGTGACGTCTCAGATTCTAGTTCTTTTCTTCTCCCGTCGGTCCAGACATCTATGATGGATTTCTACCGGCCATGACCCATTTCTGCAGTTTTCCGCTCAGATGTCTTCAGCTTCTCCCTTTTAAAACATTTCTGCACCTATAAACAAAGTTAAAATTCTCAACACCTCTAAATATAATAAACCACCATACACTGCACCTCTAACGATTATAGCGCCATACATTGTGTCCCTGATTATAATAGTACCATACACTGTCACACACACACACCGTGCCCCCAGTAGATAGTGCCCCCATAGCCACCATGCTGCCCTACATATAGCTTCCCCTATAGATAGTGCTCCACGTATAGCCCACCTCTGTAGACAGTGCCCTTCATATAGCCACCCTGTTGCTAGTGCCCCACAGGTAACCCACCCCTGTATATAGTGTCCCACATATAGCCCACCCCTATAGAAAGTGCCATAAAAAATAGCTCCCAAATAGATAGTGCTCTACATATAGCCCACCCCTGTATAGTGTCTCACATATAGCTCCCCCTGTATATAGTGCCCCACATATAGACCACCCTGTAGATAGTGCCCCACATAAAGACCCCCTGTAGATAGTGGCCCACATATAGACCCCCCGTAGATAGTGGCCCACATACAGACCCCCCTGTAGATTGTGCCCCACATCCCGACATACAGACAACCCCTGTAGCTAGTGCCCCTATAGCTAGTGTATATAGTGGCCCACATATAGACGACCCACCTGTAGATAGAGTCCCCACTATAGATAATGGCATTAACAATTTTATGAGAAAAAAAAAACTTTACATACTCACATGATCCCATTCCTGTTCGCTGGCGATGCAGAACTGCAGATCCGCACCTCTGGGATCCGCACCTATCTCTAGAACGGGACCCTGTTCTACCTTGCTCAGCTCCCGCTGCCTCCCAGGCACTTCCTGATTAGGTGGTTGGGAGTTACGGAAACAGCCGAGCACGCTGAGCTATGCTGTTTCCAGAATTCCCATAGAAGTGAATGAGAGTTACGGAAAGCACGTAGCACAGTGAGGTGTGCTGTTTCCGTAACTCGGTAGCTACGGAAACAGCATAGTTCACCGTGCTGCGCTGTTTCCATAACTCCCATTCACTTTTTTGCGAGCTCGGCTCTTTCCGTAATTTGTTGTTACCCACCACTTACTGGGTCCCACCTTTTTTGATATAGTCTTTATTATACAGGTCGTTATGCTTGCGGCGATACCATATATGTGTATTTTATTTGTAACACTTTTGCTAAATAAAACCCCACCTTGCGGAAAAAAATGGAGCTTAATGATACAGTATATTTAATTCAGGTCACCTTAGAATATTTTATTTTCTAGATTTCTACTAGTGTACCTCAATTTCTCTATGATGAATAAAACATTTTTTGAATTTTCTGTGTATATAATAAATATATTGGACTGCTTACATTAAACCCATTCCAAGTTACTATCACTGAATATCATATGACTAATCCTGTTTATAGTTTGACTTGTTTACAGTAAATGGTAAAGCAGAGAAATTTTTCCGTGCCATGGATTTGTGAAATATATGTCAAGTATATGGACAGCTTCTCACCAGAGCCGGTTTATAGGAAGGGGAAAAAGGGCTATTGCCCAGTTACCTCCTGCGCTTCCTAGACAAAACATTGGAGTTGAAAAGTTTTTAATGTACCTCTGACATTATAAAAGTTTTGAAATTTCACAGGATAGGTGAGTATGTATCTTTTACACTATATATAAGTGTTAGGGTATATGCACACAACCTATTTTCAGACGTAATGGAGGCATTTTACGCCTCAAATTACGCCTGAAAAGACGGCTCCAATACGTCGGCAAACATCTGCCCATTGCTTGCAATGGGTCTTACAATGTTCTGTGCAGACGAGCTGTAATTTTACGCATCGCTGTCAAAAGACGGAGCGTAAAATTATGCCTGCGTCAAAGAAGTGCAGGACACTTCTTGGGACATAATTGGAGCCGTTTTTTATTGACTCCATTGAAAAACAGCTCCAATTACATCCGTAATGGACACCGCGAAAAACGCGTGCAGTTGTAAAAACTTCTGAAATTCAGGAGCTGTTTTCGCCTGAAAACAGCTCCGTAATTTCAGACGTATTTTGCGTTGCCGTGTGAACATACCCTTAGAGCTGTAATTCCCCATCTATCAGCATTGCTGACTAGAAGAAATTTGGTGACCGAGCTTTAGGGTTAGCAACCATACGTAAGCAGGATTTTTTTTTCAAGTTCAGATTTTTTTTTTCATTATTATTATTAATAAATAAAGGCACAAAGTAAGACTTTTATGCAACAATTGCAAAATTTTTCAAGCAAACGCCTCTCTGTATGTACCCACCTTAACGTATATATTTATTGTTTGGCACATGCCACCTGAGCCCCTGCACAAGCCCTTAGCAACAAAGTGGTTAATGGTAACCACCATAATGAATGAGTTGGTTTGAAAGCCTTTAAAATTGAAGGGGAATTCCACTCAAACCTTTTATTTCACAGTTCCTGAGTTTTAAAGGTCCCTTGATAAGACATTCATAACGGCAGGGGTACACAGTGGAGGTAATGAATAATATACAATCATTTTACTATATATAACCCTCGTTTTTGTTTTTCATCTTAGATGGAGACAGTTTTTAATAACACGAATGCGTGGAATGTTTATAGGATGTGACTCCGCCAATGGTCTTTGTGTTGTGTGCCCTTTACTGTAGAACTTTTCTTTCATGCACAGTGGGGAACTTTGGTTTAGCAACTCATTTGCAAGGGATTATTAAAAACAAAATTTGGTACACAATAAAGACAGAGGAGACGTGCTGCTTAGACATGGCTTCACACATGAATGGGAAAATCCAATTGCCAGATCATTTTAAACCTACAAAATACAGCTTGCTATTTGTATCATAAGAAAACAATAGAGCCAGAATGTGGTTATTAACTCCATAGAATGGAGAGAATACTGACAGGCTTTATCCTTCTCCCCTTTAAGGCACCTTCACATCTCGTTATTGCATTCCGTCAGAGGTATACATCGGGAAGACTCCCGACGTAAACCTCAGACAGGCTACAACGTGTCACACTGCATAGGCATACAGTGGGATACATTGCCCCGAACAGCAGCACCCTCACACACACTTTGGACAGAGAGCATTAGGAAGCACTCTGCCTGAGGAAGCTCCTGATGCCAATATTTATATATCGACAGTGACGTCAGGATCTTGCCAGGGCATAGTGCTACCTGATGCTCTGCCCAGGGACTCCGGCCACGTTGAAGCTCCTGACGTCACTATCCATATAGGGCAGAGCCCTTTCTTGATGCTCTGCCCGGAGAGTCTGACCCAGGGGAGGTCCTAACATCAATGTCCATATATGGACAGTGACGTCAGTAGTTTGTGGGCAGAGAACTTCTGATGCTCTACTCGAAGATTCTGGCCCTGGGGAGGCTCCTGACATCCCTGTCCATATATGGACAGTGAAGTCAGGAGCTTCCAAAGGGCCAAAATCCGCAGGCAGAGCACTTCCAATGCTTTACCCGTCTATGCTATTCCATCCTTCAAAAAAGGTATACTGAAGAATACCAGTCCAACAGAGGCCGAAAGGACACTCTTTTGGCATCCGTCGGGCTAATGGAACCCTATGGACAGCTTTCCCGATGTACACGATAAGCTTAGGAACTTTTCTTTTTAAATAATGTTTTTTGCAGTTTCTTCATTCTGCAGCTTTTCCATTATGATGGTACCAAACATTGGGGCAGATTTAATAATGCTTTTTAAGATTTAGACATTGTAAACTAATTAAATGTCACAGTGACGCACATTGTATGATACATTTTTGTGCATCTTGTTAGACACTTTTCTCTTCCTTATACCACCTCTTGATTGGCTTAGTTTGCATTTGGTGCACGTTGGCACATTTTAAGTCACGTCCCCTTATCTACACACTTTTGAAAAGTTTCTAGTGAGGCGCAAACATCTGTTCTTTTTTACGCATTTGCTATATAAGTAGGTCTAAAACTTGATGCGACATTATGCGCCGGAGTTATGAGACACATTTTGGCACATTTTAATACAAGGTCTAGACGCAATCCCATTAGTAAATCTGCCCAATCAACTTTTCTCCAGCTTATGTCCTATTTTACTTATTTTGCCTTCTTGCATTGATCCCATTCTAGATCATGAACTGTTCTATAAATGTTCAACATCTGATCTTGTTCAATATGCTAGTCAAAAAGTCTAGCATTTGCTTTTTTTTTTAATCTGTATTGTGGAAAAAATATAAATTATAATTTATTGTTTCCAAGTCTCCTTGAAGCCTCCAGTTATTAACGGAAACACTTGTATTTTCTTACAAGTTAGAATCCTCAATATAACTGTTACTCACCTCTCACCATACCAGCGGTTTGTCCCTGCTGGAGGCTGCAGATCTGTTCCTCCAGTCTGCAGCTCTTCTCCTTCATGCTGTTGTGTGCCCCAGGTTGCCATGGCAACCAGCACTTTTCGCCTGCAGATTAGGGTACAGCCTTGTATGGCTTTGTTCCTAACTCTGACCTTGCCTCTGTTTTGGATATTGCTTCTGTCTTGCTCCTTGGATTTGTCACATGGTACCTGTTGTCCTACTCCTGGTTCTGACCCTCGGACCCTTTTCTATGATTCCCGTTTTATTCTATGGCTTGTCGCATCCTGATCGCTTCTCTTTGACTACTATTGGCTTCGTTCCTGACTTCTCTACAGTACCTTCAGTGAACTTGATGCCAATTGGTGACTACTCAGGGGACTGCAACCAGGAAATCTCACTGGGAAAGTTCTCACCTCCTTGTAGGTGGTTAAGAACAGCCTGACGACGCTATAGTTCCTACAGCGCACATGACACCAATCGGTGACTATTTTGGGGACTGCAACCTGGAAATCAGAAAGTCCATACCTCCTTGAGGGGGGGGGGGGGATTCAGGGTGAAGAAAGAGAAGATTCCTAAGACTTCGCAGCCCAGTTTAGCCAGCGCCAAACTGACTGGAGGATCCACATTTCTGGTGAGAAGTGCAACAATGTGATTTATTCACCAAAGATCCACATCATTTTGGCTCTAGATCTTTCTAAAGCTAGATGAATGCCTCATGTGGGCTGAAACATTGTGGGTGTTTTGAATTGCGTAGCACCCCCTTTTACTTCATTATTTAGCATCTCACTACACTACTGTTGTATTTCCTGTATAGACAAAAACTGCACACAAAGATTTGTTGCTGACATAACATATCATCCAATATCTTTTAGTTTTAAGAACGCTATGTATGGTCAGCACAAGGAAAGTTATTAAGATCATAAAATTAAAATGATTATAGTCCATGTCCACCTTTGCAATCAATTTTTATTTTATTGTTCTAGTGCATTTAAAATGAAAAAATAAGCAATCTTGTAAATCATCTTTAATAAAAAATATCCTATTGTTTTGTGTGCCTCTGACACACACAATCTAACCCTAAGGGTATGTTAACACGGCTTATTTTTAGGCGTTCTTCGAGCCGTAAACACCCCAAACAAAGTCTAAAAAAACTAAAGCTGAACGCCTCCAAACATCTGCCCATTGAATATCAATGGGAAAAACTGCAGTTCGTTCCGACGGGGCATTTTTTTATGTGGCCATTTAGAAAAACGGCGCATAAAAAAAGTCCTATAAAAAGAAGTGCATGTCACTTCTTGAGCCGTTTTTTGAGCCGTTTTTCATTGTCTCGATAGAAAAACAGCTCTAAAAGGTCTGTAAAAAAGCATCAAAAAATGCTTGATGCTTAAAAAACGGCTAAAAATCAGAGGCTGTTTTCCCTTCGAAAACAGCTCTGTATTTTACAGCCATTTTTTATTCAGTCTGTGAACATACCCTAATACTGATCAAATCTAAGTTGACTGATGGATTCGGCTTACAACAGAATTATGCAGCTTCTATGTATAGTGGATCCAAAGAAGCTGCAGCGCTAAAACGAAATATATTGGAAAAAAAAATAACTATATTAGAAAATGTTTATTATGCCCAAACAAGCAATCAAATGTTTTTTTTTTATAGCCGTTAAATTAAGTATGTTGAATTTTTCCAGTGGATTCATTTGATCCTCCCATGAGTGAAGCAGCACCATAGGGTGCAGCTGCTCCCCCACCCTATTTCATCATAATTAATATTCAGATTCAGATAAGCTGACTAATAATTTTTCTATCTTTAGGTGGATGATATGCTTGTTGGATCCCCCTAGTTTCTAGTTGAGAGCATGGTTCAAAATAAGTAATGTTAGATTAGTCTCCTAAAATTTACCTCTACCAGTTATATTTTCTGTCTGTAACATGAGATAACATACATATATAATATAAGAATATAATGTCACTTGAAGCCTCATACACAAGTTTACCCACTAATACTGGACTGGATAAATTAGTCAATGCTGAAAGAATTTTGTATGAATTTATTTAAGCTGGGCCAATGGATCATGTGATATCTTTGCTACTTTGTAATGGTCTGACAGATATAGAGTAACTAGGTACTAAAAAAATATTGCCTTATAAATAAAGTCAACGTTTATTAAGGCATTCATCTAAAGCGCCCTACATCTGACAGTATTTGCCGAGATATTAGTACATGATTAAGTTTAGCTGTCAATTTTGGCCTTCAGTCGCTTATCTATATCTAAGCAAATGGAAATGTAACAACTTTGCTTCTACCATAAAATATGAGTAAAATTTCAAAAGCAGAAGATAAGAGGGTGCACGTGGTTTTAGTGAAGTCTTAAGCTGCATCACCGTTGACAAGTCTTTGCAGGTGCCTGTCTGCAAGTTAAATGGGGAATTTGAGTAAGGCCTCATTAATCATAGTGATATATGGCTTATGGAAGTTAGTTACCCTAGGGTACCTCCAATTTATGCAATTTATGACTGTATATAGAAATCTTTGTCTAACACTTGATTGTCCTATATATTCTATATATTGTCTGAGTGTGAAAAATAAAATGTCTTCAATCAGTGGCATAACTAGGGGTTTAGCACAGGAAGGGGGGCCAAACACATCTGGGTTGGCCCTAAACCCCAACCCAGTGGGCCCCCACACAATATAACGACCCCTTAGTGGCCTCCACAGTATTATACCATTATAGCTGCCCCCACACAGGATAATGCCCCTTTAGCTGCCCCACACACAGTATAATGACCCTAAAGCTGCCTCCCTTCACAGAATAATGCCCCAAAAACTGCCCCCACACAGTATGACCCCTTAGTGCCCCACACAGTATAATGCCCCATAGCTGCCCCCACACAGTATAATGCCCCTATAGCTGCCTTATACAGTATAATACCCCATAGCTTCCCCTCAATACAGTATAATACCCCTATAACTGGCCTAATACAGTATAAGGCCCCATAGGTGCCCCCATACCGTATATTGCCCCATAGCGGCCCCCATAACCAGTATAATGCCCCCATAGTGCCTAATAAAAAAAGAATACAATTAATACTCACCTATCCCCGTTCCCACTACGAGTGGAGGAGATCCCTCTGCTCTGTGAAGTGTGGTTTGGCACAGACAGACGCGATTACATCACTATATCGTGCCTGTCTGCGCTGAGCCACTTACGACCAGCAATACATAGTGAATGCTGGAGCAAGGAGCTGTCAGCTCCCTGCTCCAGTTTTGGTTTAAACTGCATTTGCATTCTGGGGATGCAGATACAGTTGAAAGATGCCACCGCTGGGGGAAGGGGGGGCATTACACACAGAGTGATCTATTTCCAGTATTTTTTTCTTTTAATGTTGATGATTATGTTAACAGTTAATGAAAACCCAAAATTTAGCCTCTCAGAAAATTACAATATTATATAAGTCCAATTTCAGAAATGATTTTTAAAACAAAATGTTGGCCTACTGAAAAGTATGTACAGTATATGCATGCAATACTTGGTCGGGGCTCCTTTTGCATGAATTACTGCATCAATGCAGCGTGGCATGGAGGCGATCAGCCTGTGGCACTGCTGAGGTGTTATGGAAGCCCAGGTTGCTTTGATTGCGGCCTTCAGCTCGTCTGCATTGTTGGGTCTGGTGTCTCATCTTCCTCTTGACAAAATCCCATAGATTCTCTATGGGGCTTAGGTCAGGCGAGTTTGCTGGCCAATCAAGCGCAGTGATACTGTGGTTATTAAACCAGGAATTGGTACTTTTGGCAGTGTGGGCAGGTGCCAAGTCCTGCTGGAAAATGAAATCAGCATCTCCATAAAACTTGTCAGCAGAGGGAAGCATGAAGTGCTCTAAAATTTCCTGGTAGATGTCTGCGTTGACTCTGGACTTGATATAACACAGTGAACCAACACTTGCAGATGACATGTCTCCCCAAACCATCACTGAACACTTCACACTGGACCGCAAGCAACTTGGATTGAGTGCCTCTCCACTCTTCCTCCACAGTCTGGTACTTTGATTTCCAAATGAAATGCAAAATTTACTTTCATCTGAAAACAGGACTTTGGACCATTGAGCAACAGACCGGTCCTTTTTCTCCTTAGCCCAGGTAAGACGCTTCTGACGTTGTCTCTGGGTCATGAGTGGATTGACACAAGGAATGCGACAGTTGTAGCCAGTGGCGGATTAAGTAGACCATAGGCCCTGGGCTGTTACCCAAACTTGGGCCCCCCTTCCGCACCGCCGCCCAGCCGCGCCGTAACTATTTTTAACACTACCTTGTTGGGCAAGCATTAACAAATGGGTGTTACGATTCCCCTCGTCACAGGGCTGTGTCCCTACATACTGACAGTATCACACTGTGCAGGGACACATCCTCCTGACAAGGGGAATTGTCTATCAGTCCTGGACTGCAGAAAGTCTTTTTGTAAAATACAAGGATTTCCTATAATAAACATGTCAGGAGAGATGACAGATTCTCTATAACTCTAGTGACTCACAGGTGACGACATCTCAGATTCTAGTAGTTTTTTTCCTCTTTTCTTCTCCATCTAGTCCAGAGCTCATGACGACTTCTCCCGGCCATGACCCATTTCTGCAGAATTTGCCACTCAGATGTCTTTGGCTCCTCACTTTTCCAACATTTCCACACCTATAAACGAAAATAAAATTATCATGGTGCCACATAGTGTGCCCCTAAATATAATAGCACCAAACACTGCGCGCCTGAATATAATACCATACACTGTAAAACACCACATACACACAGCCCCCTGTACACAGTGCCACACACAGCCCCCTGTTTATATCATAGATCCCCCTATAGCTAGCACCACACACATACCCCCCGTAGAGAGCGTTACATACAGCCCCCTATAGATAGCGCCATACAGCACTCCCCCTCTTGTAAATAGCGCCAGAGAGCCCCCCTGCAAAGAGCGCCACATACATACCGCTGTGGATAGCGCCACACAGCCCCCCTTGTATATAGTGCTACACAGCCCTCCCCCTTTGTACATAGTGTCAAACAGCGCTCCCCCCTTGTATATAGTGTCACACAGCGCTCCCCCCTTTGTATATAGGGCCACACAGCGCTCCCCCTTGTATATAGGGCCACATAGCGTTCCCCCCTTGTATATGGTGCACACAGCGCTCCCCCCTTTGCATATAGTGCAACACAGCACTCCCCTCCCCCCTTGTATATAGGGTCACACAGCACTTCTCCCCCTTGTATATAGGGCTACACGGCGCTTCTCCCTTGTATATAGGGCCACATAGCGCTCCCCCTTGCATATAGTGCACACATCGCTCCCCCTTTGTATATAGTGCCACACCGCTCCCCTCCCCCCTTGTATATAGGGTCACACAGCACTTCTCCCCCTTGTATATAGGGCTACACAGCACTTCTCCCCCTTGTATATA
This sequence comes from Rhinoderma darwinii, assembly GCF_050947455.1. Lineage (NCBI taxonomy): Eukaryota > Metazoa > Chordata > Amphibia > Anura > Rhinodermatidae > Rhinoderma > Rhinoderma darwinii. The sequence goes on from NC_134687.1 coordinate 304,087,188, forward strand.
GGGCTACACAGCGCTTCCCCCTTGTATATAGGGCCACATAGCGCTCCCCCTTGCATATAGTGCACACAGCGCTCCCCCTTTGTATATAGTGCACACAGCGCTCCCCCTTTGTATATAGTGCACACAGCGCTCTCCCTTTGTATATAGTGCACACAGCGCTCCCCTTTGTATATAGTGCACACAGCGCTCCCCCTTTGTATATAATGCACACAGTGCTCCCCCTTTGTATATAGGGCCACACAGCACTCCGCCCCTTGTATATAGTGTTACAGAGCACTCCCTCCCTTTGTATATAGTGTCACACAGCGCTCCCCTCCCCCTTGTATATAGGCCCACACAGCGCTACCCTCCCCTTTGTATATAGGGCCAACCAGCTCTCCCTCTTGTATATAGTGTAACGGAGCACTCCCCCCCTCCTTGAATATATACACAGCGCTACCCCCACCTAAAAAAAATAATATATATATATATTAATTACCTTGACCCGTGGCGGCCACTCCAGCTGGACGCATGTGAATCCTCCGGACTAGACGCATACGCAGACCGGCGTGATGCAGTACCTCATCACACCGGCCTGCACAGGGAGTCTTCCCAGCGCCTTATAGGCTGCAGGCCTAACGTGGCCTGCAGCCTATAATATTCATTTGTATCTGAGTCCTGTGGACTCAGATACAAATGAATGTGGCTGCCGCTAGCACCGGGGCCCCCTCCGGTGCTAGCAACACCACCAGGCATGAGGGGGCCCGTGCGGTCATGTGTGGTTCGGGCGGCTATGGGCCCCTCGGGAGCCTTGGGTCTTGTGCGGCTGCCCAAACCGCCCTAATGATGATCCACCACTGGTTGTAGTCAATGTCCTGGATACGTCTGTGTGTGGTGGCTCTTGAAGAACTGACTCCAGCCATAGTCCACTCCTTGTGAATCTCCCCCAGATTCTTGAATGGCATTAACTTGACAATCCTTTCAAGGCTGCGGTTATCCCTGTTGCTTGTGTACCTTTTTCTACCACACTTTTTCCTTCCTCTCAACTGTCCATTAATATGCTTGGATACAGCACTCTGTGAACAGCCAGCTTCTTTAGCAATGTCCTTTTGTGGCCCTTTTACAGCGGCCGATAAGCGAGCGCCGATCAACGAGACATCGTTTATCGGCGCTCGTTTGCTCTAGTCACACGAAGCTATGGATGGGGACGAGCGGTCGTTACTCTATTCGCTCGTCCCCATACATTATTATCATGTCGGCAGCCCGTCTCCCCGTTTACACAGGGAGATGTGCTGCCGACAGAGATAATATTTTACTTTTTTAAAACGATACGACCAGCAGATGATCAAGCGTTTGCTCGTTCATCTGCTGATCGTTCCCCTGTTTACACAGGGCAATTATCGTTATATGAACACTATATGAACACTAGTCTGCCTCCAGTGTAAAACCCCCTTTACCCTGGAGGGTGTCAATGACTGTCTTCTGGACAACTGTCAAGTCAGCAGTCTTCCCCATGATTGTGTAGCCTACTGAACCAGACTGTTGGACCATTTAAAGGCTTAGGAAACCTTTGCAGGTGTTCTGTGTTGTTTAGCTGATTAGAGTGTCACACCATGAGTCTACAATCTTCAACTTTTACCCAATTTTCTAATTTTCTGAGACACAAATTTTGGGTTTTCATTAATTGTTTGCCATAATCATCAACATTAAAAGAAAAAAAATGCTGGAAATAGATCACTCTGTGTGTAATGAATCTATATAATATATGAGTTTCACTTTTTGAATTGAATTACTGAAATAAATTAACTTTTTGATGATATTCTAATTCATTGAGAAGGACCTGTAGTGCTGTCAGCAGTTTTGAATGGAGTGCTGCTGCAGAGCATGGGCACCATCTGCAGGGGAAAGGTTGTGTTCACGTGTTGCAGTCAATTTGCGTTTCGAACATAGCGAAAATCTATTGTGAACACAGCTAAATGTGCAACTGCTCTCAGCTTCCCCCAGCAAAAAGAGGTGATGGACGGTGGGTTTTAGCTGCAGCATCTGGAGCAATCAGCTGATCACCAGTGGATCCTCATTTAGAGAAGCCCTTTTACAGGCTATATAGAAATGTGTCCCTACTGTAGGTATGTGTTTCTATTCATCCACTACGGAATATGTTATCACTATATACATAACAGGGAATATATAATAAATAAATGTGTATCACATCGATGGGAAGATTTCTATGACATGGCAAGTAGCTGAAGCTGGAGGCCCGGGTTCCAGTTCATATAATGTGCATTAGCTGAACAAAGCAGATGAAAGATTAATTTTTATCACTAAGTTTATTTAGAAAATGAAAGATCATTGTATAGACTTGAATTTAGTGCTTGCTAGGAATGCAGGTCCTGGAAACATGAAACCCTTTAAAACACATACGCGTGTGGAGCTATGCTATATTTTTCTGTCCCCAATGACAGGAAAAGCCTGTCACCTCTAATGCTATGCACAATGTCGTTTGTGTGCCACTTCGCCTGCTCTGGAGCTGATATCTATCGCTAGGTGTCACTAGAAAAATGGAGCTTCTATTTCCAGTATCTGCACTATTAGGATGGGGAGGGAGGGTTAGTGGGATATTTATACACTTACACACTGGGAGGGAGGCTTCAAAATGTCAGCGCAAAACAGATTCCTTGGAGTAGATGTAATGAGCTCATAGGGATTTGCCTAATTATCTATAGATTTAGCCACCTTTCTTCTCCACGACACCCCATACAGCTGTACGCAAACACGCCATGTGTGCCAGTATACTGCAGGTTGTGTCAGTTTGCTGTCAACTAGAGTAGGAGATTTCAAGGCTACAGAATTACCAGTGTCACATGAATCACTCCCTAATGTCCTATTGAGGTCAGTGATATCCTTTTTTCTGTTTATTGGTCAGCCCCTTATAAAGTACAAACCTTATAACATCATAAAAAGTGCTGCCAAAATCAGTCCCAGTATATATATATATATATATATATATATATATATATATATATATATATATATATATATATATATATATATAGAGTTATAGATATATATATAATTTTTTTTATAGTAAGCCCAAGTTACCAATATTATCCTGGGTTTGAAAGGTCCCACAAAAACGCAGTAATACACAAAGGTAACTACTAAAAGGAGACATGAAGAAAATTAAAAACGGTCCTTTTGTGTACATTACAGATGTGAAAAACCTTTTTTATATCTAATTTCTATGCTGATATATAATCGCTAGTAGTTTACAGGCCTAAGGCTGCACTACTAAAAGATACTAAGGACATTTCTTGTTCTTAATTCTGTCAGGTGCCTTGTTGTCATGATATAACTGCCACTATTCAAGCCAGGTAGGATGTAGATATTGTAGATTTGGTCTGTATGACAACAAGGCACCTGAAATCATTATGGGAATGTCATTAGATCGGCCCTGTACACACGGAGGTTTTTTTTTACACAGGGAGATGTGTTGCTCAAAATTTTTTCAGGGATTTGGAGGCAGATTTTGACTTGCCTGCAAATTTCTGCCATGATTTTCGCAGCATTGTTCGCCCACGGCCATTGAGCGCTGCGGGCGAAAAACGCCTTCTCTATTTCCCATTGATTTCAATGAGAGGTCCGAGGCAGAACCGCGGCAAGTAAGAGCATACCGCTTTTTCTTACCGCGAGCGAGAAAAAAAATACCTCTGCCTCCCATTGACATCAATGGGAGGCAGTTTCGGACATTTTTTGCTGCTGATTCCGACGCAGTTTCCACGTCGAAATCAGCTTCCAAAAACCTTGTGTGAACTGGTCCTAAGTAGTGCAGCCTCAGGCTTTGGATTTGCAGGATACAGATAAAGTGTAGTACTAGTTCCAATAAAGGAACATAATTATAGGCATCATTATGAGGATATGCTCACTCTGCTGTTCTCAGAGAATATTCATATAGACTCATGCAATGAATCACACACTATGCACATTGTCCACAAACATTTGCTGCATGGGAAGCTTTTATATTAGATGCAATGACGTGCTGTGAGATGCTTATATATGTGTGTCAAGGCATGGGGGCTAACCAAAACTCCCCTCTACTTATAGATTTAATGTTAAACTAAACACATACGCATCTTGTTGAAGGAAAATGCTCATTAAAATGTTTTATTTATTTATATGTACCTCACAGTTCCTTTTAAGTATGTCCTCTAAGCAATGATTCTGATAAAATATTAGGTTTCCGACACCAGCCAAAGAATCCGTGCTCCACAGGGAACCATACACTTGGGGAAAGCTCACACGTCTTCTGCCATAATAATGTCAAAGTGGATGCTGTTCCCTTCTGCACTGTGTAGAAAATCTAATATGGATTTTCTGCTGTAATTTAACTGTGCATCAAATGTCTATTATTTTCGGTTCTTATGTTTAAATTCTTTTAAGATTTCTGGAAACGTTAGTGAAGTGCAGAATATTAGTAGCTTTCAGGGCATTTTGCAGAGAGCAGGAGACTTAATGTTTAATTAAAGGGGTTCTCCAGGCATTTTATATGGGCTATCCTCAGGATAGGTCATCAATATCAGATCTCAGGGGTCCACTTAAATGGGACCGGAACTGCAATCGCAGGCACAGCCGCTAGGCCATCTATATAAAATGCTTGGAGAACCCCTTTGAGTATGTTCACACAGGGAGGATATGCTGAATGAAAGCAGACAGCGTATCTGCCCTGGTTCCCGCAGGGAATTCCGGTGGAAAAACCGAACCAAATTGTGGTGGAGTTTTTTGGGCAGAATGTCCGCTGCGGAAAACAGCACTTAATTTTAAAAAAAAGTGTTCATACTTACCTGTAGCTATGGCGACGCGTCACCCTGACTTCCTGCAGCCCGGCCTCCTGGGATTATGTTTCATCCCATGTGACCGCTGCAGCCTGTGATTTTTCTGAGCTGCGCTTTTTGCGGCTTAATCGCAGCTTTTCCGCTGCAAAAATTGCAACATCTGCTATTTTGTTGTGGGCTTTACATCCACATTGAATTCAGTGGGGAAAACCTGCGACAGAAAACTAGCGATTCCACAGCATAAATTGACATGCTGCGGATTGAAAAAACGCACTGCAGGTCAATTTATGAACATTTTTTCGGCGGGTTTTCTACACAGCACGTGAATGAGATTTGTTCAAATCTCATCCACTTTGCTGCTATTGTAATGCGCTGCAGATTTTTCGCAATGAAATCCGTTGCGGATATTTACACTACGTGTGGACCTGACCTAAATAAGTAAGGCCAGTTTCACACTTGCGTAATATGGGTGCATTTTTTCTAATGACCTAAACTAACATAAATTTCTGGATTTGTGAAAGAGCTCTTGCCATAGACTTTAAGGCTGGGTTCACACGTGGCGGAATTTCACTAGAATTCACTAGAATTCCGCTGCGGACACTCCGCAGCGTTAATCCGCAGCGGAGCCGTTTCTCCATTGACTTCCACTTCTATTTAGAAGTGTTCGTTTAGACGATGCGTAAAATTCCACTGCGGAGCATAGGCTGCGGAGCTGAATTTGGTGTCCGCAGCATGCTCTGTCTGTTGCGGACCAGTGGCGGACTGGTTGCGGACTCATGGCGGAATTTCTCCATTGACTTCAATGGAGATTCTAAATTCCGCAATGAAGTCCGCAGCTGTCATGCACATGTTATGTGTGATGCGGATGCGTCTTGCTTTTTTGACATGACATTTCTTCATTCTGGCTGGACCTATGTATTTCTAGGTCTACAGCCAGACTGAGGAAGTCAATGGGGCTCCCGTAATTACGGGAGCGTTGCTAGGAGACGTCAGTAAATAGTCACTGTCCAGGGTGCTGAAAGAGTTAAGCGATCGGCAGTAACTGTTTCTGCACCCTGGACAGTGACTACCAATCCCAATATACAGCAACCTGTAAAAAAATAGAAGTTCATACTTACCGTGAACTCCCTGCTTCTGTCTCCAGTCCGGCTTCCCAGGATGACGTTTCAGTCTAAGTGACGGCTGCAGCCAATCACAGGCTGCAGCGGTCACATGGACTGCCGCGTCATCCAGGGAGGTCGGGCTGGATGCCGAAAGAGGGACGCGTCACCAAGAGAACGGCCGGTAAGTATGAAATTCGTTTACTTTCACTAGGGAAAGTGCTGTCCCTTCTCTCTATGCTGCACTGATAGAGAGAAGGGAAGCACTTTTCCCGCAGTCCGCAGCAGCTAGTCCGCATCAATTTACTGCACATTTTGGGCAGATCCGCCGCAGAATCTGCAACGCAGATTCTGTGCGGCATTGATGCGGACAGTTGCGGAGGAAATCCGCCACGTGGGGGCATGCCCTAAGGGAAAGGGCGGCCACCTCGGAATCTCGCATCTGTCATGCATCTATTTCGTATCCTGTGGATATACCATAAATGCCTATGATGGGATAAACACTTTAATATATGTACAATATAGGGGGGTAGAAAATGACAAATTTGAGTGGGGGGGGGGGGGGGGGATATAGGTAATGTTCTAATATACTTAATACTAATAATATTTTGATAATATTCACTTCACTGCATTTCATATGTATTTCAATTCCATTGCTATTTCATGTCTTTCCTAATAACGTCCCAAACCTGCATTTCTGGAGTTACACAATTGGGCAGCCCAGTGAAAATTTGATGTGGTTGGGTAGAATTGAGCAATCACAGGGATTGTGGAAAGAGGGTGTTATACAGACCTCTAGTGGGCACAATTTATAATTCAGCTACCATCTTCACCTGTAAACTGTTTCACATACATAACCATATTTTTCTTACTCAAACATTTTGGTGCAGAAGAATATAGAGGATAACATGGACTTTATAATAGGCACAAACTACAGCATGGGAGACCAGAAGCAAAAGCATATATCTATAAACAAACAGGGCCTGAAGCGCTACGCTACAAATTTCTTTAGGGTTGGGGCTACGCACAGACTTCTTATAGCACAACAGCTGCATGTCCTGTATGTGAGGATTTTATGAGACACAACAAAATAGAAAGAATAAAGACCAGGGGAGAAAAGAGTTGCAATAAAAAAAACACAAAAAACTGCAAAGCGCAACTAAGTAATACATGTCAAGCAAATAACAGCCTAGGTGATACCAGTGTTGTTGTTACAAGATATTGTTACTCATAGTTACCGGTAATAAGAGGACAAAGTAACGCATGTACTGAAGTACTAAGTTCCCCAAAAAAACAGTAATGCCATACTTTACAATTACTCTGCATATTACTTGCAACATGATATCTCCGCCAAATGGACAGAGATAAGACGCCAGACATCACTGTACCTTATCCTCTTGGGATAAAATAGGCAACGTAATCCCACCTTCCCCACCCATGTATCTTCCATAGGCCCCATAGACAATTGATCATTGGAGATCTTGACCATCTAATGGCTATATTGTGCATTTTTATACAACACCATTATCCCAAAAAACAGAACAGATCGGTGGGCTTTTACATTTTTTTAGGCTTCCTGGTCTTTGTAACCATCTGATTATGTTCCTAAAAATAAAAGGGGAAGGGTGTTGGGTAATGTTACAAAAGCATGATAAAGACCCAACTGACAATTTTGATTGTAGTCTCACCGAGTTCCCAGGGCAGAAACAGATGTAAAATTATCAGAAACAAATGTAACTACAGAAAAGGAGCCAGAATCGTAGCCTGCTTTACATCCACAATGGCATACATTAGTCGTGTATATTGCAAACATTTATCAATAGAAAATGATCAATTGTATTAATTTTATTTCTCTATCCATGACTGCTTCTATCTTTAAATGACTTTCCTGATGCAAAAGCAGGACTCTATTGGAGGAGGGGTAGGCGAGGTATTCCACCGCCTACAACATCATTGAGAACTTCAGGTTGGGGGCACAATTTATGGATTAAAAAAACACTCTGCCCGTACAGCCGCTTAAATGATAATGCTGGGATTCAATGAGTGTTATCCCTGTATTAGAGAAAAGCTAATTTGTGAGGGAACAGCACGCAGGTGTGACAGCTTCCACTGTCACCAATCAGTGCTGCCCTGTAGAAGGAAGAGGCTGATTCAAGAGAGCAAGTGCCAGGCGGTAGTGTTCATATATATGCAGTATATACGCAGTTTAGCCATAACATTAAAACCACCTGCCTATTATCGTGTAGGTCCCCCTTCACCGGTAGGTGGTTTTAATGTTATGGCTGAACAGTGTATAATACACAAGAGAGAAATGTAACCACTAGAGGAGCTGTAGGAGCTAGAGGACCCTACTACAAACATAAGGTAGGGTGGCAAGCTGGTCCCGCATTGCAAGCTGCACATGCATTGAGGGGTTGGAGGATATAGATAGAAGGGATTTGTATATATCATATATCAGAACCGCATCCTCTCCCGGCCTCCAGGGCAGGAACAAATGCTCAGAATGCACGACCTTAAAACCAATCAGATTTAAAGGCGGACTACTTAAATCAGCTTCATTCTGTCCTCTGTGCCAGTTATAGGTGTTTCTAATCTGATTTGATTTGTGCTTGTTTTTCCTCCTGAACTTGAACTGTTGCTTCCCTGGCTACTCTTCGGATACTTCACTGTACACCATCATGATCCTGCTTGACTTCCATTGCCTGACTTCTGGCTTGTTTGACTACGCTCATGTGTGTTCCACGGTATCGCATACCATGTTCAGCCTGACCTCTGTTACCGACCACTGGCCTGTTTGACTACTCTCTGGAATCCTTGGCTCATTCGTACCACAAACCCTAACGAGTGGTCCTATACATGAGTTATGCAGTCTGGTTGATTCTTACCGAGGGTATCGCAGGAACCAGATCATTACAGGCTGATTGATACCTGTTGACTGATCTATTGTCCATTCAAATGAGGGACCAAAGAGGGATACCTTCTGAAACCCCTTCCATGGGGACCAAGAGAACTTGTACCACACCTGAGTATTCACCTGACCTTAAACTGTACGTTTACCGATTGTGCCACTGATTACAATAATTTTTGCGGCGGTATGATTCATGAAGATAAATGATTAAGGATTGTTTGTCGTGGTTCTTCATCGTACACACTGGCTAATTATTCTTACGATTACTTGGAAACAAGTGATTCATAACAGTTATTGGCCAGTGGAATGGGCCTCAACAGTCTGCATGATTACATCCACTGTGATTCAATATTATTGCACAATACAATATGATAAAGTCCAAGAGGGGGTGAATACTTCTTATATGCATTGTGCATGCAGTTTTTCTTTTTGAAGTTTTTCCTCGCTGAAGTCAATGGGAAAAGAAAAGCCTTGTAAATACATAATCTATAAAACTGGATTGCAACTGCACATTTAACTAATGTAATGTGTGAATGGAAAAATTATTACATTATCATTAACTAATAACTTTTACCACATATGGAAAAACTGAAGTCGCAGTTTTACCGCAATTCACAAGCGACTTCATAGACTTATGTATAAGTCAAATACTCTAATGTGTGCACAATTGTATGAATGTGTCCAACACCACAATTCTTTTCCATTGGGTAAAGGGGGTTTTACACTGGGCGATTATCGGGCAGACGAGCGTTAATATAACGCTTGTTGCCGATAATTGGCCTGTGTAAACAGGAGAACGATCAGCAGATGAACGAGCAAACGCTCATTCATCTGCTGGTCGTATCGTTTTAAAAAAAGTTAAATATTATCGTTGTCGGCAGCGCATCTCCCTGTGTAAACAGGGAGATGCGCTGCCGACATGATAATAATGTATGGGGACGAGTGATCGGAGTAACGACCGCTCGTCCCCATCCATAGCTCCGTGCGGCAGGAGTAAGCGAGCGCCGATCCACAATGTCTCGTTAAACGGCGCTCGTTGCACTGGCCGCTTATCGGCCGGTGTAAAAGGGACTTTAGTTTGCTGCATTTTCGCGGTTTAGAAGATTTAGGGGGATTGAAATGTGTTTTCTCAGTTACTATAGGTGATTACTGTTTACAATGAAGGTTTAGTTTAAGCTTCTGCTGTAAAACACAGGATAAGCCGGTAATCTGCATATATCAGCCATTTGATCTCCATGTCATGCAGTGACAGCTGTTGGACACAAAGTCTCCCCAGTGCTGTGAATCATCATAAATGTAAAACATTTGCAGTGTGGGGTGAGATCCTTGTATAACCGCTCCATTTTATTTAAAGCTCTTGACTACTAGAATATTCTTAATATGAGGATGTCCGCTGAGGTTGGGGGCCCGATTCTCTGCACCCCTGCCGATCAGCTTTTTTGAAGGTACCGCAGCGTTCATGTGAGCACTACTTCCACTTCATCGCTCACGCTGCTCATGACTTGCCTAAGTAGAGTCGTGTGTTATTGAACATTTTACCTATCCTTTCTTTTCCACCCCTTCATCTAAGAAAAAGACACGTGACAACCGAAGGTGGATGTGAAATGGCCACAGCAGCCGTTTATTAATTTACATTGCTTATAAAATGCAATTTTGATCCGAAACATTCGGATAACTAATTAGGAATCCAACCAGAGAATTCCTCCTATAATTCACATGACCCAACATGGGTCAGAATCATAAATCACAATTAACATTAACCTAATCAGAGCAGGGGAAGTCCTTGAAGCCATTTTTATATATGTTTGTTACCTCGAGTTAGCCATCTGCAACCACCACCAACAATTTACCTCCAGCCGTAAACCAGCTCGGAGGCACCGCTCACCTCTGCAGATGGCTCCAACCACCAGAAGACCACTTCAAAGGGATAACACCCTATGAAGTCTTCAAACAATGTACCTTTTTTGGGGGACGCATACCCCCGATGCGACCCCCCCACCATTTCGTACTGACCAACCTCAAGGACTCCCCCCGCCACAGCGAAACAGGCCTTGACCACCTTAAGCCTGTGAGTTCCTCCACACCACCACCGCCCTTTCAATCAATCCCAACCTCGGTCAGATGCACCCCATCACTCCTCCAGTAATTCCCTTCTCCTGACTCCAAATCCCTGTGCCGCACACAAATGCCCCCATTCTTGCCCACAAAACGGGACACCGCCCGATTCACTTTAATGCGGGCCTTATTAACCCTCTCCATAGACCGAGGCAGCCGCCAATGCTTCCTTGGAACTATGTCGGACCACACTATCACTAGGCCAGGATAAGATACCCATAAACACAACATATCGTGTTTGATATCCCGCACCAACTCCCGAAAAGGGCGAACCCCCAAATCATTGCCCCCCACGTGCAATACCAGGACTTCCGGAACCCTATCCAGCCGAGAGTATGTCTGGAACCCGGCTCCACAACATACCTCTAAATCCTAGCCAATGCAAAACCGCATCCTGCCGCGGAATGCGCAGCTGACGGCCGTCAGGGCGGACGTCCGCCCTCAATGCCCCCCAATGCACGTAAGAGTGTCCTAACAACCACACAAGGCAAGGGAGCTGATCTGAAACGAAAAAGGACAAGCACACACGCTTTAAACAACAAATAATAACATGACTCATAACAAATGAGGGCGCACGTATGACCTAAACCTGTTGGACTCCCAACGGCCAATGCGCCGCACCCCCTCGTCGTCCAACCCCCAGCGCCCCGCCTCAGTTGCTGCGCCAATCCTAAAGGAGTGAGATGAGTAAGGGCCAGCCGCGACTCCGACCGCCGCCAAGCATTTCTTAAATACTGCGCCAAATTGATATCTGGACAAAAATGACCCATTCTCGTGACGTAGTAACGGCAACTCGGGTGACCCCACCCGTGGTTTAAAAGCACGCATGCAAGCGACCGGACACATCGCCGATCCCGGGAGGGAAAACAAAACTATGCGCTTTCCTTTGCCCATTTGATCAGTTTTTGACCGCCGCAACCACAACTCGAGTCTATCCCCATATAGACCCACCTCCTCCAGTCTCAACCCCCCTGCCCGCTTGGTACTAGGTGAAACCAACTCGCCAATTCGAAGTGCACCAAAAAACGCTAAGGAAAATGCTAACTGAAATAACTCCACCTTAGAAGAAGAACGTCAGACAGACCCTAGCGATAAACCCAAAGAAGCGAGGAGAGCAAAAGACACGGGCCGTCTACCATCTGCTTCGACCCTACCTCGACGCAGACCCTTTAAAGCTTGTCCTACTAAAAATTCCTTAGACACATCCCGAAAGCCCCGCAACTTAAAACCAAAAGCCAATGCAGAAACGAAACGATTGACCTTAGCCAGGGAAAACCCCGCCTCCCAAGCATCCCCCAACCAATACAAAAGTGCCACCAACCTGTCTTGATCCGTGCTGACGTTACCCAAATTTCTTACCCACTCCTCCCACTGCTTCCAACAAGCAGAATAAGCACTCCACGTCGTACATGCCAATGACCTTTCAACCAATCGTTCTACGGGGCCAAAACCAGAAACCAGAGATGCTCCGGACAAGCCAAACCGAGCCGCTCCGCTCCCGGTGCCAATTGACGAAATCGATCCCACTGTGAGCGAGAAAGAGCATCAGCGATACAATTCCGTACCCCCGGCACATGCACTGCAACCACCCACGCGTTCAAAGACAAGCACACTAAAACTAAAAGTCGCAACAACTGAACTACCGGAGGAGAAGATGCGGTGATGTTATTAATGGCCAGCACCACCCCCATGTTGTCGCAGTAGAAACGGACCTACTTGTCCCTGAGCCTGTCCCCCCAAATGGTCGCCGCAACCACGATAGGGAACAGCTCGAGCAGGGCCAGATTCCGCGTGAGTCCGCTGGCCACCCAGCTAGCCGGCCAGTTTCCCGCACACCAAGGACCACCCCCGTATGCGCCAAAACCACCTGCCCCAGCCGCATCCGTAAAAATTTGTAAATCGCTCGTATCCTGTGCTGGAGCCATCCATAGTGAGCGACCATTATACTGACCAAGAAAATCATCCCAAACCTGAAGATCAGCCCGATGCTCCTCCCTGAGCCGCACAAAATGATGTGGCGCCCGAACCCCCGCAGTCGCTGCCGCCAAACGTCTACTAAAAACTCTCCCCATCGGCATAATCCGACAAGCGAAATTCAACTTCCCCAGCAGAGACTGGAGATCGCGCAACGTCATCTTCTTCAACCTACAAGCCCGCCGTACCTCCTGACTCAATGACCCTAATTTATCCACCGGAAGTCGACACTCCATTGCCACCGAATCAATTTCAATCCCTAAAAAACAAATGGTGGAAACCGGGCCTTCAGTCTTTTCCGGCGCCAAGGGAATCCCAAAGTCCTTTGCGACTTTCTGCAAGGAATGCAACAAATTACCGCAAATAGGCGAACCCCCCAGGCCGATGCACAAAAAATCATCTAGATAATGTATCAAAGAATCAACCCCGGCTACGCCCTTTGTCACCCATTCCACGAAGCTACTAAATGCCTCGAAATATGCGCAAGAAAGGGAACACCCCATAGGAAGACACCTATCTACATAAAAAGCCCCATTCCAAAAACAACCCAACAGCCGCTGGCTCTCTGGATGAACTGGCAACAACCGAAAAGCCGCCTCAATGTCGGTTTTTGCTAACAACGCGCCGGGCCCCGCTGCGCGAACTAATCCCAACGCCTTGTCGAAGGATGTGTACACTACCGAGCATAACTCATGATCAATCCCGTCATTCACCGACGAGCCCCTGGGAAAAGATAAATGCTGGATTAAACGAAATTTCCGGGGCTCCCGCTTCGGGACAATACCCAATGGGGACACCACTAAATTATTTATTGGCGGATCAACAAACGGCCCCGCCATGCGCCCCAACGAAACTTCCTTCAACAGTTTTTCCGACACGATCTCGGAATGCAAGTAAGCCGACTTAAGATTGCGCCGAATAACCGGAACCTCATAAGGAGGCGGAGGAATAACGAAACCAACACGGAACCCTTCATAAATTAACTTGGCCGCAACCCTATCTGGATATTCATTTAGATACGGGACCATCCTTTCCACCCTCACCGGCGACAACCCCTTGACCAGCTGAGGAGGACTGGTTCCCTGACCGCTTCTTCCGCATACACTTGGCAGCCCCGTGTGATGATCCATTACATTCTGAACACACGTGCTTGAACTTACATGCGGCCCCGAACTTACACTGGCCGTCATTAAATTGCCAGCAGAACCCAAGTTTGGCTCCTGAACCTTGTCCGGCCTGGCTAGACTGACCTCCTTGGCCAACGCTCCCGGGAAAGGACTGCTTCACCGGAGCCGTCACCCTCAACCAAAGCGCAATATCCTTCTGGTCCCACCTAATTGCCGGCCGAACCGCCTTCCGCTGGCGAAATTGCTCATCGTACCGCAACCACGCCTGACCCCCGTATGCCCTATGAGCCTCTCCGATGGCATCGAAATAGCAAAATAACGCCGAGCAATTTTCAGGCGCCTTCTCTACGATCACGCTGGCTAAAATGGCAAACGCTTGCGACCAATTGACGAACGTCTGCGGGATAAGCCTATACCGCCGACGTTCCTCTTCCTCCTTCTTACTCTCATCCCGCTTGCCTTTATCCAAATTGAACTTTGCAAGCGGGAGAAGAGAAAAGATCTCCACGTACTCATCCTTCTAGATCCGTTCGCGGACCTCCTGTTTTAGGTGTGCCCCTAAAGGACCCTCGAAGCACACATAAACTTCGCCACGAGCACGATCATCAAGCCGGATTCGATCACCATCTTTTTGCGCCTCGGTCTGAACTGACACCGCGACCGCTTCCCTAGACGCCGCCAACACTTCCCCAACCACGGGACGCGACTGTAACACACCAACCTCACGAGGACCTTCCCAAACTACCGCCGGGGTACCCGCCGGAATTACGGGCGCCGCAGCCCTATCTAAGCGCCCGACCAACTCCCGCAAGCAACCCACTAAATCCGATAAGCCAACGCCGTCGCGCCCGGCGACGCTGCTACCTGCAGCCGATGCCGCGCTCGCTGCCCCACCCCCGACACCCGACATAAAAATCGCTGGATACGGCAAAGAAGGAGTTACGCACTCACCGGGCTGCCCAGGCGCTGTGTTCCCGCCAGCCGAAAAATCCTGACCTCGCTGAAAATCGTCCAATTCGCCATCCTCCAGGTCCTCTCTTGCCGACGACTGGCCATCCCACCGACATCTCCTACACGAGGACAACGACATGCTGACAGATGGGCCGGCAACCTGCCGCCCGACCGCAGGGACCCAGACCGACCGGACCTGTTGCCTCGTCGCCGCTGATGATCTAGGCGTCCTCCCTGACGGTCTTGAGGAAGCCTGCCCCCTGGCCGGAACATCACCATGCGGGGCGGCTGTGGGCTGCTCTCTACATACGGCATCCGATGGAGGTGGGGTGACAGGGACCCCGGCCTGCGACCCCCTGTGGACCGCCGGACCTCGTCGCGGCTGGGGATTCCTGCCAGGACGCAGGGCCTGGGAAGAGGCGGCCCTCCCAGCTGCCTGGCCTGCAGCGTCCTTTGAAGGGCTCCCCTTGCGACGCCGTGTCCGCGGGACCACCTATGGACTGAGGCGTTCTGGTGGGCGAGACCACAGCCCTCCCGCTTGTATATAGTGCCATACAGTTCCCCCTTGTGTATAGTGCCACACAGCTCCCCCTTGTGTATAGTGCCACATAGCCCCCCCTTGTGTATAGTGCCACACAGCCCCCCCCCTTGTGTATAGTGCCACAAGGCAATACGCATCCGAGAAAGTTGTATCAGCCAGGGAGATGTCACTCAAACATGGAAAGTTAAGTTTGGAGACAGGACTACGTGACTCTTCAGGATAGCGGCACCGCCCCATGACCCTCTAATGAGTAATTAGCATATAGTGTGCGCCGTTTTAAAAGTGGATTTTAAGAATTTTGCTGCATCTGAAAAAAACATACAAGGGAATGTTTGGAAATATTGTCAGGTCATGTATTACCGCATGGTGGCGGTTCAAGGGGTTAAAACTACCTGTCAGATTCCCATTAAATATACAATGAATTGAGAACAATTCCATCTGCCCTGCAATTTTGTTATTATAAATATATCCTATATAATTACAGATCCAGAACCAAGCTCTGACATATATACAGCACCACAACCAAGCTCAGTACATAAATACAGTACCACAACCAAGATCAGTACATAAATACAGCACTAGAACAAAGCTAAGTACGTATAGACAGCACCAGAACCAAGCTCAGTACATAAATACAGCACTAG
The DNA here is from genome assembly GCF_050947455.1 of Rhinoderma darwinii. NCBI lineage: Eukaryota > Metazoa > Chordata > Amphibia > Anura > Rhinodermatidae > Rhinoderma > Rhinoderma darwinii. The sequence goes on from NC_134687.1 coordinate 304,103,356, forward strand.
AGCCAAGCTCTGACATATATACAGCACCAGAACAAAGCTCAGTACATATATACAGCACTAGAACCAAGCCCATACATATATACAGCACCAGAACAAGCCTCAGTAGATACATACAGCACCAGAACCAACCTCAGTACATAAATACAGCACTAGAACCAAGCTCAGTACATATATACAGCACCAGAACAACCTCAGTACATAAATACATCCCCAGAACCAAGCTCAGTACATATATACAGCACCGGAATCAAACTCATTACATATATACACAGCACCAAAACCAATCTCATACGTATATACAGCACCAGAACTAAGCTCAGTACTTACATACAACATCAGAACCAAGATCAGTACATATATACAACACCAGAACAAATACAGCTCAATTTAGTGCAACCCCTGCCATATAGGTTTGTACTGCGTAAAACTGCAGCTCCCAGCATGGGCCGAACAATGGTAAGGATATGCTGGGAGATGCTGTGTCACAAAAAAAAATCATATCATAATCATCTCGCTGCAGATCAGACAGCGACTACAGTGCGGATTAGAAGCAGAATAAACATTTACATTAAATGACTCACCGGTGACGTCTCAGATTCTAGTTCTTTTCTTCTCCCGTCGGTCCAGACATCTATGATGGATTTCTACCGGCCATGACCCATTTCTGCAGTTTTCCGCTCAGATGTCTTCAGCTTCTCCCTTTTAAAACATTTCTGCACCTATAAACAAAGTTAAAATTCTCAACACCTCTAAATATAATAAACCACCATACACTGCACCTCTAACGATTATAGCGCCATACATTGTGTCCCTGATTATAATAGTACCATACACTGTCACACACACACACCGTGCCCCCAGTAGATAGTGCCCCCATAGCCACCATGCTGCCCTACATATAGCTTCCCCTATAGATAGTGCTCCACGTATAGCCCACCTCTGTAGACAGTGCCCTTCATATAGCCACCCTGTTGCTAGTGCCCCACAGGTAACCCACCCCTGTATATAGTGTCCCACATATAGCCCACCCCTATAGAAAGTGCCATAAAAAATAGCTCCCAAATAGATAGTGCTCTACATATAGCCCACCCCTGTATAGTGTCTCACATATAGCTCCCCCTGTATATAGTGCCCCACATATAGACCACCCTGTAGATAGTGCCCCACATAAAGACCCCCTGTAGATAGTGGCCCACATATAGACCCCCCGTAGATAGTGGCCCACATACAGACCCCCCTGTAGATTGTGCCCCACATCCCGACATACAGACAACCCCTGTAGCTAGTGCCCCTATAGCTAGTGTATATAGTGGCCCACATATAGACGACCCACCTGTAGATAGAGTCCCCACTATAGATAATGCCATTAACAATTTTATGAGAAAAAAAAAACTTTACATACTCACATGATCCCATTCCTGTTCGCTGGCGATGCAGAACTGCAGATCCGCACCTCTGGGATCCGCACCTATCTCTAGAACGGGACCCTGTTCTACCTTGCTCAGCTCCCGCTGCCTCCCAGGCACTTCCTGATTAGGTGGTTGGGAGTTACGGAAACAGCCGAGCACGCTGAGCTATGCTGTTTCCAGAATTCCCATAGAAGTGAATGAGAGTTACGGAAAGCACGTAGCACAGTGAGGTGTGCTGTTTCCGTAACTCGGTAGCTACGGAAACAGCATAGTTCACCGTGCTGCGCTGTTTCCATAACTCCCATTCACTTTTTTGCGAGCTCGGCTCTTTCCGTAATTTGTTGTTACCCACCACTTACTGGGTCCCACCTTTTTTGATATAGTCTTTATTATACAGGTCGTTATGCTTGCGGCGATACCATATATGTGTATTTTATTTGTAACACTTTTGCTAAATAAAACCCCACCTTGCGGAAAAAAATGGAGCTTAATGATACAGTATATTTAATTCAGGTCACCTTAGAATATTTTATTTTCTAGATTTCTACTAGTGTACCTCAATTTCTCTATGATGAATAAAACATTTTTTGAATTTTCTGTGTATATAATAAATATATTGGACTGCTTACATTAAACCCATTCCAAGTTACTATCACTGAATATCATATGACTAATCCTGTTTATAGTTTGACTTGTTTACAGTAAATGGTAAAGCAGAGAAATTTTTCCGTGCCATGGATTTGTGAAATATATGTCAAGTATATGGACAGCTTCTCACCAGAGCCGGTTTATAGGAAGGGGAAAAAGGGCTATTGCCCAGTTACCTCCTGCGCTTCCTAGACAAAACATTGGAGTTGAAAAGTTTTTAATGTACCTCTGACATTATAAAAGTTTTGAAATTTCACAGGATAGGTGAGTATGTATCTTTTACACTATATATAAGTGTTAGGGTATATGCACACAACCTATTTTCAGACGTAATGGAGGCATTTTACGCCTCAAATTACGCCTGAAAAGACGGCTCCAATACGTCGGCAAACATCTGCCCATTGCTTGCAATGGGTCTTACAATGTTCTGTGCAGACGAGCTGTAATTTTACGCATCGCTGTCAAAAGACGGAGCGTAAAATTATGCCTGCGTCAAAGAAGTGCAGGACACTTCTTGGGACATAATTGGAGCCGTTTTTTATTGACTCCATTGAAAAACAGCTCCAATTACATCCGTAATGGACACCGCGAAAAACGCGTGCAGTTGTAAAAACTTCTGAAATTCAGGAGCTGTTTTCGCCTGAAAACAGCTCCGTAATTTCAGACGTATTTTGCGTTGCCGTGTGAACATACCCTTAGAGCTGTAATTCCCCATCTATCAGCATTGCTGACTAGAAGAAATTTGGTGACCGAGCTTTAGGGTTAGCAACCATACGTAAGCAGGATTTTTTTTTCAAGTTCAGATTTTTTTTTTCATTATTATTATTAATAAATAAAGGCACAAAGTAAGACTTTTATGCAACAATTGCAAAATTTTTCAAGCAAACGCCTCTCTGTATGTACCCACCTTAACGTATATATTTATTGTTTGGCACATGCCACCTGAGCCCCTGCACAAGCCCTTAGCAACAAAGTGGTTAATGGTAACCACCATAATGAATGAGTTGGTTTGAAAGCCTTTAAAATTGAAGGGGAATTCCACTCAAACCTTTTATTTCACAGTTCCTGAGTTTTAAAGGTCCCTTGATAAGACATTCATAACGGCAGGGGTACACAGTGGAGGTAATGAATAATATACAATCATTTTACTATATATAACCCTCGTTTTTGTTTTTCATCTTAGATGGAGACAGTTTTTAATAACACGAATGCGTGGAATGTTTATAGGATGTGACTCCGCCAATGGTCTTTGTGTTGTGTGCCCTTTACTGTAGAACTTTTCTTTCATGCACAGTGGGGAACTTTGGTTTAGCAACTCATTTGCAAGGGATTATTAAAAACAAAATTTGGTACACAATAAAGACAGAGGAGACGTGCTGCTTAGACATGGCTTCACACATGAATGGGAAAATCCAATTGCCAGATCATTTTAAACCTACAAAATACAGCTTGCTATTTGTATCATAAGAAAACAATAGAGCCAGAATGTGGTTATTAACTCCATAGAATGGAGAGAATACTGACAGGCTTTATCCTTCTCCCCTTTAAGGCACCTTCACATCTCGTTATTGCATTCCGTCAGAGGTATACATCGGGAAGACTCCCGACGTAAACCTCAGACAGGCTACAACGTGTCACACTGCATAGGCATACAGTGGGATACATTGCCCCGAACAGCAGCACCCTCACACACACTTTGGACAGAGAGCATTAGGAAGCACTCTGCCTGAGGAAGCTCCTGATGCCAATATTTATATATCGACAGTGACGTCAGGATCTTGCCAGGGCATAGTGCTACCTGATGCTCTGCCCAGGGACTCCGGCCACGTTGAAGCTCCTGACGTCACTATCCATATAGGGCAGAGCCCTTTCTTGATGCTCTGCCCGGAGAGTCTGACCCAGGGGAGGTCCTAACATCAATGTCCATATATGGACAGTGACGTCAGTAGTTTGTGGGCAGAGAACTTCTGATGCTCTACTCGAAGATTCTGGCCCTGGGGAGGCTCCTGACATCCCTGTCCATATATGGACAGTGAAGTCAGGAGCTTCCAAAGGGCCAAAATCCGCAGGCAGAGCACTTCCAATGCTTTACCCGTCTATGCTATTCCATCCTTCAAAAAAGGTATACTGAAGAATACCAGTCCAACAGAGGCCGAAAGGACACTCTTTTGGCATCCGTCGGGCTAATGGAACCCTATGGACAGCTTTCCCGATGTACACGATAAGCTTAGGAACTTTTCTTTTTAAATAATGTTTTTTGCAGTTTCTTCATTCTGCAGCTTTTCCATTATGATGGTACCAAACATTGGGGCAGATTTAATAATGCTTTTTAAGATTTAGACATTGTAAACTAATTAAATGTCACAGTGACGCACATTGTATGATACATTTTTGTGCATCTTGTTAGACACTTTTCTCTTCCTTATACCACCTCTTGATTGGCTTAGTTTGCATTTGGTGCACGTTGGCACATTTTAAGTCACGTCCCCTTATCTACACACTTTTGAAAAGTTTCTAGTGAGGCGCAAACATCTGTTCTTTTTTACGCATTTGCTATATAAGTAGGTCTAAAACTTGATGCGACATTATGCGCCGGAGTTATGAGACACATTTTGGCACATTTTAATACAAGGTCTAGACGCAATCCCATTAGTAAATCTGCCCAATCAACTTTTCTCCAGCTTATGTCCTATTTTACTTATTTTGCCTTCTTGCATTGATCCCATTCTAGATCATGAACTGTTCTATAAATGTTCAACATCTGATCTTGTTCAATATGCTAGTCAAAAAGTCTAGCATTTGCTTTTTTTTTTAATCTGTATTGTGGAAAAAATATAAATTATAATTTATTGTTTCCAAGTCTCCTTGAAGCCTCCAGTTATTAACGGAAACACTTGTATTTTCTTACAAGTTAGAATCCTCAATATAACTGTTACTCACCTCTCACCATACCAGCGGTTTGTCCCTGCTGGAGGCTGCAGATCTGTTCCTCCAGTCTGCAGCTCTTCTCCTTCATGCTGTTGTGTGCCCCAGGTTGCCATGGCAACCAGCACTTTTCGCCTGCAGATTAGGGTACAGCCTTGTATGGCTTTGTTCCTAACTCTGACCTTGCCTCTGTTTTGGATATTGCTTCTGTCTTGCTCCTTGGATTTGTCACATGGTACCTGTTGTCCTACTCCTGGTTCTGACCCTCGGACCCTTTTCTATGATTCCCGTTTTATTCTATGGCTTGTCGCATCCTGATCGCTTCTCTTTGACTACTATTGGCTTCGTTCCTGACTTCTCTACAGTACCTTCAGTGAACTTGATGCCAATTGGTGACTACTCAGGGGACTGCAACCAGGAAATCTCACTGGGAAAGTTCTCACCTCCTTGTAGGTGGTTAAGAACAGCCTGACGACGCTATAGTTCCTACAGCGCACATGACACCAATCGGTGACTATTTTGGGGACTGCAACCTGGAAATCAGAAAGTCCATACCTCCTTGAGGGGGGGGGGGGGGGATTCAGGGTGAAGAAAGAGAAGATTCCTAAGACTTCGCAGCCCAGTTTAGCCAGCGCCAAACTGACTGGAGGATCCACATTTCTGGTGAGAAGTGCAACAATGTGATTTATTCACCAAAGATCCACATCATTTTGGCTCTAGATCTTTCTAAAGCTAGATGAATGCCTCATGTGGGCTGAAACATTGTGGGTGTTTTGAATTGCGTAGCACCCCCTTTTACTTCATTATTTAGCATCTCACTACACTACTGTTGTATTTCCTGTATAGACAAAAACTGCACACAAAGATTTGTTGCTGACATAACATATCATCCAATATCTTTTAGTTTTAAGAACGCTATGTATGGTCAGCACAAGGAAAGTTATTAAGATCATAAAATTAAAATGATTATAGTCCATGTCCACCTTTGCAATCAATTTTTATTTTATTGTTCTAGTGCATTTAAAATGAAAAAATAAGCAATCTTGTAAATCATCTTTAATAAAAAATATCCTATTGTTTTGTGTGCCTCTGACACACACAATCTAACCCTAAGGGTATGTTAACACGGCTTATTTTTAGGCGTTCTTCGAGCCGTAAACACCCCAAACAAAGTCTAAAAAAACTAAAGCTGAACGCCTCCAAACATCTGCCCATTGAATATCAATGGGAAAAACTGCAGTTCGTTCCGACGGGGCATTTTTTTATGTGGCCATTTAGAAAAACGGCGCATAAAAAAAGTCCTATAAAAAGAAGTGCATGTCACTTCTTGAGCCGTTTTTTGAGCCGTTTTTCATTGTCTCGATAGAAAAACAGCTCTAAAAGGTCTGTAAAAAAGCATCAAAAAATGCTTGATGCTTAAAAAACGGCTAAAAATCAGAGGCTGTTTTCCCTTCGAAAACAGCTCTGTATTTTACAGCCATTTTTTATTCAGTCTGTGAACATACCCTAATACTGATCAAATCTAAGTTGACTGATGGATTCGGCTTACAACAGAATTATGCAGCTTCTATGTATAGTGGATCCAAAGAAGCTGCAGCGCTAAAACGAAATATATTGGAAAAAAAAATAACTATATTAGAAAATGTTTATTATGCCCAAACAAGCAATCAAATGTTTTTTTTTTATAGCCGTTAAATTAAGTATGTTGAATTTTTCCAGTGGATTCATTTGATCCTCCCATGAGTGAAGCAGCACCATAGGGTGCAGCTGCTCCCCCACCCTATTTCATCATAATTAATATTCAGATTCAGATAAGCTGACTAATAATTTTTCTATCTTTAGGTGGATGATATGCTTGTTGGATCCCCCTAGTTTCTAGTTGAGAGCATGGTTCAAAATAAGTAATGTTAGATTAGTCTCCTAAAATTTACCTCTACCAGTTATATTTTCTGTCTGTAACATGAGATAACATACATATATAATATAAGAATATAATGTCACTTGAAGCCTCATACACAAGTTTACCCACTAATACTGGACTGGATAAATTAGTCAATGCTGAAAGAATTTTGTATGAATTTATTTAAGCTGGGCCAATGGATCATGTGATATCTTTGCTACTTTGTAATGGTCTGACAGATATAGAGTAACTAGGTACTAAAAAAATATTGCCTTATAAATAAAGTCAACGTTTATTAAGGCATTCATCTAAAGCGCCCTACATCTGACAGTATTTGCCGAGATATTAGTACATGATTAAGTTTAGCTGTCAATTTTGGCCTTCAGTCGCTTATCTATATCTAAGCAAATGGAAATGTAACAACTTTGCTTCTACCATAAAATATGAGTAAAATTTCAAAAGCAGAAGATAAGAGGGTGCACGTGGTTTTAGTGAAGTCTTAAGCTGCATCACCGTTGACAAGTCTTTGCAGGTGCCTGTCTGCAAGTTAAATGGGGAATTTGAGTAAGGCCTCATTAATCATAGTGATATATGGCTTATGGAAGTTAGTTACCCTAGGGTACCTCCAATTTATGCAATTTATGACTGTATATAGAAATCTTTGTCTAACACTTGATTGTCCTATATATTCTATATATTGTCTGAGTGTGAAAAATAAAATGTCTTCAATCAGTGGCATAACTAGGGGTTTAGCACAGGAAGGGGGGCCAAACACATCTGGGTTGGCCCTAAACCCCAACCCAGTGGGCCCCCACACAATATAACGACCCCTTAGTGGCCTCCACAGTATTATACCATTATAGCTGCCCCCACACAGGATAATGCCCCTTTAGCTGCCCCACACACAGTATAATGACCCTAAAGCTGCCTCCCTTCACAGAATAATGCCCCAAAAACTGCCCCCACACAGTATGACCCCTTAGTGCCCCACACAGTATAATGCCCCATAGCTGCCCCCACACAGTATAATGCCCCTATAGCTGCCTTATACAGTATAATACCCCATAGCTTCCCCTCAATACAGTATAATACCCCTATAACTGGCCTAATACAGTATAAGGCCCCATAGGTGCCCCCATACCGTATATTGCCCCATAGCGGCCCCCATAACCAGTATAATGCCCCCATAGTGCCTAATAAAAAAAGAATACAATTAATACTCACCTATCCCCGTTCCCACTACGAGTGGAGGAGATCCCTCTGCTCTGTGAAGTGTGGTTTGGCACAGACAGACGCGATTACATCACTATATCGTGCCTGTCTGCGCTGAGCCACTTACGACCAGCAATACATAGTGAATGCTGGAGCAAGGAGCTGTCAGCTCCCTGCTCCAGTTTTGGTTTAAACTGCATTTGCATTCTGGGGATGCAGATACAGTTGAAAGATGCCACCGCTGGGGGAAGGGGGGGCATTACACACAGAGTGATCTATTTCCAGTATTTTTTTCTTTTAATGTTGATGATTATGTTAACAGTTAATGAAAACCCAAAATTTAGCCTCTCAGAAAATTACAATATTATATAAGTCCAATTTCAGAAATGATTTTTAAAACAAAATGTTGGCCTACTGAAAAGTATGTACAGTATATGCATGCAATACTTGGTCGGGGCTCCTTTTGCATGAATTACTGCATCAATGCAGCGTGGCATGGAGGCGATCAGCCTGTGGCACTGCTGAGGTGTTATGGAAGCCCAGGTTGCTTTGATTGCGGCCTTCAGCTCGTCTGCATTGTTGGGTCTGGTGTCTCATCTTCCTCTTGACAAAATCCCATAGATTCTCTATGGGGCTTAGGTCAGGCGAGTTTGCTGGCCAATCAAGCGCAGTGATACTGTGGTTATTAAACCAGGAATTGGTACTTTTGGCAGTGTGGGCAGGTGCCAAGTCCTGCTGGAAAATGAAATCAGCATCTCCATAAAACTTGTCAGCAGAGGGAAGCATGAAGTGCTCTAAAATTTCCTGGTAGATGTCTGCGTTGACTCTGGACTTGATATAACACAGTGAACCAACACTTGCAGATGACATGTCTCCCCAAACCATCACTGAACACTTCACACTGGACCGCAAGCAACTTGGATTGAGTGCCTCTCCACTCTTCCTCCACAGTCTGGTACTTTGATTTCCAAATGAAATGCAAAATTTACTTTCATCTGAAAACAGGACTTTGGACCATTGAGCAACAGACCGGTCCTTTTTCTCCTTAGCCCAGGTAAGACGCTTCTGACGTTGTCTCTGGGTCATGAGTGGATTGACACAAGGAATGCGACAGTTGTAGCCAGTGGCGGATTAAGTAGACCATAGGCCCTGGGCTGTTACCCAAACTTGGGCCCCCCTTCCGCACCGCCGCCCAGCCGCGCCGTAACTATTTTTAACACTACCTTGTTGGGCAAGCATTAACAAATGGGTGTTACGATTCCCCTCGTCACAGGGCTGTGTCCCTACATACTGACAGTATCACACTGTGCAGGGACACATCCTCCTGACAAGGGGAATTGTCTATCAGTCCTGGACTGCAGAAAGTCTTTTTGTAAAATACAAGGATTTCCTATAATAAACATGTCAGGAGAGATGACAGATTCTCTATAACTCTAGTGACTCACAGGTGACGACATCTCAGATTCTAGTAGTTTTTTTCCTCTTTTCTTCTCCATCTAGTCCAGAGCTCATGACGACTTCTCCCGGCCATGACCCATTTCTGCAGAATTTGCCACTCAGATGTCTTTGGCTCCTCACTTTTCCAACATTTCCACACCTATAAACGAAAATAAAATTATCATGGTGCCACATAGTGTGCCCCTAAATATAATAGCACCAAACACTGCGCGCCTGAATATAATACCATACACTGTAAAACACCACATACACACAGCCCCCTGTACACAGTGCCACACACAGCCCCCTGTTTATATCATAGATCCCCCTATAGCTAGCACCACACACATACCCCCCGTAGAGAGCGTTACATACAGCCCCCTATAGATAGCGCCATACAGCACTCCCCCTCTTGTAAATAGCGCCAGAGAGCCCCCCTGCAAAGAGCGCCACATACATACCGCTGTGGATAGCGCCACACAGCCCCCCTTGTATATAGTGCTACACAGCCCTCCCCCTTTGTACATAGTGTCAAACAGCGCTCCCCCCTTGTATATAGTGTCACACAGCGCTCCCCCCTTTGTATATAGGGCCACACAGCGCTCCCCCTTGTATATAGGGCCACATAGCGTTCCCCCCTTGTATATGGTGCACACAGCGCTCCCCCCTTTGCATATAGTGCAACACAGCACTCCCCTCCCCCCTTGTATATAGGGTCACACAGCACTTCTCCCCCTTGTATATAGGGCTACACGGCGCTTCTCCCTTGTATATAGGGCCACATAGCGCTCCCCCTTGCATATAGTGCACACATCGCTCCCCCTTTGTATATAGTGCCACACCGCTCCCCTCCCCCCTTGTATATAGGGTCACACAGCACTTCTCCCCCTTGTATATAGGGCTACACAGCACTTCTCCCCCTTGTATATAGGGCTACACAGCGCTTCCCCCTTGTATATAGGGCCACATAGCGCTCCCCCTTGCATATAGTGCACACAGCGCTCCCCCTTTGTATATAGTGCACACAGCGCTCCCCCTTTGTATATAGTGCACACAGCGCTCTCCCTTTGTATATAGTGCACACAGCGCTCCCCTTTGTATATAGTGCACACAGCGCTCCCCCTTTGTATATAATGCACACAGTGCTCCCCCTTTGTATATAGGGCCACACAGCACTCCGCCCCTTGTATATAGTGTTACAGAGCACTCCCTCCCTTTGTATATAGTGTCACACAGCGCTCCCCTCCCCCTTGTATATAGGCCCACACAGCGCTACCCTCCCCTTTGTATATAGGGCCAACCAGCTCTCCCTCTTGTATATAGTGTAACGGAGCACTCCCCCCCTCCTTGAATATATACACAGCGCTACCCCCACCTAAAAAAAATAATATATATATATATTAATTACCTTGACCCGTGGCGGCCACTCCAGCTGGACGCATGTGAATCCTCCGGACTAGACGCATACGCAGACCGGCGTGATGCAGTACCTCATCACACCGGCCTGCACAGGGAGTCTTCCCAGCGCCTTATAGGCTGCAGGCCTAACGTGGCCTGCAGCCTATAATATTCATTTGTATCTGAGTCCTGTGGACTCAGATACAAATGAATGTGGCTGCCGCTAGCACCGGGGCCCCCTCCGGTGCTAGCAACACCACCAGGCATGAGGGGGCCCGTGCGGTCATGTGTGGTTCGGGCGGCTATGGGCCCCTCGGGAGCCTTGGGTCTTGTGCGGCTGCCCAAACCGCCCTAATGATGATCCACCACTGGTTGTAGTCAATGTCCTGGATACGTCTGTGTGTGGTGGCTCTTGAAGAACTGACTCCAGCCATAGTCCACTCCTTGTGAATCTCCCCCAGATTCTTGAATGGCATTAACTTGACAATCCTTTCAAGGCTGCGGTTATCCCTGTTGCTTGTGTACCTTTTTCTACCACACTTTTTCCTTCCTCTCAACTGTCCATTAATATGCTTGGATACAGCACTCTGTGAACAGCCAGCTTCTTTAGCAATGTCCTTTTGTGGCCCTTTTACAGCGGCCGATAAGCGAGCGCCGATCAACGAGACATCGTTTATCGGCGCTCGTTTGCTCTAGTCACACGAAGCTATGGATGGGGACGAGCGGTCGTTACTCTATTCGCTCGTCCCCATACATTATTATCATGTCGGCAGCCCGTCTCCCCGTTTACACAGGGAGATGTGCTGCCGACAGAGATAATATTTTACTTTTTTAAAACGATACGACCAGCAGATGATCAAGCGTTTGCTCGTTCATCTGCTGATCGTTCCCCTGTTTACACAGGGCAATTATCGTTATATGAACACTATATGAACACTAGTCTGCCTCCAGTGTAAAACCCCCTTTACCCTGGAGGGTGTCAATGACTGTCTTCTGGACAACTGTCAAGTCAGCAGTCTTCCCCATGATTGTGTAGCCTACTGAACCAGACTGTTGGACCATTTAAAGGCTTAGGAAACCTTTGCAGGTGTTCTGTGTTGTTTAGCTGATTAGAGTGTCACACCATGAGTCTACAATCTTCAACTTTTACCCAATTTTCTAATTTTCTGAGACACAAATTTTGGGTTTTCATTAATTGTTTGCCATAATCATCAACATTAAAAGAAAAAAAATGCTGGAAATAGATCACTCTGTGTGTAATGAATCTATATAATATATGAGTTTCACTTTTTGAATTGAATTACTGAAATAAATTAACTTTTTGATGATATTCTAATTCATTGAGAAGGACCTGTAGTGCTGTCAGCAGTTTTGAATGGAGTGCTGCTGCAGAGCATGGGCACCATCTGCAGGGGAAAGGTTGTGTTCACGTGTTGCAGTCAATTTGCGTTTCGAACATAGCGAAAATCTATTGTGAACACAGCTAAATGTGCAACTGCTCTCAGCTTCCCCCAGCAAAAAGAGGTGATGGACGGTGGGTTTTAGCTGCAGCATCTGGAGCAATCAGCTGATCACCAGTGGATCCTCATTTAGAGAAGCCCTTTTACAGGCTATATAGAAATGTGTCCCTACTGTAGGTATGTGTTTCTATTCATCCACTACGGAATATGTTATCACTATATACATAACAGGGAATATATAATAAATAAATGTGTATCACATCGATGGGAAGATTTCTATGACATGGCAAGTAGCTGAAGCTGGAGGCCCGGGTTCCAGTTCATATAATGTGCATTAGCTGAACAAAGCAGATGAAAGATTAATTTTTATCACTAAGTTTATTTAGAAAATGAAAGATCATTGTATAGACTTGAATTTAGTGCTTGCTAGGAATGCAGGTCCTGGAAACATGAAACCCTTTAAAACACATACGCGTGTGGAGCTATGCTATATTTTTCTGTCCCCAATGACAGGAAAAGCCTGTCACCTCTAATGCTATGCACAATGTCGTTTGTGTGCCACTTCGCCTGCTCTGGAGCTGATATCTATCGCTAGGTGTCACTAGAAAAATGGAGCTTCTATTTCCAGTATCTGCACTATTAGGATGGGGAGGGAGGGTTAGTGGGATATTTATACACTTACACACTGGGAGGGAGGCTTCAAAATGTCAGCGCAAAACAGATTCCTTGGAGTAGATGTAATGAGCTCATAGGGATTTGCCTAATTATCTATAGATTTAGCCACCTTTCTTCTCCACGACACCCCATACAGCTGTACGCAAACACGCCATGTGTGCCAGTATACTGCAGGTTGTGTCAGTTTGCTGTCAACTAGAGTAGGAGATTTCAAGGCTACAGAATTACCAGTGTCACATGAATCACTCCCTAATGTCCTATTGAGGTCAGTGATATCCTTTTTTCTGTTTATTGGTCAGCCCCTTATAAAGTACAAACCTTATAACATCATAAAAAGTGCTGCCAAAATCAGTCCCAGTATATATATATATATATATATATATATATATATATATATATATATATATATATATATATATATATATATAGAGTTATAGATATATATATAATTTTTTTTATAGTAAGCCCAAGTTACCAATATTATCCTGGGTTTGAAAGGTCCCACAAAAACGCAGTAATACACAAAGGTAACTACTAAAAGGAGACATGAAGAAAATTAAAAACGGTCCTTTTGTGTACATTACAGATGTGAAAAACCTTTTTTATATCTAATTTCTATGCTGATATATAATCGCTAGTAGTTTACAGGCCTAAGGCTGCACTACTAAAAGATACTAAGGACATTTCTTGTTCTTAATTCTGTCAGGTGCCTTGTTGTCATGATATAACTGCCACTATTCAAGCCAGGTAGGATGTAGATATTGTAGATTTGGTCTGTATGACAACAAGGCACCTGAAATCATTATGGGAATGTCATTAGATCGGCCCTGTACACACGGAGGTTTTTTTTTACACAGGGAGATGTGTTGCTCAAAATTTTTTCAGGGATTTGGAGGCAGATTTTGACTTGCCTGCAAATTTCTGCCATGATTTTCGCAGCATTGTTCGCCCACGGCCATTGAGCGCTGCGGGCGAAAAACGCCTTCTCTATTTCCCATTGATTTCAATGAGAGGTCCGAGGCAGAACCGCGGCAAGTAAGAGCATACCGCTTTTTCTTACCGCGAGCGAGAAAAAAAATACCTCTGCCTCCCATTGACATCAATGGGAGGCAGTTTCGGACATTTTTTGCTGCTGATTCCGACGCAGTTTCCACGTCGAAATCAGCTTCCAAAAACCTTGTGTGAACTGGTCCTAAGTAGTGCAGCCTCAGGCTTTGGATTTGCAGGATACAGATAAAGTGTAGTACTAGTTCCAATAAAGGAACATAATTATAGGCATCATTATGAGGATATGCTCACTCTGCTGTTCTCAGAGAATATTCATATAGACTCATGCAATGAATCACACACTATGCACATTGTCCACAAACATTTGCTGCATGGGAAGCTTTTATATTAGATGCAATGACGTGCTGTGAGATGCTTATATATGTGTGTCAAGGCATGGGGGCTAACCAAAACTCCCCTCTACTTATAGATTTAATGTTAAACTAAACACATACGCATCTTGTTGAAGGAAAATGCTCATTAAAATGTTTTATTTATTTATATGTACCTCACAGTTCCTTTTAAGTATGTCCTCTAAGCAATGATTCTGATAAAATATTAGGTTTCCGACACCAGCCAAAGAATCCGTGCTCCACAGGGAACCATACACTTGGGGAAAGCTCACACGTCTTCTGCCATAATAATGTCAAAGTGGATGCTGTTCCCTTCTGCACTGTGTAGAAAATCTAATATGGATTTTCTGCTGTAATTTAACTGTGCATCAAATGTCTATTATTTTCGGTTCTTATGTTTAAATTCTTTTAAGATTTCTGGAAACGTTAGTGAAGTGCAGAATATTAGTAGCTTTCAGGGCATTTTGCAGAGAGCAGGAGACTTAATGTTTAATTAAAGGGGTTCTCCAGGCATTTTATATGGGCTATCCTCAGGATAGGTCATCAATATCAGATCTCAGGGGTCCACTTAAATGGGACCGGAACTGCAATCGCAGGCACAGCCGCTAGGCCATCTATATAAAATGCTTGGAGAACCCCTTTGAGTATGTTCACACAGGGAGGATATGCTGAATGAAAGCAGACAGCGTATCTGCCCTGGTTCCCGCAGGGAATTCCGGTGGAAAAACCGAACCAAATTGTGGTGGAGTTTTTTGGGCAGAATGTCCGCTGCGGAAAACAGCACTTAATTTTAAAAAAAAGTGTTCATACTTACCTGTAGCTATGGCGACGCGTCACCCTGACTTCCTGCAGCCCGGCCTCCTGGGATTATGTTTCATCCCATGTGACCGCTGCAGCCTGTGATTTTTCTGAGCTGCGCTTTTTGCGGCTTAATCGCAGCTTTTCCGCTGCAAAAATTGCAACATCTGCTATTTTGTTGTGGGCTTTACATCCACATTGAATTCAGTGGGGAAAACCTGCGACAGAAAACTAGCGATTCCACAGCATAAATTGACATGCTGCGGATTGAAAAAACGCACTGCAGGTCAATTTATGAACATTTTTTCGGCGGGTTTTCTACACAGCACGTGAATGAGATTTGTTCAAATCTCATCCACTTTGCTGCTATTGTAATGCGCTGCAGATTTTTCGCAATGAAATCCGTTGCGGATATTTACACTACGTGTGGACCTGACCTAAATAAGTAAGGCCAGTTTCACACTTGCGTAATATGGGTGCATTTTTTCTAATGACCTAAACTAACATAAATTTCTGGATTTGTGAAAGAGCTCTTGCCATAGACTTTAAGGCTGGGTTCACACGTGGCGGAATTTCACTAGAATTCACTAGAATTCCGCTGCGGACACTCCGCAGCGTTAATCCGCAGCGGAGCCGTTTCTCCATTGACTTCCACTTCTATTTAGAAGTGTTCGTTTAGACGATGCGTAAAATTCCACTGCGGAGCATAGGCTGCGGAGCTGAATTTGGTGTCCGCAGCATGCTCTGTCTGTTGCGGACCAGTGGCGGACTGGTTGCGGACTCATGGCGGAATTTCTCCATTGACTTCAATGGAGATTCTAAATTCCGCAATGAAGTCCGCAGCTGTCATGCACATGTTATGTGTGATGCGGATGCGTCTTGCTTTTTTGACATGACATTTCTTCATTCTGGCTGGACCTATGTATTTCTAGGTCTACAGCCAGACTGAGGAAGTCAATGGGGCTCCCGTAATTACGGGAGCGTTGCTAGGAGACGTCAGTAAATAGTCACTGTCCAGGGTGCTGAAAGAGTTAAGCGATCGGCAGTAACTGTTTCTGCACCCTGGACAGTGACTACCAATCCCAATATACAGCAACCTGTAAAAAAATAGAAGTTCATACTTACCGTGAACTCCCTGCTTCTGTCTCCAGTCCGGCTTCCCAGGATGACGTTTCAGTCTAAGTGACGGCTGCAGCCAATCACAGGCTGCAGCGGTCACATGGACTGCCGCGTCATCCAGGGAGGTCGGGCTGGATGCCGAAAGAGGGACGCGTCACCAAGAGAACGGCCGGTAAGTATGAAATTCGTTTACTTTCACTAGGGAAAGTGCTGTCCCTTCTCTCTATGCTGCACTGATAGAGAGAAGGGAAGCACTTTTCCCGCAGTCCGCAGCAGCTAGTCCGCATCAATTTACTGCACATTTTGGGCAGATCCGCCGCAGAATCTGCAACGCAGATTCTGTGCGGCATTGATGCGGACAGTTGCGGAGGAAATCCGCCACGTGGGGGCATGCCCTAAGGGAAAGGGCGGCCACCTCGGAATCTCGCATCTGTCATGCATCTATTTCGTATCCTGTGGATATACCATAAATGCCTATGATGGGATAAACACTTTAATATATGTACAATATAGGGGGGTAGAAAATGACAAATTTGAGTGGGGGGGGGGGATATAGGTAATGTTCTAATATACTTAATACTAATAATATTTTGATAATATTCACTTCACTGCATTTCATATGTATTTCAATTCCATTGCTATTTCATGTCTTTCCTAATAACGTCCCAAACCTGCATTTCTGGAGTTACACAATTGGGCAGCCCAGTGAAAATTTGATGTGGTTGGGTAGAATTGAGCAATCACAGGGATTGTGGAAAGAGGGTGTTATACAGACCTCTAGTGGGCACAATTTATAATTCAGCTACCATCTTCACCTGTAAACTGTTTCACATACATAACCATATTTTTCTTACTCAAACATTTTGGTGCAGAAGAATATAGAGGATAACATGGACTTTATAATAGGCACAAACTACAGCATGGGAGACCAGAAGCAAAAGCATATATCTATAAACAAACAGGGCCTGAAGCGCTACGCTACAAATTTCTTTAGGGTTGGGGCTACGCACAGACTTCTTATAGCACAACAGCTGCATGTCCTGTATGTGAGGATTTTATGAGACACAACAAAATAGAAAGAATAAAGACCAGGGGAGAAAAGAGTTGCAATAAAAAAAACACAAAAAACTGCAAAGCGCAACTAAGTAATACATGTCAAGCAAATAACAGCCTAGGTGATACCAGTGTTGTTGTTACAAGATATTGTTACTCATAGTTACCGGTAATAAGAGGACAAAGTAACGCATGTACTGAAGTACTAAGTTCCCCAAAAAAATAGTAATGCCATACTTTACAATTACTCTGCATATTACTTGCAACATGATATCTCCGCCAAATGGACAGAGATAAGACGCCAGACATCACTGTACCTTATCCTCTTGGGATAAAATAGGCAACGTAATCCCACCTTCCCCACCCATGTATCTTCCATAGGCCCCATAGACAATTGATCATTGGAGATCTTGACCATCTAATGGCTATATTGTGCATTTTTATACAACACCATTATCCCAAAAAACAGAACAGATCGGTGGGCTTTTACATTTTTTTAGGCTTCCTGGTCTTTGTAACCATCTGATTATGTTCCTAAAAATAAAAGGGGAAGGGTGTTGGGTAATGTTACAAAAGCATGATAAAGACCCAACTGACAATTTTGATTGTAGTCTCACCGAGTTCCCAGGGCAGAAACAGATGTAAAATTATCAGAAACAAATGTAACTACAGAAAAGGAGCCAGAATCGTAGCCTGCTTTACATCCACAATGGCATACATTAGTCGTGTATATTGCAAACATTTATCAATAGAAAATGATCAATTGTATTAATTTTATTTCTCTATCCATGACTGCTTCTATCTTTAAATGACTTTCCTGATGCAAAAGCAGGACTCTATTGGAGGAGGGGTAGGCGAGGTATTCCACCGCCTACAACATCATTGAGAACTTCAGGTTGGGGGCACAATTTATGGATTAAAAAAACACTCTGCCCGTACAGCCGCTTAAATGATAATGCTGGGATTCAATGAGTGTTATCCCTGTATTAGAGAAAAGCTAATTTGTGAGGGAACAGCACGCAGGTGTGACAGCTTCCACTGTCACCAATCAGTGCTGCCCTGTAGAAGGAAGAGGCTGATTCAAGAGAGCAAGTGCCAGGCGGTAGTGTTCATATATATGCAGTATATACGCAGTTTAGCCATAACATTAAAACCACCTGCCTATTATCGTGTAGGTCCCCCTTCACCGGTAGGTGGTTTTAATGTTATGGCTGAACAGTGTATAATACACAAGAGAGAAATGTAACCACTAGAGGAGCTGTAGGAGCTAGAGGACCCTACTACAAACATAAGGTAGGGTGGCAAGCTGGTCCCGCATTGCAAGCTGCACATGCATTGAGGGGTTGGAGGATATAGATAGAAGGGATTTGTATATATCATATATCAGAACCGCATCCTCTCCCGGCCTCCAGGGCAGGAACAAATGCTCAGAATGCACGACCTTAAAACCAATCAGATTTAAAGGCGGACTACTTAAATCAGCTTCATTCTGTCCTCTGTGCCAGTTATAGGTGTTTCTAATCTGATTTGATTTGTGCTTGTTTTTCCTCCTGAACTTGAACTGTTGCTTCCCTGGCTACTCTTCGGATACTTCACTGTACACCATCATGATCCTGCTTGACTTCCATTGCCTGACTTCTGGCTTGTTTGACTACGCTCATGTGTGTTCCACGGTATCGCATACCATGTTCAGCCTGACCTCTGTTACCGACCACTGGCCTGTTTGACTACTCTCTGGAATCCTTGGCTCATTCGTACCACAAACCCTAACGAGTGGTCCTATACATGAGTTATGCAGTCTGGTTGATTCTTACCGAGGGTATCGCAGGAACCAGATCATTACAGGCTGATTGATACCTGTTGACTGATCTATTGTCCATTCAAATGAGGGACCAAAGAGGGATACCTTCTGAAACCCCTTCCATGGGGACCAAGAGAACTTGTACCACACCTGAGTATTCACCTGACCTTAAACTGTACGTTTACCGATTGTGCCACTGATTACAATAATTTTTGCGGCGGTATGATTCATGAAGATAAATGATTAAGGATTGTTTGTCGTGGTTCTTCATCGTACACACTGGCCAATTATTCTTACGATTACTTGGAAACAAGTGATTCATAACAGTTATTGGCCAGTGGAATGGGCCTCAACAGTCTGCATGATTACATCCACTGTGATTCAATATTATTGCACAATACAATATGATAAAGTCCAAGAGGGGGTGAATACTTCTTATATGCATTGTGCATGCAGTTTTTCTTTTTGAAGTTTTTCCTCGCTGAAGTCAATGGGAAAAGAAAAGCCTTGTAAATACATAATCTATAAAACTGGATTGCAACTGCACATTTAACTAATGTAATGTGTGAATGGAAAAATTATTACATTATCATTAACTAATAACTTTTACCACATATGGAAAAACTGAAGTCGCAGTTTTACCGCAATTCACAAGCGACTTCATAGACTTATGTATAAGTCAAATACTCTAATGTGTGCACAATTGTATGAATGTGTCCAACACCACAATTCTTTTCCATTGGGTAAAGGGGGTTTTACACTGGGCGATTATCGGGCAGACGAGCGTTAATATAACGCTTGTTGCCGATAATTGCCCTGTGTAAACAGGAGAACGATCAGCAGGTGAACGAGCAAACGCTCATTCATCTGCTGGTCGTATCGTTTTAAAAAAAAGTTAAATATTATCGTTGTCGGCAGCACATCTCCGTGTGTAAACAGGGAGATGCGCTGCCGACATGATAATAATGTATGGGGACGAGTGATCGGAGTAACGACCGCTCGTCCCCATCCATAGCTCCGTGCGGCAGGAGTAAGCGAGCGCCGATCCACAATGTCTCGTTAAACGGCGCTCGTTGCACTGGCCGCTTATCGGCCGGTGTAAAAGGGACTTTAGTTTGCTGCATTTTCGCGGTTTAGAAGATTTAGGGGGATTGAAATGTGTTTTCTCAGTTACCATAGGTGATTACTGCTTACAATGAAGGTTTAGTTTAAGCTTCTGCTGTAAAACACAGGATAAGCCGGTAATCTGCATATATCAGCCATTTGATCTCCATGTCATGCAGTGACAGCTGTTGGACACAAAGTCTCCCCAGTGCTGTGAATCATCATAAATGTAAAACATTTGCAGTGTGGGGTGAGATCCTTGTATAACCGCTCCATTTTATTTAAAGCTCTTGACTACTAGAATATTCTCAATATGAGGATGTCCGCTGAGGTTGGGGGCCCGATTCTCTGCACCCCTGCCGATCAGCTGTTTTGAAGGTACCGCAGCGTTCATGTGAGCACTACTTCCACTTCATCGCTCACGCTGCTCATGACTTGCCTAAGTAGAGTCGTGTGTTATTGAACATTTTACCTATCCTTTCTTTTCCACCCCTTCATCTAAGAAAAAGACACGTGACAACCGAAGGTGGATGTGAAATGGCCACAGCAGCCGTTTATTAATTTACATTGCTTATAAAATGCAATTTTGATCCGAAACATTCGGATAACTAATTAGGAATCCAACCAGAGAATTCCTCCTATAATTCACATGACCCAACATGGGTCAGAATCATAAATAACAATTAACATTAACCTAATCAGAGCAGGGGAAGTCCTTGAAGCCATTTTTTATATATGTTTGTTACCTCGAGTTAGCCATCTGCAACCACCACCAACAATTTACCTCCAGCCGTAAACCAGCTCGGAGGCACCGCTCACCTCTGCAGATGGCTCCAACCACCAGAAGACCACTTCAAAGGGATAACACCCTATGAAGTCTTCAAACAATGTACCTTTTTTGGGGGACGCATACCCCCGATGCGACCCCCCCACCATTTCGTACTGACCAACCTCAAGGACTCCCCCCGCTAACAGCGAAACAGGCCTTGACCACCTTAAGCCTGTGAGTTCCTCCACACCACCACCGCCCTTTCAATTCCTTCTGCTAGTGCCAGGCTCCACAAATCAATCCCAACCTCGGTCAGATGCACCCCATCACTCCTCCAGTAATTCCCTTCTCCTGACTCCAAATCCCTGTGCCGCACACAAATGCCCCCATTCTTGCCCACAAAACGGGACACCGCCCGATTCACTTTAATGCGGGACCTATTAACCCTCTCCACAGACCGAGCCAGCCGCCAATGCTTCCTTGGAACTATGTCGGACCACACTATCACTAGGCCAGGATAAGATACCCATAAACACAACATATCGTGTTTGATATCCCGCACCAACTCCCGAAAAGGGCGAACCCCCAAATCATTGCCCCCACGTGCAATACCAGGACTTCCGGAACCCTATCCAGCCGAGAGTATGTCTGAAACTCTGCTAAAACCCGGCTCCACAACATACCTCTAAATCCTAGCCAATGCAAAACCGCATCCTGCCGCAGAATGCGCATCTGACGGCCGTGAGGGCGGACGTCCGCCCTCAATGCCCCCCAATGCACGTAAGAGTGTCCTAACAACCACACAAGGCAAGGGAGCTGATCTGAAACGAAAAAGGACAAGCACACACGCTTTAAACAACAAATAATAACATGACTCATAACAAATGAGGGCGCACGTATGACCTAAATCTGTTGGACTCCCAACGGCCAATGCGCCGCACCCCCTCGTTGTCCAACCCCCAGCGCCCCGCCTCAGTTGCTGCGCCAATCCTAAAGGAGTGAGATGAGTAAGGGCCAGCCGCGACTCCGACCGCCGCCAAGCATTTCTTAAATACTGCACCAAATTGATATCTGGACAAAAATGACCCATTCTCGTGACGTAGTAACGGCAACTCGGGTGACCCCACCCGTGGTTTAAAAGCACGCATACAAGCGACCGGACACATCGCCGATCCCGGGAGGGAAAACAAAACTATGCGCTTTCCTTTGCCCATTTGATCAGTTTTTGACCGCCGCAACCACAACTCGAGTCTATCCCCATATAGACCCACCTCCTCCAGTCTCAACCCCCCTGCCCGCTTGGTACTAGGTGAAACCAACTCGCCAATTCGAAGTGCACCAAAAAACGCTAAGGAAAATGCTAACTGAAATAACTCCATCTCAGAAGAAGAACGACAGACAGACCCTAGCGATAAACCCAAAGAAGCGAGGAGAGCAAAAGACACGGGCCGTCTACCATCTGATTCGACCCTACCTCGACGCAGACCCTTTAAAGCTTGTCCTACTAAAAATTCCTTAGACACATCCCGAAAGCCCCGCAACTTAAAACCAAAAGCCAATGCAGAAACGAAACGATTGACCTTAGCCAGGGAAAACCCCGCCTCCCAAGCATCCCCCAACCAATACAAAAGTGCCACCAACCTGTCTTGATCCGTGCTGACGTTACCCAAATTTCTTACCCACTCCTCCCACTGCTTCCAACAAGCAGAATAAGCACTCCACGTCGTACGTGCCAATGACCTTTCAACCAATCGTTCTACGGGACCGAAACCAGATCCCAGAGATGCTCCGGACAAGCCAAACCGAGCCGCTCCGCTCCCGGTGCCAATTGACGAAATCGATCCCACTGTGAGCGAGAAAGAGCATCAGCGATACAATTCCGTACCCCCGGCACATGCACTGCAACCACCCACGCGTTCAAAGACAAGCACACGAAAACTAAAAGTCGCAACAACTGAACTACCGGAGGAGAGGATGCGGTGATGTTATTAATGGCCAGCACCACCCCCATGTTGTCGCAGTAGAAACTGACCTACTTGTCCCTGAGCCTGTCCCCCCAAATGGTCGCCGCAACCACGATAGGGAACAGCTCGAGCAGGGCCAGATTCCGCATGAGTCCGCTGGCCACCCAGCTAGCCGGCCAGTTTCCCGCACACCAAGGACCACCCCCGTATGGTCCAAAACCACCTGCCCCATGGAGCCATCCATAGTGAGCGACCATTATACTGACCAAGAAAATCATCCCAAACCTGAAGATCAGCCCGATGCTCCTCCCTGAGCCGCACAAAATGATGTGGCGCCCGAACCCCCGCCGTCGCTGCCGCCAAACGTCTACTAAAAACTCTCCCCATCGGCATAATCCGACAAGCGAAATTCAACTTCCCCAGCAGAGACTGGAGATCACGCAACGTCATCTTCTTCAACCTACAAGCCCGCCGTACCTCCTGACTCAATGACCCTAATTTATCCACCGGAAGTCGACACTCCATTGCCACCGAATCAATTTCAATCCCTAAAAAACAAATGGTGGAAACCGGGCCTTCAGTCTTTTCCGGCGCCAAGGGAATCCCAAAGTCCTTTGCGACTTTCTGCAAGGAATGCAACAAATTACCGCAAATAGGCGAACCCCCCCGGGCCGATGCACAAAAAATCATCTAGATAATGTATCAAAGAATCAACCCCGGCTACGCCCTTCGTCACCCATTCCACGAAGCTACTAAATGCCTCGAAATATGCGCAAGAAAGGGAACACCCCATAGGAAGACACCTATCTACATAAAAAGCCCCATTCCAAAAACAACCCAACAGCCGCTGGCTCTCTGGATGAACTGGCAACAACCGAAAAGCCGCCTCAATGTCGGTTTTTGCTAACAACGCGCCGGGCCCCGCTGCGCGAACTAATCCCAACGCCTTGTCGAAGGATGTGTACACTACCGAGCATAACTCATGATCAATCCCATCATTCACCGACGAGCCCCTGGGAAAAGATAAATGCTGGATTAAACGAAATTTCCGGGGCTCCCGCTTCGGCACAATACCCAATGGGGACACCACTAAATTATTTATTGGCGGATCAACAAACGGCCCCGCCATGCGCCCCAACGAAACTTCCTTCAACAGTTTTTCCGACACGATCTCGGAATGCAAGTAAGCCGACTTAAGATTGCGCCGAGTAACCGGAACCTCATAAGGAGGCGGAGGAATAACGAAACCAACACGGAACCCTTCATAAATTAACTTGGCCGCAACCCTATCTGGATATTCATTTTTAGATACGGGACCATCCTTTCCACCCTCACCGGCGACAACCCCTTGACCAGCTGAGGAGGACTGGTTCCCTGACCGCTTCTTCTGCATACACTTGGCAGCCCCGTGTGATGATCCATTACATTCTGAACACACGTGCTTGAACTTACATGCGGCCCCTAACTTACACTGGCCGTCATTAAATTGCCAGCAGAACCCAAGTTTGGCTCCTGAACCTTGTCCGGCCTGGCTAGACTGACCTCCTTGGCCAACGCTCCCGGGAAAGGACTGCTTCACCGGAGCCGTCACCCTCAACCAAAGAGCAATATCCTTCTGGTCCCACCTAATTGCCGGCCGAACCGCCTTCCGCTGGCGAAATTGCTCATCGTACCGCAACCACGCCTGACCCCCGTATGCCCTATGAGCCTCTCCGATGGCATCGAAATAGCAAAATAACGCCGAGCAATTTTCAGGCGCCTTCTCTCCAATCACGCTGGCTAAAATGGCAAACGCTTGCGACCAATTGACGAACGTCTGCGGGATAAGCCTATACCGCCGACGTTCCTCTTCCTCCTTCTTACTCTCATCCCGCTTGCCTTTATCCAAATTGAACTTTGCAAGCGGGAGAAGAGAAACGATCTCCACGTACTCATCCTTCTAGATCCGTTCGCGGACCTCCTGTTTTAGGTGTGCCTTTAAAGGACCCTCGAAGCACACATAAACTTCGCCACGAGCACGATCATCAAGCCGGATTCGATCACCATCTTTTTGCGCCTCGGTCTGAACTGACACCGCGACCGCTTCCCTAGACACCGCCAACACTTCCCCAACCACGGGACGCGACTGTAACACACCAACCTCACGAGGACCTTCCCAAACTACCGCCGGGGTACCCGCCGGAACTACGGGCGCCGCAGCCCTATCTAAGCGCCCGACCAACTCCCGCAAGCAACCCACTAAATCCGATAAGCCAACGCCGTCGCGCCCGGCGACGCTGCTACCTGCAGCCGATGCCGCGCTCGCTGCCCCACCCCCGACACCCGACATAAAAATCGCTGGATACGGCAAAGAAGGAGTTACGCACTCACCGGGCTGCCCAGGCGCTGTGTTCCCGCCAGCCGAAAAATCCTGACCTCGCTGAAAATCGTCCAATTCGCCATCCTCCAGGTCCTCTCTTGCCGACTACTGGCCGTCCCACCGACATCTCCTACACGAGGACAACGACATGCTAACAGATGGGCTGGCAACCTGCCGCCCGACCGCAGGGACCCAGACTTCCGACCGGACCTGTTGCCTCGTCGCCGCTGATGATCTAGGCGTCCTCCCTGACGGTCTTGAGGAAGCCTGCCCCCTGGCCGGAACATCACCATGCGGGGCGGCCGTGGGCTGCTCTCTACATACGGCATCCGATGGAGGTGGGGTGACAGGGAGCCCGGCCTGCGACCCCCTGTGGACCGCCGGACCTCGTCGCGGCTGGGGATTCCTGCCAGGACGCAGGGCCTGGGAAGAGGCGGCCCTCCCAGCTGCCTGGCCTGCAGCGTCCTTTGAAGGGCTCCCCTTGCGACGCCGTGTCCGCGGGACCACCTATGGACTGAGGCGTTCTGGTGGGCGAGACCGCCAGGAGCGACGGGGAGACCCGGCCTGAGCCACCGCCGCCCCCGACGCCGCTCTCTGCTTGATGCGAGCAGGAGCCCTGGGTGCCAAGTCCCCCCCCCCCCGCCGCCACAATACTAGCACGAGGGAGGGGGCCGGGGGAGGGGAGCCTTTTTCTCAGATCCACTGACCCTGAGACGAGCCAGCCTCCGGCATCCTGGATAGTTCTGCCACGGTCTCCTCTAACCACCCAGGACCGTGGAATGCAGCTGCCGCCCGCAGCTGCTCCAACATGCAGACCTCAGACATGACAGGTAAGGTACAGGCAAGCACGGTAACAGAGGGAGCTTGATTACTTGCTTGCTCTTCCTCCCGCTGCTTCCGGCTCACTGCCGAAAACAGCGGGAAGACTGGTAACGTCCCCTAACTCCTCCCTTCCCCTCTTCCAACTCCCCCTTCTACTCCCTCCTTCTCTCAGCTCTTAACCCTTTCCCTCCTATGTCCGTCATGGAGGCTTCCCTCTGAAGCCCTTCGTGCTGCGTCCAGCCTCTTCTATACATTTTCGAACGTCGACACACTTGTAGTGACGGTTCACTGTATTACAGCCTTTTCCCATTCACTTGAATGGGAGAAGGCTGTAATAATGTGAACCGCTGCTACAAGTGTATCAGCATTTCCCAGTACTGAGCAGTAAAGGAAATGAAGGGGAAGCCTTATGACCCCTACAAAACAGCTGATTGATGGGGGAGCTGAGAGTCGGACCCCACCGATCAGATATTGATGGGCTAGTCTGAGGCACGTGCACGTGTCCTAAGCTTTTTCCCAGGACTGGGAGCCATCTTCCATAACCTTTCTGCACTGTTCTCTCCCAGGCCCCTATATGAATGATTGACAACGGCAGTCATGATAATCTGACAGGAAATTATCCTTATGTTGGATGTTGAACTGTGTGGTTAGGGCTGCCACTTTTTTCTCTCAAAAATAGTCACATGGTACCAGGTAAAACAGAATATCCTTTTTGTGGTGTAGCTTTACACAGAATATGACTTGTAACGTAGGCCTGTTTCAGCATTGCAGAACACAGTGTTTAAATAACACACACATACATACATACAAACATACACAAACCCACATCTCACTACATTTCGTCGTACACATACAACACGCTCACTAGATGCATACATGTACCCTCTTACCTAAGTTGAGGTAACAACAGTGCAGGTCGAAGCC
Organism: Rhinoderma darwinii; assembly: GCF_050947455.1. Classification (NCBI taxonomy): domain Eukaryota; kingdom Metazoa; phylum Chordata; class Amphibia; order Anura; family Rhinodermatidae; genus Rhinoderma; species Rhinoderma darwinii. The sequence goes on from NC_134687.1 coordinate 304,130,533, forward strand.
CTGGAGGGTTGGTAAGAAGTGTGGAATTGTAAGGGTGTATTCACACAGGGTATTTAAATCACATCTTTTTTGTTTTTTTAGAAAAAAACACATGTTGACCGCACTGTGTAAATACACCCTAATGCAGGGCAGTAGCACCAATATCCCTTCTTAGCTCCTGTAGTGTAGAAGCAGAATGCAGGAGCTGGGTTCTGCTGGGCATCTGTAGTGTAGAGGCAGCATGCAGGAGCTGGGTTCCGCTGGGCATCTGTAGTGTAGAGGCAGCATGCAGGAGCTGGGTTCCGCTGGGCATCTGTAGTGTAGAGGCAGCATGCAGGAGCTGGGTTCCGCTGGGCATCTGTAGTGTAGAGGCAGCATGCAGGAGCTGGGTTCCGCTGGGCATTTGTAGTGTAGAGGCAGCATGCAGGAGCTGGGTTCCGCTGGGCATCTTCCTTAAATATATCTAGTGCATTCAGCTGTGCTAGTAATGATGTATAATAGTATCCGTATACACGTCCCTTGTTAGCTCCTGTAGTGTACAGACAGCGCTCAGGAGCCAGGGACTGCTGGGCATCTTCATTATGTGCTCCTAGCTTTATGTAATTAAATTGTCCAGCAATGTCTCCCTGTACACTACAGAAGATATATATATATATATATATATATATATATATATATACATATATATATATATATATATATATACACATAGTATACTGAAGCAGGGGCGTAGCTAAAGGCTCATGGGCCCCGATGCAGAAATTCTTACTTTCAGCTGCATCGCTGGGTCTCCTAAGTGACCCAACAATGCAGCACTAGCAGCCGGGGCGTCACTAAGGCTGGGTTCACACACACTATTTACGGACGTAATTCGGGCGTTTTAGCATTGAATTACGTCCGAAAATGCGGCTCAAAAGCGTTGGCAAACATCTGCCCATTCATTTGAATGGGTCTTACGATGTTCTGTGCCAACGGTCATTTTTTTTTACGCGCCGCTGTCAAAAGGCGGCGCGTAAAAAAGACGCCCGCGTCAAAGAAGTGCCTGTCACTTCTTCAGACGTAAATGGAGCCGTTTTCCATGGACTCCATGGAAAAACAGCTCTAATTACGTCCGTAATGGACGCAGCGAAAGACGCCTGCACATGCCATTACGGCTGAAATTACGGTGCTGTTTTCTCCTGAAAATTTCAGCCGTAACAGACGCTGCCGTGTGAACACACCCTTAGGGCTTAAAATGTCAGGGGAAATAGCCCCAATACATATGTGTCCGCCCAAAAAAAAGTGTGTATATGAGACAGCATAGCATATCTATAGCACTACGACCCTATAAACTATGGATAGGATTAGATACATTGGCTCAGCAGACATTATCACACATGATAGGATTAGATACAGTGGCTGAGCAGACAGTATCGCACATGATAGGATTAGATACAGTGGCTCAGAAGGCAGTATCACACATGATAGGATTAGATACAGTGGCCCAGCAGACAGTATCACACATGATAGGATTAGATACAGTGGCTCAGCAGACAGTACCACACATGATAGGATTAGATACAGTGGCTCAGCAGACAGTACCACACATGATAGGATTAGATACAGTGGCTCAGAAGGCAGTATCACACATGATAGGATTAGATACAGTGGCTCAGCAGACAGTATCACACATGATCGGATTAGATATAGGGCCCAGCAGACAGTATCACACAAGTTACGATTAGATACAGGGCCCAGCAGACAGTATCACACATGATTGGATTAGATACACAGCTCAGCAGACAGTATCACACATGATTGAATTAGATACAAGGCCCAGCTCGCTGACATTGCGGCTAAAGCGCTGGACCAAGGATATGTAAGAATAATAATTTTGCTTCTTTGTGTTACTGATTATTTTTGTGTGTGTGTGTTTTTTTTACAGGTTCGGTTGTTGGACTTCGGATTCGAGGACTTCAATGACAGCGTTTTTTTTATTCTCAATAAAATGGTTAATGAGGGTTGTGTTTTTTTATTTCAATAAAATATTTTTTCTATGTGCTTGTATATTTTTAAACTTTATTATCACCGCCTTAGTAATGGCCGCTGGCTGATTGACAACCTCCATTACTAAGGCGGGGCTTAATGTTAGCTGGTGCAGAGGCTACACTAACCCCCATTATTACCCCGGTACCCACCGCCACCAGGAGTACTGGGAAGAGCCGGGTACGAACCAGTACCTGACCATCTGTAGTGACGGGCAGGCACCGGGGTGGCCGCAGGCTGGTAGTATTAGGCTGGGGAAGGCCAAAAACAGTGGCCCTTCCCACCCTTGTAATGCTGCCTGCTGCTGCTGTATCTGGCTGGTTATGAAAATTGGGGGGGGACCCCACATCGTTTTTTCCAATTATTATTATTTTTTTTTAAATGCCGTGGGGTCCCCCCCCATTTTTCATAACCAGCCAGATACAATAAAGCAGCAGCAGCCTAGTATTACCAGGATGGGAAAGGCCACTGTATCTGGCCTTTCCCCTCCTGATAATACCAGCCTGCGGCCACCCCAGTGGCCGTCCATCACTACAGATGGTCAGGTACTGGATCGTACCCGGCTCTTCCCAGCACCCCTGGTGGCGGTGGGTACCGGGGTAATAAAGGTGGTTAGTGTTAGCCTCTGCATCGGCTAACACTAAGCCCCGCCTTAGCAATGGATGCTGTCAATCAGCCGGCGGCCATTACTAAGGCAGTAGTAGTATAGTTTAAAAAAAAACACAGACATAGAAAAAATATTTTATTGAAATAAACAAAAAACCACACAGCCCTCATTAACCATTTTATTGATAATAAAAAAAAGCCGTCATCGAAGTAGTCCTGGAATCCGCCGTAGTCCAACGACCGAACCTGTAAGAAAACACACAAAAAATGATTAGTAACACGTGTGTTAGGCTTAGATACAGGGCCCATGTGTGATACTGTCTGTGGGACCCTGTATCTAAGCCTACCACAACGTAGGCTTAGATACAGGGTCCAGCAGACAGTAATCTTATACAGTATAAGATTACTGTGTGCTGGGGCCCTGTATCTAAACCTACAGTGTGGTAGGCTTAGATACAGGGTCCCACAGACAGTATCACACATGGGCCCTGTATCTAAGCCTACCATGTGATTGGCTTAGATACAGGGCCCAGCAGACAGGATCACGCATGGGCCATGTATCTAAGCCTACCATGTGATTGGCTTAGATACAGGGCCCAGGAGACAGGATCACGCATGGGCCATGTATCTAAGCCTACCATGTGATTGGCTTAGATACAGGGCCCAGCAGACAGGATCACACAATCTGTGATCCTGTCTCATGGGCCCCCTAAGCCTGCTACATCGTAGGCTTAGGGGTTGTACAGTCCCTAAACATTGATGGCCTATCCTCAGGATAGGCCATCAATAGCTGATGTGTCTCTCGGGACCCGCAAATCAGCTGTTTTGAAGGGGCCGCAGCACTCGTACGAGAGCTGCTTCCCCTTCATTTCACTACTTGCTCACACTGTGAATCGCCGACACGGATTCACAGTGTGACCGGAATGAAGTGACAGGAATGAAGGGGAGCAGCTCTCGTACGAGTGCTGCGGCCCCTTCAAAACAGCTGATGGGCGGGTCCCGGGAGTCGGACCCCGCCAGTCAGGGCTAACCTTACCTTCCTCTTCGGCCGCGGCGGGAGTTCTGTCGTCTCGATGCTGTGCGCGGCGCATAGCGCTGTGACGTCATGCGCTGCACACAGCGCTTGACGTCAGGACCTCCGCTGCCATCCGGAACCAGGAAGGTAAGTAAAGTATGTTACTATAGTAACAGGGGCCCGCGGCCCGAGTTACTATAGTAACTTTTTATTGATGTGGTGCGGGGGGCCGTGGGCCCCCCTGGCTTCAGGGCCCGGTCGTAATTGCGACCGCTGCGACTCCTATAGCTACGCCAGTGTACTGAAGCTATTATACATCACTACAGCACTGCCACTAATTGGTTGAATGCACTAGAGATGTACAATAAAGCTGCTCAGCTGTCACTGGCTCCTGTACAGTGGCTGTTGATACTACCCAAGTGGAAGGGGATGTGTGCCAGTGGCCACGCGACTGTGTGAGCCTGGAAAAATCCACACTATACATGTCGGTAAAAATGTGGCTGCGCTACACAGAGTTTTTTGGCGCTGATTTTGACAAGGAAACAGTGTCGGAATCAGCTAAATAAACGGCCGAAATAGTCTCCAATTGATTTCCATGGGAGGTGTAGGCGCTTTTATACGCTTGTGGGGAAAAAAAAGCGGCATGTTCTTTTTTGCCGCGGTTCGCATCAGTGGGATGCAGAAAAAGCATTTTTCGCTGCGTTTTTTGCCCACGGTCCTCAATGGCCACGGGCGAAAAACGCAGTGAAAGCTGCGGCAAAAAAGCGCAGGCAGGCCAAATCTGCTAAGATTTTTTCTGCCTGCAAAAAAACTGTGTTTGAGTTAGTCCTATCTGTATATAGAATTGGTGTGCATAGCTGCAGAGACTCACATTAGATGCGTAATCTGTAGCATTACTGCTCTAAACTCATTCGGATCCCTCTTATGGCCCAGTTCACGCAGTTTTTTGGCGCTGATTTTGACGCGGAAACCATGTTTGAATCAGTGCCAAGAAATTTGATTTATTTGAGCGGCGGAGGGTTTTTTTTCCCGGGCGGCTGTTAGCCGCTCGTGTGAAAAAAAGTGGCATTTTGCAGTTCCACCTCTGACCTCCCATTGAAATCAATTGGAGGCAGAAAAAGTGTTTTTTGTTGCGCTTTTTGCCCACGGTCTTCAATTCCTGAAGGAATTTTGAGGCAGATTTTGCCTGCAAAAAACTCTGTGTAAACAAGGCCTATGTGGCAGAGCAGGAAGTTGTTAGCATTTCCTCACAGTGGATGGGACTAAATCTAGCCCTTTATCTGGATTGGTTAGGGTCCCAGCAGCCAGGCAGTCAACAATTACCCCTGTAATTTTACATAAGGCTGGGTTCACACAACCTATTTTCAGACGTAAACGAGGCGTATTATGCCTCGTTTTACGTCTGAAAATAAGGCTACAATACGTCGGCAAACATCTGCCCATTCATTTGAATGGGTTTGCCGACGTACTGTGCAGACGACCTGTCATTTACGTAAAAATACAGCCTCGTCAAAAGAAGTGCAGGACACTTCTTTGGACGTTTTTGGAGCTGTTTTCTCATAGACTCCAATGAAAACAGCTCCAAAAACGGACGTAAAAAACGCCGCGAAAACGCAGCGAAAAATGCAGCGAAAAACGCGAGTTGCTCAAAAAACGTCTGAAAAGCAGGGGCTGTTTTCCCTTGAAAACAGCTCTGTATTTTCAGACGTTTTTGGTCACTACGTGTGCACATACCCTAACACCACGTGATATATAAATGTGTCTCACAAATGAAAAAAGTTAAGGGTATGCACATTACTGCTCCATACAACCCCTAAGTTGTACGGTTGGATCTCTGTAAGCCTCTGATATCATACAGTTTATGGCTGCTGGCCCTGGGTCTCTGTAAGCCTCTGATATCATGCGGAGGGACCATATGGCGGTACCTGGAGTGCTTATGGAATCATAATATTGAACCTCAGGCACTTTGTGTGCCTTCATACAGGCTCCCTGCAGATGGCTCTGTCATGTATATGAGACTTTGTTTTTCCTTAACACTTTGGGGGAAATGTATTAAGACTGTCGTTTTATACGCCAGTTTTAATCTAAAACAAGATGGCACCTGTGCACCAGAAACTCAAATCTATAGCAGCTACGAGCTGGCGTAGATTTGCACCATAATTTTCACCAGCTTCTGTTGGGCTGGGGGTGGCCTTGCCCCGTTTTGCCAAACTCCACTCACTTTTTTGAATAAAAGTGGCATAAGCGGCAAAAACTGCACAAAATTTACAATATTTGTGCAAATCGTGACGTTTGTGCTGTTTGCACATTTTCTACGCCTAAAAACTGCCGTAGAATGAGTAATAAATTTTGTTTGCAAGATCCATTGTCCTGTATGTTTTGTTTCATCAGATCAGATCTAGTACAAAGGGAAGGGAAATAGCCACAAACACTTCCCTTTCTAATAGGCTCAATTACCATTTTTGTTGACAAAAATCACAAACGAAAAAATGGAAACGCACAGTGCAACACCGCAGGTAACCCAACTACAATGGTCACCATCCAGTACAGTCCAAGGCAGCACTCCAATAAATGTTCAATGCTGATTTAATCACCCATGTCACCAGTACGATGTTTCATTTTCTCCCTGGAGAGGATCTTGAGAAAAGCTCCATGGAGAAGCTGAAATGTCGCACTGGTGACATGGGTGAATAAATTAACATTGAACATTTATTGGAGTGCTGCCTTGTTCCTTATCGCTTGACACATACAGGAGATCAGTGTAGTCAGTCTAAAACCTCTTACAGACTAAGGGCTTATTCACACAAACGTTAAATACGTCCGTGTGACGGCCGTTAACACAACGGCCGTCATGCGGACGCATGTATTTCAAAGGGTCCATTTTCACGTATCCCTCCAAAACGGCTGTTTTTCATGTCCGTGTTTCCCCACACTCATGTTCATAAGCCCTTAAGGTGCAGATCATGAAAGGCTGTTGTGTGCTGATAGGCCTCCATTTACAAGCTACAGTAATAGTTGAGTATAAAAGTTAAGAAGATGGAGGAGAAGCAGGAATGGAGAATAACATGTTTGTGTCTCAAAAATTGGACTAAATGTAAAGGGTCGACTATTGCCAAGAATATGTAATCTTACCACATATATGCCAAAGTACTGTCTTATGTTATTGTACTGTCGTATTGATTGCATTAAAACAGAATGAGTATAAAATAAACGATTGGGGCTTGTTTTGACTCAAACCTCTACAGATAACAGATAACGTCTGGTCTGTATTGCCTCTAGCCGTATTGGTGTCACTCTACCTTGGCGATCTACCTTTAGGAACTGCATTATCGTTTGGAGGCCCCCACTAGATACCTTGTGTAAAAAACTTCACCTGGACTGAACGAGGAGAGGTACCTCACCTCCGGCCAGGAGGGAAACATCAAAGCTGATTTCTCTTTTTGCCGGGGAGGAGCTTCAGGTTGTCAGTCCGAGGGAAGAAACAGGGAATTCAGGTAGATAATTTAAGGTCTTTTTGTGGTTTTTATTATTGTTATAAGTGTTGCTGTGTTTTACTGTTTTCATGCAAAGAAATTCCTAACTGCTTGCTATTATTAAACAAGGCGTATGAATGTGAGTGTCGGTTATGTCCAACCTGGTTGGGTAGAGACTCTGTTCTTGTGCTGCTAATGTGAAGACCTGAACCCTGAAAAGGGTGATGGAGGGAATTGCAGTAGCAACTCATACCGGGGTCTATCGAAGTGGCATTCAATTGTCCAAGTGAATGAAATTAGGACTCTTGCAGTTCCCGGTGTACAACCCGAAAGAGGGCACTGGGTCAGGAGTCAGTCTGTTGTTTGTCTTGTAGTATACTAACAATCATTAATACCTACCTCTATTTAGGTACTTCATGTCAGGCAGCTCGGTGCTACATTGATTTTGTCATGGAACCAGTGGTAGGGAAATATTTCCAAAGTGTCCCAGAAGCCGTTTATCAACAGGGCAATGCCAGGCCTCATGTTCATGATACTGTGAGCAGTCTGTGTGGCCTAAACATGTTACCATGTCCTGAGGCGTCTCCTGACTTGTCTGCCAAAGGGAGCTGCCAAAGTGCATTCAGCATGACATAACATTCCTCAGACAACCATTAATAATCTCATTGATTGGGGGCGGAGCTTGCCGCTCACTGAGATGTCGGTGTAGTACACTCTCTCCTACTTCTATTGTAGCAAACCAGCGGCTCACAGCGACAGTTTTCCTCGCAGCACTCCATCTTACCTTGGATTCCACTCCTAAACTTCCCTGGTATCAGGTGTGCACCATGACCAAGAGAAAGTCGACGAAGACAGAGCTGAAAAAGTTACCTGACTATTTCCCAGCGACGGACCGCTCCTAAGATGGCGCTGGATCGTCTCCTGAGATGGATGGCGCGCGTCTCTGCACTTCAGCAGCGGTCGGTTCAGGTCACTCTGTGGACAGGGAAACTTCCCCACAGGGCAGGTTGGATGAGGTGTGCACTCCTGGAAAGAGGGGAGCGAATCGTTCAGTGTCCTCATCGCCTAGCAGCATGGGTCCGGTGCATAAAAAAGCACATCTCCTATCTCCATTAACAGCTCACGTGGGAAGCATTACATCCCCTGTCGTTCCCGAGATGGCTGCTATTCCGGATGACGCACCACTTACTACTGTGCAGTGGCGGATTAAGAAGACCATGGGCCCTGGGCTGTTACCCAAACTTGGGCCCCTCTTCTCCACCGCCACCCTGCCGCGCCGTAACTATTGCTAACACTACCTTTTTGCACAAGCATTAACAAATGGGTGTTACGATTCCACTTTCACAGTGCTGTGTCCCTACATACTGACAGTATCACACTGTGTAGGGACACATCCTCCTGACAAGGGGATTGGTAACACCAATTTTTCTATCAGTCCTGGACTGCACAAAGACGTTATGAGGAATACAAGGATTTCCTATAATAAACATGTCAGGAAAGGGGACAGATTCTCTACAAATCCAGTGACTCACAGGTGACGACGTCTCAGATGCTAGTAGTTTTTTTTCCACTTTTCTTCTCCATCCGATCTAGAGCTCATGACGACTTCTCCTGGCCATGACTTATTTCTGCAGCCCTTAAATATAATATCACCATGCACTGCACCCCTGAATATAACTGTGTCACACACTGTAAAGTAAAGCACCACATACACATTGCCCCCTGTAGAGAGTGCTACACACACCCCCCTGTAGATAGCGCCATACACCCCCCCTGTAGATAGCGTCACACAGCCCCCTATAGATAGCATCACACAGCCCCCTATAGATGGAGCCACACAGCCCCCTATAGATAGAGCCACACAGCACTCCACCCTTGTATATAGTGCCACACAGCGCTCCTTTTCTTATATATAATGCCACATCACTCCCCCCCTTGTATATAGTGCTACACAGCGTCGCTACAGTGCAGCCCTGGGATGACATTTTATCCCATATGACTGCTGCAGTCTGTGATTGGCTGCAGCGGTCACATGGGGTGAAACATCATCCCAGGAGGCCGGCCTGGACGAAGAAACAGAATTCTGGGCAAGTATAAGATTTTTATATTTTCTAAATTGCGTTTTTACATAACATCTGCTATTTGTTGCAGGTTTTACCTCCCCATTGAATTAAATGGGGAAAACTCGAAATAAATAAGCAGTGATTAAGCAAATACAATTGACATGCTGCATATAAAAAAAAAAACGCACCGCAGGTCAATTTCTGAGCTTTTTTTCCACTTATCTACGCAGCATGTGGATGCGAATTGTTCACATCTAATCTACTCTGCTGCTACTGTATTAGGGCTTGTCCACACTTTACGGAATAGCTGCGTATTTTCCGCCTGGAATATACGCAGAATACAGTAGCGGCAAAGTGAGTGAGATTTAAAGAGGCTCTGTCACCACATTATAAGTGCCCTATCTCCTACATAAGGAGATCGGCGTTATAATGTTGGTGACAGCAGTGCTTTTTATTTAGAAAAACTATCTGTTTTCACCACTTTATTAGCAATTTTAGATTGATGCTAATGAGTTGCTTAAAGGAACAGTGTCATCACAATTTTTTTTTTAATATGTTAAAGATGTTAGTGCTTTATTAAAAACGTTTATATTTATTTGTGTGTTTGTGTTTTACTTTTTCTTATTTTTACACTTTTTCTTCCCTATGGGGGCTGCCATTTTTTTGTCCATTTCTGTATGTGTCGATTAACGACACATACAGACATGGAATACGGCAGCCACAGTCCCATAGGGACTGCGAACGGGTCCCGTCCCATCCACTTCTGTGTACGCCGTCTGTGTGGGAACTGCGCATGCGCCGCTCCCACACAGTCCAATTTGAAATGCGCGCCGTCCGGCGCCATTTTCCTGTGGACCGGAAGTCGCGGCCGGACAGTAAGATTACTACTTCCGGTCGCGGCTTCCGGACTTGTGCACTTGGACCAGCGGCAGCAGATGGAGCGGACGGGCCAGAGGGAGCCGCGGCGGCAGGAGCAGGTAAGAGATTTCTATGTATGTTCGTGTTTGTGTGTGTTTACTACTGTATGTAAACCTTCTACACTGTGTGTTAGCTCAAAAAATGGCGACACACAGTGTAGGAGGTTAGACCGTTCAAACCCCTCGTTTATCCCGGCACTAGCCAGGATAAAGGAGGGGGGGATTCTCAGAGCTCACTAGAGCGAGTGCTTTTTTCCCAATTTTGCAGCAAAATGCAATGTGGTTGCTTTACCACATGCAATGCTGCAATTTTGGGAATAGCTCCATCTAGTGACCAGCAATGGGAAATATTATAAATTAGAATCTAATTTATAATATTTCCTGACTCGTGAAAAAAATAAAAAAAATTTGAACAATGTTTAATCACCTACACACTAAATGTTTAATTAAAAAAAACAAAACATGTTTTGCTGGCAACACATTCCCTTTAATGCCCAAGTGGACGTATTTTTACTTTAGACCAAGTGGGAGTTGTACAGGGGAGTGTATGACGCTGACCAATCAGCATCATGCACTCCTCTCCATTCATTTACTCAGCGCATAGGGATCCTGCTAGATCCTTATGTGCTGTCTTATACTAATACATTAACAATACTGAAGTGTTTAGACAGTGAATAGACATTCCACGAGATGTCTATTCACAATCTCTGCACTTCGTTACTCTGTCTGTGGTAGTTACAGCAGAGGAAGCGTGATTTCGCGAGATCTCGCTGTAAATGACAGGTTACAACGAGATCACGCTTCATCTGCTGTAACTACCATAGAAACAGTAACAAAGTGCAAAGATTGTGAATAGACTTCACTGTCTAAACACTTCAGTATTGTTAATGTGTCAGTATAAGACAGCACATAAGGATCTAGCAGGATCCCTATGCGCTGACTAAATGAATGGAGAGGAGTGCATGACGCTGATTGGTCAGCGTCATACACTCCCCTGTACAACGCCCACTTGGTCTAAAGTATAAATACGCCCACTTGGGCATTAAGCAACTCATTAGCATAAATCTAAAATCGCTAATAGCGGTAAAAATAGATTGTTTTTTTAAATAAAAAGCACTGCTGTCACCTACATTATAGCGCCGATCTCCTTATGTAGGAGATAGGGCATTTATAATGTGGTGACAGAGCCTCTTTAAGAAATCTCATCCAGACGCTGCATAAAATTTCCGACCAGAAATTTTGTCCTGCGTTGCGTATTTCTCGTACTGCAGCATGTCAATTCCTGCTGCGGAAAGTGGACTCAATTGCTGCGTTTTTTCAGAGGAGATGTCACCATCTCCCAACATTGAGAAAAACGCAGCAAAATACGCACCATTTTCTACAGCAAAAATACAGGAAATGGTGCTTTTTTCTGCAGCGGAATTTCTGCAGAAATATATATATATATATATACAGTGAAGGAAATAAGTATTTGATCCCTTGCTGATTTTGTAAGTTTGCCCACTGTCAAAAACATGAACAGTCTAGAATTTTTAGGCTAGGTTAATTTTACCAGTGAGAGATAGATAACAAAATTGAGAACCAAGAGTCACAAGGCTATACATATTGTAAAAAATCTATTTTATTGCATATAAATATAACATACATAGTAAAAAACAAAGCGAGGTTTCTAAAAAGAGAAAAAAGTTATGTATGAACCACTCCAAAATACTGTTAAATCGCAGGGATGGTATAAAGACAACACCAAACCACAAGGGCATGGTATACAAAAACACCTTAACACAGGGACATAACTGCGGTAGACAAAAGTATTATATGAAAAATCATGAGGTCAGCATGTAAATTGCAATAGTGCGTAATTCATATCATCTGCTGTCCATTTACACAACCACAATATCATGTCACCGCATAAGCTAAATATGTCACTTAGCAGTCTGCAAACAAGTGTGCTCCGAGGGGAAACCTCGTTGCCATGTATCCAGAGGGAATATACCCTAAATGCGCCCAAAGGTGAAGAAGACTTCCGATCTGGCTAACAACCAGAAGGAGCCAATCTATCAAGTCTTACCCATTGATGTGGTGGTGAACCTGCGATCCCCGTGGTCCATGTGACAGAGAATATCACCCCAACGCGCGTTTCGATGCTCTAGCTTCCTCAGGGATAGGGGATACATGTGTGATCGCTGGCAGCGATAAGGAGAACGGGGGACTGAAAGTCCCCTGAAGTTCTCCATCACAAACCTCGGACTTCCGGGGTCTGTGTCGGCAGCTCCGTAGAAATGAATGGAGCACCGGTCGCGCTTCTGCGCATGCGTGACCAGCGCTCCTTTCATTTTTAGTGAGCTGCGCAGACGCCGGAAGTCAGAGGTTAGTCATGGAGAACTTGGGGGACTTTCGGTCCCCCGTTCTCCTTATCGCTGCCAGCGATCACACATGTATCCCCTATCCTGTGGATAGGGGATAAATGTCTTTTGTCGGACACGCTGTAGGTTGCATTTTTTTGGGAGGGGGGACGCTGTATGGCGTTCCCTACAGGGGGGGGAACGCTGTATGGCATTCCCTACAGAGGGGGGGCGCTGTATGGCGTTCCCTACAGGGGGGGGCTCTGTATGGCGTTCTCTACAGAGGGGGGGCTGTATGGCGTTACCTACAGGGGGGCTGTATGCCATACAGCCCCCCCTGTAGGGAACGCCATACAGCCCCCCCTGTAGGGAACGCCATACAGCCCCCCTGTAGAGAACGCCATACAGCCCCCCTGTAGAGAACGGCATACAGCCCCCCCTGTAGAGAACGCCATACAGCCCCCCCTGTAGATAACGCCATACAGCCCCCCCTGTAGATAACGCCATACAGCCCCCCCTGTAGAGAACACCATACAGCCCCCCTGTAGAGAACGCCATACAGCCCCCCCCTGTAGGGAACGCCATACAGCCCCCCGTAGGGAACGCCATACAGCCCCCCCTGTAGGGAACGCCATACAGCCCCCCTGTAGGGAACGCCATACAGCCCCCCTGTAGATAACGCCATACAGCCCCCCTGTAGATAATGCCATACAGCCCCCCCTGTAGGGAACACCATACAGCCCCCCTGTAGGGAACGCCATACAGCCCCCCTGTAGGGAACGCCATACAGCCCCCCCTGTAGGGAACGCCATACAGCCCCCCCCCTCTGTAGGGAACGCCATACAGCCCCCCCCTGTAGGGACTACCATACAGCCCCCCCTGTAGGGAACGCCATACAGCCCCCCCTGTAGGGAACGCCATACAGCCCCCTCTGTAGATATCTACAGGGGGCTGTATGGCGTTATCTACAGGGGGATGTATGGCGTTATCTACAGAGGCGACTGTATGGCGTTATCTACAGGGGGGGCTGTATGGCGTTATCTACAGGGGGGCTGTATGGCGTTATCTACAGGGGGGGGCTGTATGGCGTTATCTACAGGGGGGTTGTATGGCGTTATCTACAGGGGGGGCTGTAAAAAAGGCACTATCTACACGGGGGGGGGGGGGTTGTGTGACACCCAGGGGAGGGGGGGCCCCAGTCAAAAGTTTGCTATGGGGCCCAGTCTTTCCTAGTTACGCCCCTGGATGAAGGGGTTAATGCAATCATTGCAAAGCTCCATATCGGAGACACTGCACAAAGTGGTGACACAGATTCAAATAACGGTTGATGGGCTGGGATCTCGCACTGACCATATTGAACGCAAACTGGGTGACTATGCTGAAGCCCATAATACACTTATTGATGCTCACTCTGATCTTAAGGTGGAATGGTTGAAGAACAAAATAATGGATCAGGAGGATAGATCCAGAAGGAACAACCTCAAGATACGAGGTGTTCCGGAAGATGTCTCCCCCTCTGAACTGCAGAACTTTCTTCAGGTCATGTTCAAAGCCATGGTGCCTATATTTTCTCCTTTGGATCTGACGCTGGATAGAACACATAGGATTCCTAAATCCCGCTCAGCTCCTGTCGATTCCCGAGGGATGTCTTAACAAGAGTACATTTCTATCAAGCTATAGATCGTATTCTTCAAGAGTCTAGAAAGTTGGGTAAACTTCCTGACCCTTATGCTCACATGTCGATTTTCCCGGATCTATCTGCTTCTACGGTGATGTTACGCAAGCAATTTCATCCGATTACATCCACACTCCGGGAGAACAACCTCAAGTATAAATGGGGCTTCCCGGTTAAACTTATTGTAACTAGAAATGGATCCACTCATGTGATGCCTTCTCCTTCTGATGGAGCTTCTCTGTTGCGCCAATGGAATATCCCGATTTCTACCAAGGCGGTCATTCCATCAAAGGCATCTCCACGTCGCATTTCTCCCGAATGGGAAATGGAACAGGGACGCCCCGCTGTTTGATTCCATGAGGTGACTGTTTGAACATAATGTTGTGCTACAAGCTTCCTCTAGTGCCTTTCTCTCTCCCCCTTGGAGGTACTTTCGGCGCAGTGTAGGCGCCATGTCTTTTTCACTTTTGTTTTACTGTTCTTCGTTTTTATGTCTAAGGTTGTCAGGTTTTGTCTATCCAGATGTCTATATGCTGTCATTTGTAGCAAGTGCATACTAGAGTGGCGCCAGGCCCTTTATACAATTTCTCATGCCTTTTACAATATCCTCCCTGAATGTGAAAGGGCTTAATAGCCCATTTAAGCGACAAATGATGTGGAAAGAGGCACTAGCTTTGAGATGCAAGGTTTTTTTTGCCCAAGAGACGCATTTCTCGTTACATAATCCCCCAAAATGTACACATTCAAATTTGCGCATATATATAAGGCCTTTAGTCCCAGTAAATCCAAAGGGGTAATTATTGCAATTAAGGATTCGGTGGTCTTTCAAGAGCATGCGGTTATTTCAGATCCCCAAGGTAGATTTTCGATCCTCATATGTGATATTAATCATATAACGTACACTTTGGTTAATTTATATCTCTCGAATTCACACCAACTTCGTGCCTTTCATAAAATACTCCACAATGTTAAGAAAGCTGAGAAGGGATTACTTATTATTAGTGGAGACTTTAATGAGGTTATGCACCCTGTAATTGACTCCTCGAATGTTTCTAGACCACGTTCACAATTACATCACACGGTACATGTAGAGGAACTATATGATGTTTGGCGTTGCCAACATGGTAACGAACGTGACTTCACATATTTTTCTGCACCACATGGAGTCTAATCCTGAATTGACATGTTTCTCGTAAGTAAACTCAGCCTGCGATATATGTCTACATCCTCGATTGGAACTATATCGTGGTCTGACCATGCCCCGATTTCTTTGGTGGTTTTAGATACATCTCCCTCCCCTCCCTTTTCTTCCTGGAAACTAAACGATTTGGTATTGGACCACCCAATGACCCGGGATCTCATGGATACCCATCTTAAATTATATTTTGAAGTAAATTCTCCTTCCTCCGAGAATTGTTTCTCTTTATGGAACGCTCATAAGGCATATATGAGGGGAATGGGGATTCAGGCCGCCTCTAGATCAAAGAAGCATAGGGAAATAACTTCTGCTGATATTCTTTCTTAATTGCACAACTTGGAATTAACTTGGAAAATAAACGACAGGTGACTCCAGCTATTTCTCTCGGCATCAAAGATCTTAGAGACCAGTTCCAAAGTGTGCTCATGTCTCGCTATATGACTTTGTCCAAATCTATGCAGTTTGGGTTTTATCTTCATGGTAATAGACCTGGAGCCCTATTAGCTAAAATGAATAAAAAGCGGAATGCTAGGCAAAGAACAGCATTTTTATTGGACCAACAAGGCGCTCGTATTACTCATCCCCAAGATATCAGTGAACAATTTAGGAATTATTATTATAGCCTATATAACCTTAAAGAGGCTCTGTCACCAGATTATCAAATCCCTATCTCCTATTGAATGTGGTCGGCGCTGCAATGTAGATAACAGCAAAGTTGTTTTTTTATAAAAACGATAATTTTTGCCCAAGTTATGAGCAATTTTATATTTGTGCAAATGAGCGTTTCAATGGACAACTGGGCGTGTTTTCTCATTTTACCAACTGGGCGTGTATTGTGTTTTTACCAACTGGGCGTGTATTGTGTTTTTACCAACTGGGCGTTGTGAATAGAAGTGTATGACGCTGACGAATCAGCGTCATACACTTCTCATCGTTCCCACCCAGCTTCTTTCACTGCAGACACATAGCGTGACGTCACCCACAGGTCCTTCAACCTTGGCATCGGACAGAGAAGATACATGGGCTTCAGCCGTCCGAGGGGGTAATATGCTCGTCTCTAGGGAGTGTACTATGCTTACCTGCACACGGTGATGCTGCTGCAGATTAAACTGTACTCTCTCGGATGCCTGGAGCCGATGTGTCTTCTCTCGTCCGACGCCAAGGTTGAAGGACCTGTGGGTGACGTCATCATTCCCAGCCAGCTTCTTTCACTGCAGACACACAGCGTGACGTCACCCACAGGTCTGGAAATGGGCCTCTATACACCTATGTAGATATCGCGTTAAAAACCAGACGTTTGCAGCTAGAATAGTCATTTAGCACATTAACAATGTATAGAGTGTATTTCTGATTAATTTAATGTTATCTTCATTGAACAAAACTGTGCTTTTCTTTCAAAAATAAGGAAATTTCTAAGTGACCCTAAACTTTTGAACGGTAGTGTACATTGCAGCGCCGATCATATTCAATAGGAGATAGGGATTTGATAATCTGGTGACAGAGCCTCTTTAAGGAGGATAACTCGATTCACCAACCATCCTCTCTGGAAATTGACAACTTCCTGGGCGGCCTGAATCTCCCTTCCCTCTCGGTTGAGGATTGTTCTGCATTAAAATTACCTTTTACTGAATTAGAGATCTCCCGAGCCATTAAAGAATTAAAGCAGGGTATAGCCCCAGGACCTGACGGTTACACTAATTATTATTATAAAAAATTCTCAAATGTGCTGGCTCCACACTTAGTTGCTGTGTGTAATAAGGCGGCAATGACAGGATCCTTCCAAACTCCAGATTCCCCGGCCAATTTCCGACCGATCTCACTCCTAAATTTGGACATAAAAATGTATGCCAAAGTCTTATCCAACCGATTCGTTCATTTACTCCCTACTCTTATACATGAAGATCAAATGGGATTTATTGCAGGCAGGCAGGCGCCTGACGGTACACGGCGCTATGTAAATTTGATTTATTGGGCTAAGACTTGTCGAGTGCCTTCCGTGCTCCTTGCTCTGGATGCGGAGAAGGCATTCGACAGAGTCCACTGGCGTATTTAGACTCGATTCTTGAAAAATTTGGTTTTACGGGATAATTAAATCCGCTATTCTAGCGCTGTATTCTACTCCATCTGCCCGTGTCTTAGCCTCCGGCTTCCTTTTCGACTCCATTTCCTATTACTAATGGTACTCGGCAGGGGTGTCCTCTTTCTCCCCTGATATTTGCTATGGTAATGGAACATTATCTGCAGCAATCAGACAGAATCCTTCCATACACGGTATCCAAATTGGCCATGCCCTTCACAAAATTGGACTTTACGCTGATGACGTGATTCCAGAGATACTACCGGGCGGCTACTCTTGATCAACTAAAATTTTGGTGTACTCCCTTGCCCTTTAAACAATGGTCCCATATAGAACAGATCAAAGCGGATAAGCATCTCTTATCTTTCTTAAATGTAAACCCCAAGACCAGCACTAAGCCTTCTGTTTCCTTATCTCCTCCTATCATTGCTTCACTTAAAGAGGCTCTGTCACCAGATTTTGCAACCCCTATCTGCTATTGCAGCAGATAGGCGCTGCAATGTAGATTACAGTAACGTTTTTATTTTTAAAAAACGAGCATTTTTGGCCAAGTTATGACCATTTTTGTATTTATGCAAATGAGGCTTGCTAAAGTCCAACTGAGCGTGTTTCAAGTAAAAGTCCAACTGGGCGTGTATTATGTGTGTTACATCTGGGCGTGTTTACTTCTTTTACTAGCTGGTCGTTCTGACGAGAAGTATCATCCACTTCTCTTCACAACGCCCAGCTTCTGGCAGTGCAGACACACAGTGTGTTCTCGAGAGATCACGCTGTGTCGTCACTCACTTCCTGCCCCAGGTCCTGCATCGTGTCGGACGAGCGAGGACACATCGGCACCAGAGGCTACAGTTGATTCTGCAGCAGCATCGGCGTTTGCAGGTAAGTCGATGTAGCTACTTACCTCCAAACGCTGATGCTGCTGCAGAATCAACTGTAGCCTCTGGTGCCGATGTGGCCGACACGATGCAGGACCTGGGGCAGGAAGTGAGTGACGTCACAGCGTGATCTCTCGAGAACACGCTGTGTGTCTGCACTGCCAGAAGCTGGGTGTTAACGAACAGAAGTGGATGATGCTGATTCGTCAGCATCATACACTCCCATTCCTAACGCCCAGCTAGTAAAAGAAGTAAAAACGCGCCGATGTACACACATAATACACGCCCAGTTGTACTTTTACTGTAAACATGCCCAGTTGTACTTTTGCAAGCCTCATTTGCATAAATACAAAAATGGTCATAACTTGGCTAAAAATGCTAGTTTTTTAAAAATAAAAACGTTACTGTAATCTACATTGCAGCGCCTATCTGCTGCAATAGCAGATAGGGGTTGCAAAATCTGGTGACAGAGCCTCTTTAACCCCTTCCCGACATGCGCCGTACATGTACGGCGCTGTCGGGAGGTGCTTCCCGCAAAGCGCCGTACATGTACGGCGCAGTGATTGTGCGGGCTCAGAAGCAGAGCCGGCACCATCACCGCGGGGTGACAGCTGTATTATACAGCTGGCACCCTCCTGTAACTGCCAGGACCGGAGCTACTCTCCGATCCGGCAGATTAACCCCTCAGATGCTGCGCTCAATAGAGCGCAGCATCTGATAGGTTTTCACCCGATCGGCAACCCAGTGATGCAATCGCTGGGTTGCTGTGGCAATCGGACGCCAGAAAATGGCGTACGAGTCTGCCTTGTACGGGAGCCGATGAGGACCCGCCTTCGGCGTGTCCTCATAGGCTTGCTGTCAGTGAATAACTGACAGCGCTAATACACTGCACTACGTATGTAGTGCAGTGTATTAGAGTAGCGATCGGGGCATCAGGCCCTAATGTCCCCTAGTGGGACAAGTCAGAAAAGTTAAAAAAAGTTAATAAAAATGTGGTAAAACAATAAAAACACACACATTTCAAATAAAAATAAAGCTAAACTGACTTTTTTCCCATAGTAAGTCTTTTATTATGGGAAAAACCGTAAAAATTAAAAAAACTATACATAATTGGTATCGCCGCGTCCGTAACGACCCAAACTACAAAACTATTATGTAATTTATCCCGCACGGTAAACGCAGTAAAAAAAAAACAGGAAAAACAACGCCAGAATCTTTGTTTTTAGGTCACATCTCCTTCCAAAAAATGCTATAAAAAGTGATCAAAAAGTCACATTTACTCCAAAATAGTACCAATAAAAACGACAATCCGTCCCGCAAAAAATAATCCCCGACACCGCTTTGTGCACGCAAAAATAATAACGTTATGTGTCTTAGAATATGGCGACACAGAAAACAAATGATTTTATAAAAAAAGTGATTTTATTGTGCAAAAGCCGCAATACATAAAAAAAACTATATAAATTTGGTATCGCCGTAATCGTATCGACCCGCAGAATAAAGCTAACATGTAATTTAGGGCGCACTGTGGATGCCGATAAAAAAAACAATAAAAAACGATTCCAGAATTGCTTGTTTTTGGTAATTTCCTTTACCAAAAAATGAAATAAAAAGTGATCAAAAAGTCGTATGTGTTCCAAAATGGTACCAATGAAATCTACAGCCTGTCTCGCAAAAAACAAGCCCGCACACCGCTCAATCAACTGAAAAATAAAAAAGTTATGGCACTAGTAATGCGGTGATGAAATAACATCTCAATGCCCAGGCCGGAGGGGAACATTCCTTCAGTTTCAGGGCCCTAGTATTTAGGAACTAGGAAAGGGAAATCGCACATCCGCTGGAAGCGAGGGTGCCCGTATTATACCAGTGCAAAACTTTCCCAGCAATATTTCCCAAACTACGAAGGAGAAAAAGTCCCCAAAAGGTGCAGAGCGTTACAAAAGGGGGATAAGAAAGAAAACCGTTTATCAGTGTGACACCGGCCTGCGCATAACGGATCGCTTCACAGCGTAACACACATCTATGGATAATTGTATTATTTACCCCATTATTATACCCTCTTATTATGCCCTGATGTTCTCCGCACAGATTACATATACCCTGATGTTCTCCGCACAGATTACATATGCCACCACATTATAA
This sequence comes from Rhinoderma darwinii, assembly GCF_050947455.1. Taxonomy (NCBI): domain Eukaryota; kingdom Metazoa; phylum Chordata; class Amphibia; order Anura; family Rhinodermatidae; genus Rhinoderma; species Rhinoderma darwinii. Next base: position 304,150,920 of record NC_134687.1, read on the forward strand.
ACTGAATACCAGCAAAACTCAAACAAAACTACCAAGCAAAATCCATGCTCAAAATGGCGGTCTTTCCCTTCTTAGCCCTACAGTGTGCCCAAACAGCAATTTATGGCCACAAGTAAGGCATTACCATACCCGGGAGAACCCGCTTAACAATTTATGGGGTAAGATTCTCTAGGGGCACAACATCTTGTGTGGTGAATGGGCAGATCAGTGGAAAAATTGCAATTTTCACTTTGCACCATCCACTGCGTATTCATTTCTGAAAAACACCTGTGGAGTCTAAATTCTCACTACATCCCTTGATAAATGCCTTTAGGGGTGTAGTTTCTAAAACCGGGTCACTTTTGTTTGGTACATCAGGGGTTTTGCAAATGCAACATGGCGTCCGCAAACCATTCCAGCAAAATCTACGCTCCAAAAGATAAATACCGCTCCTTTTCTTCTGAATGCTCCCATATATGTCAACAGCTGATTATAACCACATATGGGGTGTTACCGTACTCGGGAGAAATTACTTTACAAATGTTGGGGTGCTTTTTCTTCTCTATTCCTTGTAAAAATGAAAAATGTTGATCTAAAACGACATCTTGTTGGAAAAAAAAATTATTTTTCATTTTCATGGCTTAATTCTAATTAATTCAGCAAAAAACCTTTGGTATCAAAATTTTCACTATACCCCTAGATGATTCCTCAGGGGGTGCAGTTTCCCAAATGGAGTCAATTTTGGGGTGTTTCCACTGTACTAGTACTACAGGGGCTCAGCAAATGTGACATGGCGCCCAGACACTATCCAAAATCCAAATGGTGCTAGTTCCATTCTGAGCCCTACCGTGTGTCCAAACAGCCGTTTATGACCACATGTGGGGTATTGTTTTACTCGGGAGAAGTTGCTTTACTAATTTTATGGTGCTTTTTCTCCTTCAGTCCTTGTGGAAATGAAAAAAAAAACCTAAACCTACATTTTATTTAAAAAAATGTAGATTTTCATTTTTACGGCCTACTTCCAATAAGTTCTGTAAAACACCTGTGGGGTCAAACTGCTCACTGTACTCCTAGATAATTTCCTCATGGGGTGTAGTTTCCAAAATGGGGTCACTTGTTGGGGGTTTCCACTGTTTTGTCCCCTCAGGGGCTTTGTAAATGTGACCTGGCCTCCGCAAACCATTCCTGCTAAATTTGAGTTCCAAAAGCCAAATGGCGCTCTTTCCCTTCTCAGCCTCGCCGTGTGTCCAAACAGCCTTTTATTACTACATGTGGGGTATTGTTTTACTCGGGAGAAATTTCTTTACAAATGTTACGGTGCTTTTTCTCCTTTAGTCTTTGTGGAAATGAAAAAAAATTTGCTAAACCTACATTTTATTTGAAAAAATGTAGATTTTCATTTTCACAGCCTACTTCCAAAAATTTCTGCAAAAAACCTGTGGGGTCAAAATGCTCACTATACCCCTAGATAATTTCCTCAAGGGGTATAGTTTCCAAAATGGGGTCACTTGTTGGGGGTTTCGACTGTTTTGTCCCCTAGGGGGCTTTGCAAATGCGACATGGCCTCCGCAAACCATTCCTGCTAAATTTGAGCTCCAAGAGCCAAATGGCGCTCTTTCCATTCTAAGCCCTGCTGTGTGTCCAAATAACCGTTTATTACGACATGTGGGGTATTGTTTTACTCGGGAGAAATTGCTCTACAAATGTTGTGGTGCTTTTTCTACTTTAGTTCTTTTGGAAATGAAAAAAATTAGCTAAACCTACATTTTATTTTAAAAAATTTAGATTTTCATTTTCATGGCCTAGTTCCAAACATTTTTGCAAAAAAACTGGCCGGTCAAAATGCTTGCTACACCCCTAGATAAATTCCTCGAGGGGTGTAGTTTCCCAAATGGGGTCACTTTTGGGGGGTTTCCACTGTTTTAGTTCCACAAGACCTGTTCAAAGCTGACATGGTGCCTAAAATATATTCTAATAAAAAGGAGACCCAAAATCCACCAGGTGCTCCTTTGCTTCTGAGGTCGGTGCTTCAGTCCAGTAGCGCACTAGAGCCACATGTGGGATATTTCCTAAAACTGCAGAACCTGGGCAATAAATATTGAGTTGCATTTCTTGGGTAAAACATTCTGTGGTACAAAAAAATGGATTCAAAATGAATTTTTGGAAAAAAATAATGAACTTTGTAAATTTCACCTCTACTTTGCCTTAATTCCTGCGCAATGTCTAAAGGGTTAAGAAACTTTCTAAATGCTGTTTTGAATACTTTGAGGGGTGCATTTTTTAAAATGGGGTGACTTATTGGGGGTTTCTAATATCTAAGGACCTCAAACCCACTTCACAACTGAACTGGCCCCTGTAAAAATAGCATTTTGAAATTTTCTTGAAAATGTGAGAAATTGCTGCTAAAGTTCTAAGCCTTGTAACGTCCTTGAAAAATAAAATGATGTTCAAAAAACGATGCCAATCTAAAGTAGACATATGGGGGATGTTAGTTAGCAACATTTTTGTGTGGTAGAACTGCCTGTCTTACAAGCAGATACATTTAAATTGAGAAAAATGCAAATTTTTGCAATTTTTCGCTGAATTTTGGTGTTTTTCACAATTAAATACTGAATGTATCGGGCAAATTTTGCCAGTAACATAAAGTCCAATGTGTCACGAGAAAACAGTCTCAGAATCACTTGGATAGGTAAAAGCATTCCGGAGTTATTACCATATAAAGTGAAACATGTCAAATTTGAAAAATGAGGCTCTGTCAGGAAGGTCAAAAGCGGCCAAAGAGGGAAGGGGTTAAGGTTTGGAAGCAGTATTCCTCAAACCTCCCTCCAACAGCTCTTACGCCCATTAAAAAGTTACCACTGAAATTTCTGATCTCTGAATTACCGGGGGTATCTCTGGACAACTGGATATCTTCTGGAATTACTCATGTACATAAGCTGTTTAATGGTCATATTTAGAGATTAAAAGTTTTCTCACGGGAAGGTGCAGCACAGAATCTGCACGCTCCTCTCCTGAAATACTCTGTGCTGCTGTGAACTCTGCTCTTACCATTACGTAGCTCAGTCTGTTACCTCTCCTCCACTCCTGTCCTCAATAACACCTTCACATGATTGGCAAGTCACCACCCCGCACAAGATCCGCACGCTCATCTCCTGAAATACTCTGTGCTGCTGTGAACTCTGCTTACCATTACGTGGTGACTTGCCAATCATGTGAAGGTGTTATTGAGGACAGAAGTGGAGCAGAGGTAACAGACTGAGAGCTACGTAATGGTAAGAGCAGAGTTCACAGCAGCACAGAATCTGCACGCTCCTCTCCTGAAATACTCTGTGCTGCCTTAAACTCTGTGGACAGGTCAGGATCCTGTTTCTTTTAAATACTGCACTGTAGCGCAGCCTTATATAGTGGATCGAGCGGGTACCCCAGCAGCATTTAAAAGAAACAGGATCCTGACCTGTCCACAGAGTTTAAGGCAGCACAGAGTATTTCAGGAGATGAGCACGGCCGGCCACGGGCAGCCGGTCGTTTTTCCGAGCCGTGCTCCCATTATAAAGTATAGGAGCACGGCCCGTAAATAAAAAAATAGAACATGTTCTATCTTTTTAACGGCACGGGCACCTTCCCGTGAGAAAACGAGAAGGTACCCGTGGCTAACAGAAGTCTATGGGCCCGCTATTAAGGGTCGTAATTACGACCCGTAATAACGGGTGTTTTTACGGTCGTGTGCATGAGGCCCCGTAATAACGGGTGACTACATGTGTGCACCCGTCATTACGGCAGCATTGCTAGGCGACGTCAGTAAATAGTCACTGTCCAGGGTGCTGAAAGAGTTAACTGATCGGCAGTAACTGTTTCAGCACCCTGGACAGTGAATTCCGATCAGAATATACATCAACCTGTAAAAAAAAAAAAGACGTTCATACTTACCGAGAACTTTCTGCTTCCTCCAGTCCGGTCTCCTGGCCGTTGCCTTGGTGACGCGTCCCTCTCGACATCCGGCCCGACATTCCTGGGTGACGTTACAGCCCATGTGACCGCTGCAGCCAATCACAGGCTGCAGAGGCCTCTGCAGCCAATCACAGGCTGCCGCGTCAGAAAGGAAGGTCGGACTGGAGGAAGAAGAGGGACTCGTCACCAAAACAACGACCGGGTACGTATGAAATGCTTTTTATTTTATTTTTAATCAGCAGCCTCTTTTCTCTATCAGTGATTGATAGAGACAAGAGATTTGTATAATATTTTTGACCGGGTTCGGTCAAAACGGGTTTGGCCGAACCCGGTGAAGTTCGGATTCGCTGCGAACCGAATTTTTCCTGATGTTCGGACCGAAACCGGGTTCGGTTGTCCCGGTTCGCTCATCTCTAGTCATATTTTATTGGCATTTTCAGAATTGGTGTCAGAGTACTCTATTCCGAATAGAGATTTTTATAAATATTTATGTATTAGGCATCTCTTTAATTCTTTGAATGTTAATGAGCCCTTATTCCCTTCTGTAGCTCATAGTTTTTACTTTGGACCTGCTAATCAGACGAAGGGTATTTCTGTGTTTTATGATGATCTGTGTGCTCGCCTTCTCTCCAGCAAGCCTCCTTATTGTGATAAGTAGGAGGGTGAATTACGTTCCTCCTTCTCTTTGAAGGATTGGTGTTCTGCTTTCTCCTGGACTAGGAAAGTCTCCAAAGGGGTGAAACATTGGGAGTCCTCCCAAAAATAGTTGTTACGATGGTACATGACTCCTTCGCAAATTGCGAAATCTGTTCCTACATACTCGGTGGTGTGCTGGAGGGGATGCGGGTGCAAGGGCTCGTATTTTCATATGTGGTGGCAATGTCCCGAGGTCCATTCCTTTTGGATAAAGGTATTCGATATGATCTCTCGATTGTCCTCTTGTACTATTTGACCGGATCTGGCCAAGGCCTTGTGCTTTCTTAACATGACAGATATTCCGTTAGTGTTCCGGACAGTATCTAGTCACATTATTATTGGGGCCCGTCTATTGATTGCTAAGTCTTGGAAACTTAATGCCATTATCTCCACTTCTGAACTTATTAACCAGGTGAATGTCTCCTTCATGATGGAACGCATGTACGCGTTGAGGATACACCGGTTGCCTAAAATTGTATTGCTCTGGGAACCATGGCATACTTACTTGGCTTCCCTCCCCCAAGGTTCTAACCCTGTATCCTTAGCATCGCCCATTGTTTGATCAATACTCAAACTGGTTTGCATAGATTATCTTACCTTGTGGTTGCTGGACTCATCCTACTATTCCTTTAGACGTATCCTCTGTATGTTTATTTTCCTAGGAATGGTGGCATGGATGTAACTATATGAAGGTATTGATCCTTTATCTTTCCACATGTATATGGTATATTGACTGCATATTAACCTTATAATAGTTTGTAAAGGGGTACACTGGATGGGTTTATGCCACATTTTTCTTTCTGCAGGATTGCTGCAGCTCTTGAGCTATGTTATGCTCTGGGTGGACACTGTATGTTTGTTTTTCTTTGTTTTATTCATCGACCTACTTTGCAATTTCCTTTGCTCTATGTCTCAATAAGTACGACGTGAGACAAGATGTCTAGTTTTTATTACTTCTCTGTCTACTTAGGTATATTATGTGCTCATTTTTGTATCATTGGCATGAGAGGTATTGCATTATTCTTTTCTTTGTATTTTCTGAAAACATTAATAAAAATCTAATGTTGAAAAAATAATCTCATTGATAGCATGCTGAGGCGTGTAAGAGCGTGTATTTCTGCGTGTGGCGCTCATACTCGAAACTGAATAAATCAAGATGTTTGGAATATTTTGTTTCTATTTTTTATCATTTGCATATCATTAACATGTCTATCGATCCTGTGATTTCCACAATTCCAAAACTTTTCCTTGTTGGTGTTGCAATTTCAATGTTGAAGAGTGTATATTAGAAACCCCTAATAAATTGCCTAATCGTAAAAACTGCCCCCTCAACTTATTCAAAACAGTATTTAGGAATGTTTGTTTTCTAGAAGTTAAAGCAAAGTGGAGGTAAATTTTACAAATTTCATGTTTTTTGGCAGATTTTCAATTTAGTCCATTTATTTCAGTAACACAGCAGGTGTTAACAGAAAAGCACAACTCAATATTTATTACACAGATTCTGCAGTTTTCAAAAATATCCCACATGTGGCCCTAGTGTGTTACTGGACTCAAACACTGCCGTCACAAATGAAGAAGCACCTTGTGGATTTTTGCTATCTCCTTTTTATTAGGATGTTTCCCAGGCACCATTTCATGTTTGAAAAGGCCTTGAGGTGCCAAAACCTTATACACCCCTCAAGGAATGTATCTAGGGGTGTAGTGAGCATTTTTACCCCACAGGTGTTTCATAGAATTTATTAGAATTGGGGCGTGAAAATTATAAATATATATTTTTTCCAATAATATGTAGAAGTCTTTCATTTCCACAAGGAATTGAGGAGAAAGAGCACCCCAAAAATGGTTAGGCAATATTTAATGAACATGGCTATACCCCAAATGTGGTCAAAAACGACTGTTTGGGCACACGGTAGGGCTCAGAATAGAAGGAGCGCCTTCTAGCTTTTGGAGCGTAGATATTGCTAGAATGGTTTTCCGATACCATATCACATTTGCAAAGCCTATGAGGTACTAGTACAGTGGAAAACCCCAAAAACTTACCCCATTTAGGAAACTACACTCTTTAACACCTTAAGGACGCAGCCTAGTTTGGGCCTTAAGGCTCAGAGTCCATTTTTCAAATCTGACATATTTCCCTTTATGTGGTAATAACGTCGGAATGCTTAAACCTATCCAAGCGATTCTGAAAATGTTTTATCATGAGACATTGGGCTTTATGTTAGTGGTAAAATTTGGTTGATATATATAGTGTTTATTTGTGAAAAATTGCAAAATTTAGAGAAAATTTTGAAAAAATAGAATTTTTCTGAATTTAAATGCATCTGCTTGTAAAACAGATGGTTATACCACCCAAAATAGTTACTAGTTCACATTTCCCATAAGTCTACTTTAGATTGGCATCATTTTTCGAACATTATTTTATTTTTCTTGGACCTTGCAAGGCTTAACAGCAATTTCTCATATTTTTTGAAGAAAATGTCAAAATCCTTTTTTTTAAGGTACCTGTTCAGTTCTGAAGTGGCTTTGAGGGGCCTATGTATTATAAACCCCCATAAAACACAGCATTTTAAAAACTAGACCCCTCAAAGTATTCAAAACAGCATTTAGAAAGTTTTATAACCCTTTAGGCATTTTACAGGAATTAAAGCAAAGTGGAGGTGAAATTTGCAAATTGAATTTTTCTTGCTGAATTTCAATTTTATTCTATTTTTTTTCCGTAACAGAAGATTTTACCAGAGAAACACAAAAAAATATGTATTGTCCAGATTCTGCAGTTTTTAGAAATGTCCCACATGTGGTTCTAGTGTGCTCGTGGACTAAAACAGAAGCCCCAGAAGCAAAGAAGTAAAAGTGCATTTTGGGGCCTCTTATTTTATTAGAATATATTTTAGGCAGCATGCCAGGTTTGAAGAGGTGTTGAGGTGCCAAAAAAAGTAGGAATCCCCCAAAAGTGACCCCATTTTGGAAACTGCACCCCTCAAGGAATTGATTTATGGTTGTTGTTACCATTTTGACCCCACAGTTTTTTCACAGCGCGTATTTGAATTGGGCTGCGAAATTAAAAAAATGAAATTTTTTCCAATAAGATGTCATTTTTTAACAAAATTTCTTATTTTCACAGGGAATAAAATGCCCCATTTTGTTGACCAATTTGTCATGAGTGCGGCAATACCCCAATTGTAGTGATAAACTGCCTTTTGGGCCCATGGGAGGTCTCAGAATGAAAGGAGCGCTATGTGTTCTTTGGAGTCCAGATTTTGCTGGATTGGTTTTCAGGTGCCATGTTGTATTTGCAGAGCCCCAGAGGTATCAAAGCAATGGAAACCCACCAGAAGTGACCCCATTTTGGAAACTATACCCCTCAATAAATTTATTTATGGGTGTTGTGACCATTTAGACCCCACAGTTTTTTCACAGAATGTATTTGAATTGGGCTGTGAATTAAAAAGAATTTAATTTTTTCCAATGAGATGTAGTTTTAGTTCACAATTTCTTATTTTCACAAGGAATAAAATACCCCATTTTGTTGCCGAATTTGTCCTGAGTGCGGTAATACCCCATTTGTGGTAATAAACTGCCGTTTGGGCCCATGGGGGGGCTCAGAAGGAAAGGACCACCATTTGACCTACTGGGGATTTTCTGGTGCTTAGTCATGTATGCAAAAGCCCCTAAAGTACCAGTACAGTTGAAACCCCCAAGAAGTGACCCCGTTTTAAAAACGACACCCCTTAAGGCATTCATCTAGAGGTGTAGTGAGCATTTTGACCCCACAGGTATTGTGTAAAAGATAATGCGCAGCAGATGGTTCAGAGTGAGATTTGCAATTTTCTATACATATATGCCATTTCAGTGTCCGATATATTGTGCCCAGCATGCGCAACCGGAGACATACATCCCATAAACTGTAATGTGGGTTCTCCTGGTTACGGCAATACCCTACATGTGGCTGTTAACAGCTGCCTGGGCACACAGCAGGGCAGAGGGGAAAGATGAGGGGGATAAGCTGTGCGGAATGCATCAGAGTAAGTAAAACTGGGGTAGATTGAAAATCAAGGGATGTATGATAAATTTTAAAACACTCTTTTATACAGAGCCCTGGTTTTTCGGGACACATGTCACATTGATATATTGTGTCCTTCCTTATCCCCCTCTTATAGCAAACTTTGCACCTCTTTTGAGTTTTTCCCTTCTTGCCAGTTTGGGGAACTTCTCCTGGAAAGTCTTGCCCTGGTACGATGCGTATGGCCTCGCTTCCAGAAGTACTGGTGCCCCCCTTCCTGGTCCCTAAAGATTAGGTTCTTGACCACCTCTTGAAATTCAAGGAAAGTTCCCGTCTGGCCTGTACATCGATGTAGCATGTACGCATTGTACAATGCCATCAGTATGATGTGTACGGCCAGCTTCTTATACCACACCCTCGATTTCCGCATGGCGCTGTAGGGCTTCAGGACTTGATCTGATAAGTCCACCCCTCCCATGTACCTATTGTAGTCCAGGATGAGGTCTGGTTTGGGGGTCTCTGTACTGGTACCTCGTACAGGTACATGGGTACTGGTGTGGCCATGTATTGTTGTTAATACAAGCACATCTTTCTTGTCCTTGTACTTGACACACAATATGTTGCTGCTAGAATGTGCCCTGCTCTCACCCCTTCTGAGTGTTTGCCCAAGCAGATGCTTAGGGAGGCCTCTCAGATTTCTTCTAGCAGTGCCGCATGCCGCAGTACTTCTGGAAGCGATGCACTTGAAGAGTGGGATGCTGGTATAAAAATTATCCAGGTAGAGGTGGTAACCCTGGTCCAGCAGTCGGTGCACCAAATCCCACACAATTTTTGCGTTAATTGCCAGTAACAGGGGGCATTCTGGGGGCTGAATACTGGAGTCCTTCCCTTCATATATCCTAAATTTGTAAGTATACCCTGATGCACTCTCGCACAGCTTATACATCTTCACGCCATACCTTGCCCTCTTACTCGGCAGGTACTGGCGGAATTGAAGCCTCCCTTTAAAATGTACCAAGGACTCATCAATTTAAATACAATTCTCGGGGGTGTATGCTTTGGAAAACCGGGCACTGAAATGGTCTAATACGGGTCTCCGTTTATACAAACGATCAAAACTGGGGTCATCTCGGGGTGGGCACTGCTCATTATCAATATCATGTAAGAAGCGAAGTATTGCCTCATAACGAATGCTGGACACGGCCATGCGGTACATCGGGGTACATCGGGGTGTGGTATAAGAAAAATCCTCTTTTGCTTTTAGGTTCCAGTTCAGTTCTGAAGTGGCTTTGAGGGGCTTATATATTAGAAACCCCTATCAAACACCCCATTTTAAAAACTAGGCCCCTCAAAGTATTCAAAACAGCATTTAGAAAGTTTATTAACCCTTTAGGTGTTTCACAGGAATTGAAAGCAAAGTAGAGGTGAAACTTACATATTTCATTTTTTTTGTCAGAAAATCCTTTTTATTCCATTTTTTTCTGTAAAACAGAAGGCTTTACCCGAGAAACGCAACTCAATACTTATTGCCCAGATTCTCCAGTTTTGAGAAATATCCCACATGTGGCCCTAGTGCGGTAATGGACTGAAGCACCGGCCTCCGAAGCAAAGGACCACCTAGAGGATTATGAGGCCTCCTTTTTATTAGGTACCATGTCCGGTTTGAAGAGGTCTTCTGGTGCCAAAACAGTGGAAACCCCCCAAAAGTGACCCTATTTTGGAAACTAGACCCCTTGAGGAATTCATTGTAGTTTTCATGGGGTGCATGCGACTTTTTGATCAGTTTTGTTCTATTTTTAAGAGGCGTGGTGAATAACAAACAGCAATTCTACTATTGTTTTGTATTCTATTTTTTTTACAGCGTTCACCGTGCGCTATAAATGACATATTCACTTTATTCTGCGTGGCGATATGATTACGGCGATACCATATGTTATATTTTTTTTATGTCTCATGGCGTTTGCACAATAAATTACTTTTTATTAAAAATCATTTACTTTTTGTGTTGCCTTATTCTAGAAGCCATAACGTTTTATTTTTCCATGAAGAAAGCCGTGTGAGGACTTGTTTTTTGCGTAACGAACTGTAGTTTCGATCATTACCATTTTTAGGTACATACGACTTTTTGATCTCTTTTTATTCAATTTTTTGGGAAGTGAAGTGACCAAAAAATTGTGATTCTGGTATGGTTTATTATTATTTTCTTTTACGGCGTTCACCACGCAGGATAAATAACAAAATGCTTTTGTAGTTCAGGCCGTTACATACGCGGCGATACCAATTATGTATAGTTTATTTGTTTATTTATTTATTCTTATTAATAATAAAGGACTGATAAAAGAAAAAGGGGGATTTTTACTTTTGTTACTTTTAAAACTTTTATTTTCTTACTTTTACACAACTTTTTTTTTACTTTTTTTTACTTTATTACTTTGTCCCACTAGTGTACTTGAGGGCAGGAGGCCCTGATCGCTATTCTAATACACTGCACTACATGCGTAGTGCAGTGTATTAGAGCTGTCAGCTACTCGCTGACAGCAAGCATAGTGGGTCCTGTCTTAGTCAGGACCCACTAGGTTTCCATAGATGGCATAGCCGGACGCCATTGTTAGGCGTCCGGTTGCCATAGCCACCATCACCGGCCGCTATTATGTCGCGTGCCGACGATGGTAGCTTAACCCCTAAGAAGCCGCGATCGCTATTAAATCCGGCTTCAAAGGGGTTAATCAGCGGGGACACAGCGATCGGTCTGGGACAACAGCTGTCACGGCTCCTGTATATGTCGGGAAGACGGCCGAAATGGTCGTTCCTCCCGCGATGTACTATTCCGGCGGTGAGCGCGAACGATGCACTTAGCACGACGGAATAGTACGTCGCTGAGCGTGAAGAGGTTAAGAAATTCATCTGAATAGAAGAAGCGCCATTTGGCTTTTGCAGTGCAGAATTTGCTGAATTGGTTTCTGGGGGCCATGTCGCATTTGCAGAGTCCTTGAAGTACTAGCACAGTAGAAATTCCCCAGATGTGATCCCATTTTGGAGACATTACCCCTCAACGAATTAAGTTAGGGGTGTAGTGATCATTTTGACCCCTCAGGCGGTTTATAGATTTTATAAGAATTGGCACGTTAAAATTAAAAATTTAATTTTTTCAAATAATATGTAGTTTAGCTCATAATTTTTCATTTTCACAAGGAATACAGGAGAAAGAGCACCCCAAAATGTCTTCAAAAATAGTGCTATACTTACAGTGTCTCCTAAAAAAAATGGCATATATATTTAGTGCACCTGAACCTCACCTAAACCCACAATGCATCCAGGCATGATAATGTCAACACATTAGCTTAAGTCAAAAAAGGCTGTCACCGCGGAATGACCGGTCAGGGAAGCTAGGGTTTCCCTGTACCTGCTTTTGCAACTTTGTTTATTCAATCGTTTCTGCATCCTGGGGACGCAGATACAATTTAATCCAATTCAGTTTGTAATACCGCTTCCCCCTGGTTCTGCTATCAGACCCCTAAGCTAATTTGGACCAGGCCCCAGACAAGACACCTAAATTAATACAGACCCCAAACTTAAAGGCCATGTAAACTTCTGTTAGCATTATTTTTCATGAAACAAATGTATTCCGTGTTTTTATGCAATATTTTATTATTATTATTTTTTACCTTTTAAGATACAGCTGTATCATTCTGTCTGAGCCGCGTCTGTTGATTCAACTGAACTGACAGTTCGGCTGAAAGCTGGTTCTCTGTATCTCTGACACAAGGAATCCCGCTAATAACAATTACATTTAAGTTCATAACTAACCAATGCTACCAGGCCATGGAAACTTGTCGATGAAGCTCCCAGTTAATAGTTTTTGTGCTGATGTGGCTTCCAGATGGTGTTGTCACCAATGAAATTCACTTTTCCATGTTACATGCTCTCGCGACTAATGTTGTTCCTAGACATCTCCACTTTACAATAACCGAACTGACTTGTTGGAATTCCTATGCCACTAAGTACGATTCGATCAGTTAAATTGATAATATTTGCCGAAAGAGATTGCATGACTCAGGGTCACCATCAGTGTAGTACTAGTGGTACTGCCATATGGGGCCCGGATGCAAATGTAATAAGAAGGGGCCTGCCTGCTGCCCGGTGGGTGACCCACGTAATTTGTTAAAAAAATTCATAATTTGAAAAAAACGATGTGGGTTCGATGTATTTTTCATAACCAGCCAGATACAACATAGCAGCAGCAGGCTAGCATTACCAGGATGGGAAGGGCCACAGTTTTTGGACATTCCCAGCCTAATAATACCAGCCTGCGGCTGCTCCAGTACCCGGCCGTCACTACAGATGGTCTGATACTGGATCGTACCCGACTCTTCCCGTCACCCCTGGTGGCGGTGGGCACCGGGGTAATAACGGGTTAGTGTTAGCCATTTCACCGGCTAACATTAAGCCCGCCTTAGTAATGGACGCTATCAATCAGCCAGCCGTCATTACCAAGGCAGTAATAATGTTTAAAAAAACAATGATATAGAAAAAATATTTTATTGAAATAAAAACCCACACACAATCTTCGTTAACCATTTTATTGAGAATAAATAAAAAAACGGCGTCATCGAGCTAGTCCTCGAATCCGAAGTAGTTCTACGACCGAACCTGTAAAAAAAGCACTAACACGCAAAAAAAAAAATAGTAACACATAAAAAAGCAAAGCAATTATTATACTTATCCTCTTATCATGGGTCCAGCGCTGGAGCAAGCTGGGCCCTATATCTAATCTTATCATGTGTGATACTGTCTGCTGAGCCACTGTATCTAATCCTATGCATAGCTATAGGGTTGTAGAGATATGCTGTCTCCTATATATATACATATATATATAAATATATATATATTGTATATATACATATATATATAAATATATATATATTGTTACACATATACATACACACACACATTTTTTTGGGGGGGGCATATGTATTTGATACTGTAATGATGGGGATAGGGAAACGGACAAGTGAGCCCTAATCTACCCACCACTCTGTCCCTGCCTACTTGCAACGACCCGCCCTAGGCGACGGGGTACAACTGGGCGGCGGTGCCTACGCTCAGTAAGTGCACGAGACAAACAGACAAGGGTACACAAAGCTAAGGTAAATGGGGCAGTTGCCCACGGCAACACCGTGAGCAACAAGAGAGGTGAACGAGCCGAGTCAAACCTGGAGTGAACGAGGTATCAAACGCAGAGCAGGAGAGTAGTCAGTAAGCCAGGGTCAGTATGGAGCAGGATCAAATAGTTAGAAGCTGTAGCTGGGCCAGGAAACCACACGAGAAGAATCACAAGCAAAGGAGGAACAGGAAAGGCAGGTATAAATAGACAGAGGGCGGGAGCTAGCTCCGTCTGGCCAGGCAGCGATAGGCTCTCCCGCTCCTGCACCTGCCATCCTGAGTGGTGGAAGACGGAGTCAGTCCCAGAGACACAGACTCAGGTGCAGACTGATTACCTATGGGCGTATACACAGAAGTTGTGCCTGGCAGATCCTTTACACATACGTTTTAAAACCTTAGCGACAGCCCTGGCTGCTAGTGCTACATCATTGGGTCCCTTAGGAGACCCAGTTATGCAGCTGAAAGCTGTGAGCCGTCAGTCATGAGAAGAAGTTAGGGGTGACCCAAGAAGGACTTTTGCAACGGGGCCTATGGGCCTTTAGCTACACCCCTGCCAAGAAACAGCCAGTGTCCGCCCTCATCTCCTTTTGGCTCCTCCTGCTCCCTCTCCTCCTCACAGTAATACGACATGTGTTTGCATCTCTAGAAGGAGGTGGAGCTCCCTTTGTGGCGGGCCGCATCAGCGGGAGTCTTTAGTGCTGCTAATGTCATCACTAGCTCTCAGCAGCAGTGCCAGTGAAGCCAGGCCATAAGGATAGCCTATGCAGCAGTGACAGGTAAGACAATTGTGCCTGCCTGTCTCTTTGTGTCCCCCCTGCCATTCCACATAGCCCCTGTAACGCTTCCTCCAAAAAATGCTTTCCACGTTCTGCTTCCCTACCACCACAAAGCCAATGCCACATTCTGTGTCTTCCATGTCCCTGCTCTCCCTCAGAGAGCTCTGCCATATGCTTCCGTCCACTTTCCCTCAAACAGAACCCCTGTCTCGTTTTTGTATTTTCTGTCCTCTCCCAAAGCACCTTCCGCCTTACCTCCCGCAAAAGCTCATTCAACCTTGTATCTGACATCTGAAACTTGTGTTTTCTCTTAACCACTCTGTACCCCGATAAAGGGGGAACCCAGACTTCTATGCATTATGGGGCCCAGGAATTGCTGGTGGCAGCCCAGTGTACACTTAATTCTATGTACCTGTAAGCACTAAGTGTGGATGAAGTAATGTATTATTTAGAAGGGATGTCCACATAGTTTTGGCCTTGTAGTGTATTTGGTTGCATGTTGCATGAAGAATAAATTACAAAAATCTATTTCAGTAAAGGTTATGAGCCCAAATTATTACAAACATAATTACTATAAAACTTTGACTTTGGTTTTAAGTATGATTAATTATTTTGGGTAGGTTTCAATGCATATAAAATCATCCACCTGTAATGTCGGGGTGGGGAGACAGACAGGTGAGCCCTATTCTACCCGCCACTCAATCCCTGCCTACTTGCACGGCCCGTACTAGGCGACGGCGTACAACTGGGCGACGGTCCCTACGCTCAATATGTGCACGACAGACAAACAGACAAGGGTTCACAGAAGCTAAGGGAAATGGGGCAGTTGCCCACGGCAACACCGTGAGCAACAAGAGTAGTGAACGAGCCGAGACAAACCAGGAGTGTACGAGCTACCAAACGCAGAGCAGGAGCGTAGTCAGTAAAGCCATGGTCTATATGAAGCAGAGGTCAATAGTAATAACGGGAACAGCAGAGCCAGGAAACGAGAGAATCACAGGCAAAGGACAAGCAGCAAATGAAGGTATAAATAGACCGAGGGCGGGAGCTAGAACCGTCTGGCCAGGCTCTGATAGGTTCTCCCACTCCTCAGCCTACCAGCCTGAGTGGTAGCAGATCGAGTCACTCTAGCAGACCTAGGAACAGATGCAGACTGATTAACCACGGGCGTTGACACAGAAGCTGTGTCTGGCAGATTCTTTACAGTACCCCTCCTTTTATGAGGGGCCACTGGACCCTTCCTAGGTGGACCTGGCATATTGGTGTACCGAAGATGGAACCTCCTGAGCAATACCCCAGCGTGAACATCCCGGGCGGGTACCCAAGTCCTCTACTCAGGCCCGTATCCTCTCCAATGGACCAGGTACTGGAGGGAGCCTTGGACCATCCTGCTGTCCACAATCTTGGCCACCTCGAATTCTACCCCTTCAGGGGTGAGAACAGGGACCGGAGGTTTCCTCGAGGAAGCCAAGGACGGGGAGCAGCGTTTCAGGAGGGAGGCATGAAACACGTCGTGTATTTGAAAAGACGGGGGTAACTCCAGCCGGAAGGAGACAGGGTTAAGGACCTCAATTACCTTGTACGGCCCTCAAAACCGGGGAGCAAATTTTTTGGACGGAACTTTAAGGCGCAAATTTTTTGAAGACAGCCACACCAGATCCCCGACCACAAACAAGGGGTTAGCAGAACGTCCTCTATTTGCCTGAGTCATTTGTATGCTCTAGGACGCCTCTAGGTTCTTCTGAACCTGGGCCCAGACTGTGCACAGTTCCCGATGAACGACATCTACCTCGGGATTGTTGGAACCACCAGGTGAAACGGAGGAGAACCGTGGATTAAACCCAAAATTACAGAAAAAAGGGGGAGACCCCTGACGAGTTACTGACCCATTTATTAAGGGAAAATTCGGCGAGGGGAATTAAGGGGACCCAATCATATTGACAGTCAGAGATAAAACACCTTAAATATTGTTCTAGAGACTGATTAGTCCTCTCAGTTTGGCCATTAGTTTCAGGATGGAAGGCTGAGGAGAAAGACAGATCAATCTTCAACTTTTTACAGAAAGCTCTCCAAAACAATGAAATAAATTGTACCCCTCTGTCAGAAACAATATTGACAGGAACCCCATGGAGACGCAGGATGTGTTTGACAAACAAGGTAGCGAATGTCTTGGCATTGGGTAGTTTCTTGAGGTGCACAAAGTGGCACATCTTACTGAAGCGGTCTACTACAACCCACACCACCGACTTGCCTTGAGATGGAGGCAGATCGGTGATAAAATCCATGGAGATAAGGGTCCAAGGTCTCTGGGGAATGGGCAAAGAACATAGTAAGCCCGCTGGTCGGGACCTGGGAGTCTTGGACCTAGCACAAATTTAACAAGCGGCGACGTAGGCCTTAACGTCTTTAGGCAACCCAGGCCACCAATAGTTTCTAGCAATGAGGTGCTTGGTACCCAGGATGCCTGGATGGCCAGATAGTGCAGAGTCATGATTTTCCCTGAGTACCCTTAGCCGGAATTGCAGGGGAACAAACAGCTTGCTCTCAGGAAGTTTCCCGGGAGCTGAACCTTGATCAGCCGCAATTTCGGAGACTCGACAGAATCAACAGAGGATATGATTATACCTGGGGGCAAAACACAAGCAGGATCTTCCTCCGAAGAAGGGCTGGCCATGAAGCTACGCGACAGTGCATCAGCTTTAATATTTTTATACCCAGCCCTATAGGTGACCACAAAGTTGAATCTAGTAAAAAACAACGCCCATCGAGCTAGTCTCGGGTTTAGCCTCCGGGCAGATTCTAGGAAAACCAGATTCTTGTGGTCGGTAAGGACCGTTACCTGGTGCCTAGCCCCCTCCAAGAAGTGGGGCCACTGTTCAAATACCCATTTAATGGCTAAGAGTTTGCGGTTGCCCACGTCATAGTTACTCTCAGTGGGCGAGAACTTCCTGGAAAAGTAGGCACAGGGACGGAGATGGGTGAGGGACCTGGTACCCTGGGACAAGACAGCACCCACTCCCACCTCGGAGGCGTCAACCTCCACGATGAATGGCTCCATTTTGTTAGGCTGAATCAGCACTGGGGCAGAGATAAAACACTTCTTAAGGATCTCAAAAGCCTGGACCGCCTCCGGAGGCCAGTGGAGGAGATCA
This sequence comes from Rhinoderma darwinii, assembly GCF_050947455.1. Taxonomy (NCBI): domain Eukaryota; kingdom Metazoa; phylum Chordata; class Amphibia; order Anura; family Rhinodermatidae; genus Rhinoderma; species Rhinoderma darwinii. The sequence goes on from NC_134687.1 coordinate 304,168,634, forward strand.
GCACCTTTGCGAGTAAGATCCGTAAGAGGCTTAGCGATGACCGAGAAGTTAGCAATAAATCTCCTGTAATAATTAGCAAACCCCAGGAAGCACTGTAACGCCTTCAAGGAGGCAGGTTGGACCCATTCAGCCACAGCCTGAACCTTGGCAGGGTCCATGCGGAATTCATGAGGAGTGAGGATTTGACCCAAAAATGGTATCTCCTGCACCCCAAACACACATTTTTCGGATTTAGCAAAGGGTTTGTTTTCCCGAAGGGCCTGGAGCACCTTCCTGACATGCTCAATGTGGGAGGACCAGTCCTTGGAAAACACAAGTATGTCATCAAGGTACACTACAAGAAATACCCCCAGGTAGTCTCTTAAAATCTCATTTATGAAATTCTGGAAGACCGCGGGAGCATTACACAACCCAAAGGGCATGACGAGGTATTCGAAATGACCTTCGGGCGTGTTAAATGCAGTCTTCCACTCATCCCCTTCTCTGATTCGGATAAGGTTATAAGCTCCCCGAAGATCAAACTTAGAGAACCATTGGGCCCCCCGAACCTGATTGAAGAGATCAGGAATCAAAGGAAGGGGATACTGGTTCCTTACAGTGACCTTATTCAAGTTTCGGTAATCGATGCACGGCCTAAGACCACCGTCCTTCTTCCCTACGAACAAGAAGCCAGCACCTACCGGAGAAGTAGAGGGGCGAATGTAACCCTTGGCCAGGCTTTCCTGGATATATTCTCTCATGGCCTCACGTTCGGGACAAGAGAGATTAAATATCCTACCCTTAGGGAGCTTAGCTCCTGTTACCAAATTGATTGCGCAATCGTATTCTCTATGAGGAGGAAACATTTCGGAGGCCTTTTTAGAAAAAACATCAGCAAAGTCCTGAATAAACTCAGGTAGAGTGTTCACCTCCTCAGGGAGAGAAATAAAATTAACAGAAAAACAGGACATCATGCATTCATTACCCCATTTAGTAAGATCCCCAGTATTCCAGTTAAACGTGGGATTATGCATCTGCAACCAGGGAAGGCCTAAAACCAAATCGGACGATAATCCCTGCATCACCAGTACAGAGCACTGCTCCAAATGAATGGAGCCGACAATGAGTTCAGAAACAGGGGTATGCTGTGTAAAATAACCATTAGCAAGTGGAGTGGAGTCGATACCCACTACCTGGACAGGTTTAGGCAAATCAATCAATGGCATAGCTAGAGACATAGCAAATTCCACAGACATAATATTAGCAGAAGACCCTGAATCCACGAAGGCACTGCCGGTGGCAGACCTACCCTCAAAAGAGACCTGAAAGGGAAGCAAGCTCTTATTAGGTTTCATATTTACGGAAAATACCTGTGCGCCCAAGCGACCTCCCCGATGGTCACTTAGGCGCGGAAGTTTTCCGGCTGCTTATTCTTACGCCTAGGACAGTTGTTCACTTGATGCTTGTCATCTTCACAGTAGAAGCAGAGACCATTCGTCCTGCGGAGCTCTCTACGTTGTTGGGTAGACACGGAGCCCCCGAGTTGCATTGGTTCATCCGAGTTTTCCGTGGAAGAACGAAGCAACGGAACCTCGGCAGCCATCATGGGGGAGCTAGAGGAGAAGGCACAAAAACGTTCAAGTCGTCGTTCCCTGAGACGTCGATCAAGACATACCGCTAAAGCCATAACCTGATCTAGAGAGTCAGAAGAGGGATAGTTAACTAATAAGTCTTTCAGGGCGTTCGACAGACCCAATCTAAACTGGCACCTCAAGGCAGGGTCATTCCACCGAGAAGCTACACACCACTTTCTAAAGTCAAAACAGTACTACTCAACGGGTCTCTTACCCTGACGTAAGGTCACCACCTGACTCTCGACAAAGGCAGTCTTGTCAGTCTCGTCATACACCGTGTTCCAAATTATTATGCACATTGGATTTAAGTGTCATAAACATTTAATTATTCGATTTTCAATTAAACTCATGGATGGTATTGTGTCTTAGGGCTCTTTGGATCATTGTAATCAATCTCAGACACCTGTGATAATTAGTTTGCCAGGTGTGCCCAATCAAAGGAAAATTACTTAAAGGAACAGTGTCATCACAAATATTTTATTAATATGTTAAAGATGTTAGTGCCTTAATATAAACGTTTATTTTCATTTGTGTGTTTGTGTTTTACTGTTTCTTTTTTTCACACTTTTTTTTCCCTATGGGGGCTGCCATTTTTTGTTCCATTTCTGTGTGTGTCGATTAACGACACACACAGACATGGAATACGGCAGCCACAGTCCCATAGGGACTGCGAACGGCTCCCGTCCCATTGACTGCCGTGTACGGCGTCTGTGTGGGAACTGCGCATGCGCCGCTCCCACACAGTCCTATTCGAAATTGGCGCCGTCCGGCGCCATTTTCCTGTGGACCGGAAGTCGCGGCCGGACAGTAATATTACTACTTCCGGTCGCGGCTTCCGGACAAGTGCACATGGAACAGCGGCAGCAAAGGGAGCGGACGGGCCGCGGCGGCAGGAGCAGGTAAGCGATTTCAATGTATGTTAGTGTTTGTGTGTGTTTACTACTGCATGTAAACCTACTACACTGTGGGTTACCTCAAAAAATGGCGACGCACAGTGTAGCAGGTTAAACCTTTCAAACCCCTCGTTTATCCCGGCACTAGCCAGGATAAAGGAGGGGGGGATGCTGAGCGCTCACTAGAGCGATAGCTTTTAACCCAATGTTGCAATGCTGCAATTTTGGGAACTAGCTCCAAACAGCTCCATCTAGTGACCAAAAATGGGTAGTATTATAAATTTGAAAAAATTTATAATATTTCCTGACTCGCGAAAAAAATAAAAAAAATTTGAACAATGTTTTATCACCCACACACTAAATGTTTAAATTTTAAAAAAAAAACATGTTTTTGGGGCGACACCATGCCTTTAAGAAGGACGTTCCACATTATTAAGCAGGCCACAGGTTTCAAGCAATATGGGAAAGAAAAAGGATCTCTCTGCTGCCGAAAAGCGTGAAATAGTGCAATACCTTGGACAAGGTATGAAAACATTGGATATTTCAAGAAAACTTAGGCGTGATCATCGTACTGTGAAAAGATTTGTGGCTGATTCAGAGCACAGACAGGTTCATTCAGATAAAGGCATAATGAGGAAGGTTTCTGGCAGACAAATTAATAGGATTAGGAGAGAAGCTGCTAAAATGCCATTGCAAAGCAGCAAACAGGTATTTGAAGCCGCTGGTGCCTCTGGAGTCCCACGAACCTCAAGGTGTAGGATCCTCCAGAGGTTTGCAAGTGTGCATAAAGCTATTATTCGGCCACCCCTAAACAATTCTCGCAAGCAGAAATTATTGCAGTGGGCTCAGAAATACATGAAGACTAATTTTCAAACCGTGTTGTTTACTGATGAGTGCCGTGCAACCCTGGATGCTCCAGATGGATGGAGTAGTGGATGGTTGGTGAATGGCCACCATGTCTCAACAAGGCTGTGACGTCAGCAAGGAGGTGGCGGAGTCATGTTTTGGGCTGGAATCATGGGGAGAGAGCTGGTAGGTCCCCTTTAGAGTCCCTGACGGTGTGAAAATGACCTCTGCAAAGTACGTAGAGTTTAAGACTGACCACTTTCTTCTGTGGTACAAAATGAGGAACCATGCCTTCCGTAGCAAAATTATCTTCATGCATGACAATGCACCATCTCATGCTGCAAAGAATACCTCTGTGTCATTGGCTGCTATGGGCATAAAAGGAGAGAAACTCATGGTGTGGCCCCCATGTTCCCCTGACCTCAACCCTATTGAGAAACTTTGGAGCATCCTCAAGCAAAATATCTATGAGGGTGGGAGGAAGTTCACATCAAAACAGAAGCTCTGGGAGGCTATTCGGACATCCTGCAAAGATATTCAAGCAGAAACTGTCCAAATACTCACAAATTCAATGGATGCAAGAATTGTGAAGGTGATATCAAAGAAGGGGTCCTATGTTAACATGTAACTTGGCTTGCTAAGTTTTTTTTTTTGATTGAAAGAGCTTTTGATTTCTGTAAATATGAACTCCTGAATCCTGATGCTGCAAATTCAACAAATTACCATTTTAGTTCTCTTTACAACCTTTAAAATGTTTTGATCTCTGTTGTGCATAATAATTTGAAGCAGTGCATTTTGAGTTTTTTACTTCTAAAAAAAAATCTGTTATCATTATGAGATTTGTTCAATAAAATTTGCAATATACTCCAACGTTTGATGGCTTGAAGATTATACTGACTGTCATTTGCATCGACTATTTAGGAAAATCAGCGAAAAATAACATTTGCATAATAATTTGGAACACGGTGTAGATGAGCCCAAGAGCAGAAAAAAAAAGGTCAACAGAGGAAAGTTCAGGGGCGTCAGGAGCCAAGGAGAAGGCCCATTCTTGGGGGCCGTCCTGGAGCCGGGACATAATTATACCCACTTGCTGGCTCTCAGAACCTGAGGAGTGGGGCCTTAGACGGAAATAGAGCCTACAACTCTCCCGAAAGGAGAAAAAAGTCTTCCGGTCCCCTGAGAACCGGTCAGGTAACTTGAGGTGGGGTTCAAGAGGTGAGGTGGGGGGCACTACCTGGTTAGCATCACGCTGGTTGCACCTCTGAGCCAGGGCTTGGACCTGTAGGGAGAGACCCTGCATTTGCTGAGCCAGGGTCTCAAGGGGGTCCATAGTTCTGTAGGAACCAGGGTAGAAAAGGTATATGGGCCTGTGATTATGTAATGTCGAGGTGAGGAGACAGACAGGTGAGCCCTAACCTACCCGCCACTCAGTCCCTGCCTACTTGCACGGCCCGTCCTAGGCGATGGCGTGCAACTGGGCAACGGTCCCTATGCTCAATATATGCACGACAGACAAACAGACAAGGGTACACAGAAGCTAAGGGAAATGGGGCAGTTGCCCACGGCAACACCGTGAGCAACAAGAGTAGTGAACGAGCCGAGTCAAACCAGGATTGTACGAGCTACCAAACGCAGAGCAGGAGCGTAGTCAGTAAAGCCAGGGTATATATGAAGCAAGGTCAATAGTAATAGCAGGAACAGCAGAGCCAGGAAACAAGAGAGAATCACACGCAAAGGACAAGCAACAAATGAAGGTATAAATAGACAGAGGGCGGGAGCTAGAACCGTCTGGCCAGGCTGTGATAGGTTCTCCCACTCCTCAGCCTACCAGCCTGAGTGGTAGCAGTTCGAGTCACTCTATCAGACCTAGGAACAGATGCAGACTGATTAACCACGGGTGTCGACACAGAAGCTGTGTCTGGCAGATCCTTTACACCACCACTACTGAAAATTTGAACTCTTAACTTGTGGACTGACTCCTGGGGTGAAGACAAGTGTGGTGGTTATAGGTTAAAACCTTCCCCGTGTGCCCTCAATTATCCTGGCTTATCCCAATGGCTCTCCTACTTGGGATATTGTATATTAGACAGTTTGTATGTAATGATGTCTGCCATGTGTTGATGAAAGGTGAACAATAAATGTAAGATGTTCACCTTTCACCAACAGATGTGTAATGGCCACGGTCGCGGACCACCGTGTGAAGGATGGTTTATTTGCTTATATTCGCTGTATTAAATTACATTATGAATTATCAAGCAGGATGCCGAATTACTAAAATATGTATTCTCCATTTTGTAATGACCTTTCCTCTATATAATTCTAGAGGAGTCTCAAAGAAATGTGTTATCTTCAACTGTTCTTTGCATGGTCTTCATACCCCATTGTAGCGGGTTGGCGGAACGCCCAGACATAAAGTGCAACTATTTCTCATTAGCACAACAAACTCCCCCATGGGATAGATCAGTTAACAACAGCCCATTATATGTTTGTCTCCAGGTGTTACCTGATGTTAGCATTTTAATGAAGAATTATAATTATGTACTTGAAATATTCTTATCGTCTGCTCTTGGCTGAATAAGAAATATTGGCACATTGCCTCTGATTGGTTAACCTCAAGCCTACACCCCTTTTGAATGATATTATTATAATTGAGTTTGGCAATAAACCTCCAGAGGAGTATTTTGAGCATATCAGCAGCGTCTGCGTGTTTTCTTCTCCTCTCTCGATATATATATCGGTATGAAATCTCCTGCTTAGGATGCTGGTTAAAGTTCCTGGCATGAGTGTCTAAAATATTTTGAGCCATTGACTTCCACGACAGTAAGCATCATTTACCCGCCAGCGGCCGTGACTGCAGACCAATGAACTCCTCGGAGACGCCAGCACACACTGCCCCAAAACTGTTCTTCTTAGGGTGCGCGCGCTCGTTCCCAGCATTAAAAGTGCCAGCGCCAATGGAAGAGGTTGACACCTCTTCCATTGGTGCTGGAGCACTCCTGTTTCAAAAGAATTCCAAGTGTAAGGCAGTATCATGTGGAATTTTCTCCAAACTCTTCTCTCTTGCAGAGTGCAACTATTCTGTTGGGGATCGAGAATTACTCGCCGTCAAGTTGGCTTTAGAGGAGTAGAGACAACTGCTGGAGAGGGGGCTGCTCATCCCATCATCATCTTCACAGATCACAAAAATCTTACATATCTACAGTCTGCACAACTACTGAACCCTCGCCAAGCCAGATTGTCACTGTTCTTAGCCAGATTTCAATTCCTGCTTAATTTCCGCCCTACGGACAAAAACATTGAGGGCGATGCCCTGTCCCAGTCGTTTCAGACTAACGACCCCGAAGAAAGTCCTCAACATATTATTGATTCTTCTAAGATTATTGCTGTTAACCCTCTGCAAATCATTCCTCCTGGAAAGATTTTTGTCCGTCTTGCTGACAGGAGAAGAATTCTCCGCTGGGGACATAATTCCAAACTGGCTGGTGTTTGTAAAACTCTGGACTTTATTGCTCGTCACTACTGGTGGCCCATGATACCTAAAGATGTCTTGGACTATGTTTCTTCCTGTACGAACTGTGCCCAGAACAATGCTACTCATTCTAAACCTGCTGGACTGCACCTACCTCTGCCAGTCCCTGATGCCCTCTGGCAACACATCGCCATGGATTTCATTACTAACCTGCCTCCTTCTTCTGGATGTACTACGCTCTGGGTCGTGGTGGAACGTTTCTCCATGATGGCACATTTTGTTCCTTTAACCGGCCTTCCCTCAGCTCCTTGTCTGGCAAGTTTGTTTATCCACCACATCCTTTGTTTGAACGGCCTCCTCCTATATAGTGTGTCAGATCGGGGTGTACAATTCACGTCTAAGTTCTGGAGAGCCCTATGTAGACTTTTAGATGTGAAATTTGACTTTTCTTCCACTTATCACCCGCAGTCTAATGGCCAAGATGAAAGGATCAGCCAGGTACTTGAGAATTATCCCCCTCATTTTGTTTCAGTTCAACAAGACAATTGGCTACAGCTTCTGCCATAGGTCGAATTCTCCTACAACAATCATACTAGTGAATCTACTGCTTCTTCTCCATTCTTCATTGTGTACAGTCAACTTCTACGTATTACTCCTTCTGTGCCAGCTACGTCCCAAGTTCCCGCAGCCAATTCTTCCTTCGGAGGTTTCCTTCGCATCTGGCAACAAACTATGTCGGGGATCCTTCAGGCAGTTGATCACATGAAGAGATATGCAGATAAGAGAAGAAAAATTCCTCCTCAGTTTTCTTCTGGAGTCAAGGTGTTTGGTTGTCTTCCAAAAACATTAGTCTGAAGATCCCTTCCCACAAATTCGCTCTCAGATTCCTTGGCAATTTTGAAATTTTGCAATAAATAAACCTTGTGTCCTATAAGATTCGGCTACCTCCTACCCTCAAAATCCCCAACTCAATCCATGTGTCCCTCCTAAAACCTTTGGTCCTGAACCGATTCAGGAAATCCTCTGGTTCTACAGTTGCTCCCTGCGTTTCTTCTGACATTTTTTAAGTAAAATAAATCCTGGATTACAAGAGGGTAAGTCTACCTAGTGGACTGGAAAGGGTTTGGTCCTGAGGAGAGGTCATGGGAGCCTGAAGACAATGTGGATGCTCCAGCTCTCATTAGAAGATTCCTCTCACACTCTGGAACTAAAAAGAGGGGGCGTAAGGGTGGGTACTGTAATGGCCACGGTTACGGACCCCCAGCATCACTTACCTGCCAAAGACCGCGTCCGCAAACTGATGAACTCCAGCTGGCGTCTCCCTTCTCAGAAACGCCAGCACACGTGGCTGCACTGCTCCACTGTTCTCCTTAGGGTGCGCGCACATGCTCAAACCCTGCCAGCGTGCACCTGTAAAAAGCTCCCTATCCAATCCCAACACACACACTGGATTATAAATTGGACTCTGCCCTCTTCTTCCTTGCCTGAGCGTTCTTGTGTCTGCACATGTTCATTATTGCAAATGGTCCCTTAGTTGTATCCTGTGTTTCCGTAACCCGTTTCCAGTAATTGTGTTTGCTCCAGTGCGAAGTCTAGTGTCGGAGTCGAGTTCATCATCTGTGCAAAGTGTCAACTGTGCCAAGTGTCTGCTACGCCAAGTGTCTGTTACGCCAATTGTCTGCCAAATCTTCTATTCAAGTACTCTTGTCCTAAAGACTATCATTGACTGTTGTTTGACCAGCTGCTACTTCGCTACGGTGGAGCGGCCTAGTGGGTCCACATACCCCATAGTTGTGACAAGATGGCAGACAGCATTACATACAGACAGAGAGGAAGAGGAAGGGAGAGCTCCAGCATCTCCACATCACTGCTGGCTGGAGCAGTGTATGAATGCATGTATATGTGCATGTGTGTGACAGAGTGTATTTGTGTGTGTATGTTTCACGGTGTGTATAGGTGCATATAGTGTGTGTGTGTGTGGTGGGGCCCTGGTGCAAGCGACAACCACATTCACTTGTATCTGCGTCCTCAGGACGCAGATACAAATGAACACTATAGGCTGAAGCATGGCCGCCAACAGTAGTACTCCTGTCAGGGGCCCGGCCACAAGGCTGAAGAAAAGGGGCCCGCCGGGCTGTCGTCACCCCTCCCACCCAGACTGTCGCCCCCCCCTCGCAGGCTCCCCCTCGCAACGCTCGCGGGCTCCCACTCGCGGCCCCCCTCGCAACTTACTTGTCTCCTATTTTTGGTGCGGATTGCGCTCTGAAAATTCACTACAAATTACAATATAAGGCCGTATTCAGACGAACGTGTGTGAAATCACCCGTGCGGGACCCGTTTTCACAGATCCCTCATAGACTTGAGTCTATTGAGACATCCGTGAAGATGCACAAAAATAGGACATGTCCTATTTTCTTACAGGCCCTTCACACGGTCCATTAAAGCAACGACCATGCCATTAAAAAAAACGTCCTTCACACTGACGATTAACACGTTAGTCTGAATAAGCCTGATCTCTCAATGGGAGGCAGAGAAAGACTGATCTCTCGCAAGAGCTGAAGAGGTGAGCGCGTGCATGCGTGCTCTCCTCTCCACAGCTTTGTCCATAGCACTGACACGCCTCCTGGCCTGTTCGGATGAAAAGACTACAATCGCACACTCTCTCATGCTGTGGCACTGTCCATATCTGATTGGACAGTGTCACAGCCATAGTAACACTCCCCCTTGCCAGTTCGGCAGACAATACAAGACTGATCTCTCGCAAGAGCTGAACAGCTCTGTCCGTAGCACTGACACGCCCCCTTGCCAGTTCGGATGAAGAGACTGCAATCACACACTCTCTCATGCTGTGACACTGTCCATATCTGATTGGACAGTGTCACAGTCATAGTAACACGCCCCCTTGACAGTACACGCCCCGTTTACTGTTCAGGGGGTTATTTAAATATTGGGCGCCAAATATAACGGCACCGATATCTAAAAAAGCTATTTTTTGGGGGGTTTTGTTTTTTGTTTTAGTGATGCTAAGTACAGGGCCTGTCTGTGGCACTATGTACAGGGGGTACTGTGTATGTGGTGCTTTACTTTACAGTGTTTGACACAATTTTATTCAGGGGCGCAGTGTATGGTGCTATTATATTGTATTATACAGTTAGGTCCAGAATTATTTGGAGTGATTTTAGCTGTTTATCAAAACATATTGAATATACAGTTATATAATCTGGGCTTAAAGTGCAGACTCACAGCTTTAATTTGAGGGTATTCACATCCTAATTTGAGGAAGGGTTTAGGAATTACAGCACTTTAATATGTAGCTGCCTCTTTTTCAAGAGACCAAAGGTAATTGGACAATTATCTCAAAAGCTATTTAATGGGCTGCATGGGCTGTTCCCTCGTCAATCCATCATCAATTAAGCAGGTAAAAGGTCTGGAGTTGACTCCAGGTGTGGCATTTGCATTTGGAAGCTGTTGCTGTTTACCCACAACATGAGGTCAAAGGAGCTCTCAATGCAAGTGAAACAGACCATCGTTAGGCTGAAAAAAAATGAAGAAATCCATTAGAGAGATGCACAAATGTTAGGAGTAGCCAAATCAACAGTTTGATACATTCTTGAAAAAAAAGAGCGCACTGGTGATCTCGTAAACTCTAAAAGGCCTGGACGTCCACGGAAGAAAACAGTGCTAGATGATCGCAGAATCCTTTCCATGGTAAAGAAAAACCCCTACCCAACATCTACCCAAGTGAAGAACACTTGTAGGTGTATCAGTATCTAAGTCTACCATAAAGAGAAGACTTCATGAGAGCAAGTACAGAGGGTTCAACACAAGGTGCAAACCATTAATCAGCCTCAAAAATAGAAAGGCCAGATTAGACTTTGCCAAACAACACGTAAAGAAGCCAGCCCAGTTCTGGAACAGTATTCTTTGGACAGATGAAACTAAGACCAACCTGTACCAGAATGATGGGAGGAAGAACGTATGGAGAAGGCTTGGAACGGCTCATGATCCAAAGCACACCCCATCCTCTGTAAAACATGGTGGAGGCAGTGTGATGGCATGGACATGTATGGCTGCCAAAGGCACTGGGTCACTAGTGTTTATTGATGATGTGACTGAAGACAGAAGCAGCCGGATGAATTCTGAAGTGAACAGGGAAATACTTTATGCTCAGATTCAACCAAATGCAGCAAGGTTGATTGGACGTCTCTTCACAGTACAGATGGACAATGACTCAAAACATACTGCGAAAGCAGCCCAGGCGTTTTTTATGGCAAAGAAGTGGAAAATTCTGCAATGGCCAAGTCAATCACCAGATCACAACCCGATCGAGCATGCATTTCAATTGCTTAAGACCCACAAACAAGCAACAACTGAAGACAGCTGTAGTAAAGGCCTGGCAAAGCATCACAAAGGGGGAAACCCAGCGTTTGGTGATGTCCATAGGTTCCAGACTTCAGGCAGTCATTGCCTGCAAAAGATTCTCTACAAAGTATTTTTTTTAAAAACATTTTATTTATGGTATTGTTAATTTGTCCAATTACTTTTGAGCCCCTGAAATGAGGAGGCTGTGTAGAAAAATGGTTGCAATTCCTAAATGTTTCACAGAATATTTTTGTTCAACCCCTTGAATTAAACCTGAAAGTCTACACTTCAATTGTATCTCAGTTGTTTAATTTCAAATCCAATGTGGTGGCATGCAGCGCCCAAATCATGAAGATTGTGTCACTGTTCAAATAATTCTGGACCGAATTGTATATTATAGTGGCACAGTGTGTGGCACCATGAGATTTTATCTTCCTTTATAGGTGTGGAAATGTTTTAAAAGTGAGGAGCCAAAGACATCTGAGTGGCAAATTCTGCAGAAATGGGTCATGGCCAGGAGAAGTCTGTAACGTCCATGCCCGCGGACCGTCGGGATTACTCACACCCCGGCGGCCGCAGCCATGGATCTGTGAGCGCTGGCCCGCATCTCCTCCCCAGGAGACGCCAGCGCTCACTTCCGCTCTGGTCCGCTGTATCCCGGTGGGTGCGCGCGCACACTCGTGCCTGGCCTTAAAGGGCCAGCGCGCACACATGGGAATTATTAATTAGCCACATGATCAAGCTGGACTATAGGAAGGGCCCTGCCCCTTTGCTCATTGCCTGAGTGTTGTTGTGTTTTCCTATGTTAGTCTTGCAAATGGTCCCTTAGTATTATCCTGTTCCCGTTGTTCCCGTGCCCTGCTTACCTGTACCCTGTAACTCGTGCTATTTGTTCCTGTGCCTTAAACCTGTTGGAGTCGTGTTGTGCCACCGGTTACGCCTGCTGTTTTACACCACGTCTGGTGTCTGCTGTCAAGGTTCCATCTGTGCCTAGCCGTTGCTACTGTCTGAACCACTACAGGCACCCTTGTGCTTGGACTATTTATATATTGACTTGGTACTCCGTTGGCCAGCTGCTATCCCGCTACGCGGTACGGCCCAGTGTGTCCACATACCCACAGATCGTGACAAAGTTGTCATGAACCCTGGACCGGATGGAGAAAAAAAGAGGAAAAAAAACTACTAGAATCTGAGAAGTCGTCACCTGTGAGTCACTGGATTTATTGAGAATCTGTCACCTCTCCTGACATGTTTATTAGAGGAAATCCTTGTATTTCACAAAAAGTCTTTGTGCAGTCCAGGACTGATAGACAAATGGGTGTTACCATTCCCTTGTCAGGAGGATGTGTCCCTGCACAGTGTTATACTGTCAGTATGTAGGGACACAGCCATTTGACAAGGGGAATCATAACACCCATTTGTTAATGCTTGCGCAAAAAGGTAGTGTTAACAATAGTTACGGCGCAGCAGGCGGCGGTGGAGAAGGGGGACCCAAGTTTGGGTAACAGCTTAGGGCCTATGGTCTACTTAATCTGCCACTGCAGCCACATGATGGTCAGCTGTTATCTGTTATCTCCAACGGTAGTCTCCTATTACATGGCCAGGCAACCATGTAATGCATGGACAGGCCGGGTCCACCAGAGTGGGAAACGCCCTTACATAGTGATTCTCTTCTCTTTTCATAAAGACGTCCTGAGCTAGGGAACTCACTCTGTGGTTATCTTGATAATACCCTTTAATATTATTCCTATTCACAAAAAACATAACCAATCCATAGACTGTAACATACACTTTAGAGCATTACTGGTTGTACTTAGGATAGACAGTCAAATTTACTTGAAATAGAAAAAAGTTAAAACCTGTGTATAGGTAAGGCAGCATCAGATACTCTTTGTGAAATCAGCCTTGTGTCACATTCACTACTGTGTCATAGTGACATCATCTGTATCATCTGCATGAATTATACAAGGTGTTTGGTGTGTCCCACAAATCACCAGTAAATAATACAAGCGGCTAGTAAACAATTCCAAGGCTAATTAGCTCATTAGCGGTTTTTAGCAGCCCGGATTGTGAGCCTCTCAGAGTATATACAGCTGAATCCGCTCAATTATCTTATCTGGGTTATATATAGAATTGAGAAACACAGTATAGTAAATAAACCTGTGGACTTAACACTTTCTAGAGCGACCTAAGCATTCCCGCAGGATGTTCTGTTGCTGGATACTTTTCCCTACTTTAAAATCGAATTATTGTCTCAACCGGGTAGCGCACTGTGTGTGGCAACATAATTATAAGATTAAATGGCAATAATTAGGAACGCAGCCAATGATTTAGCCATGGAACAATATTGTGGCAGGAGCAGAGATCTTATTTTTGATCACAATTAACTGGTCATTTACTGGGGGTACAAAGCCTTTTATTATAAATGTGAGCTGTATGCAATATTTATCCATCGTTATATTACAATGCTTCTGCTCCACCATTGCCTTGATTTAATAGAATTGTATATATAATTGGAACTTTACGGAAACAGCAAAGCCTTTGTATTTTATACACAGCTTTGTGTGGGAGAAGGCCTTGACAGGCATCAGGCAACTCCTGAAAGAGTTCTGAATTCCATTAGTGCTGAAACCTTCTGGTTGCTAACCAAAGTAACAATTCAAGGAAACTGCAGCATTTTCAATGACGACAACAATAAAAACTTTGGCAGCTGCATATTAGTCCTCTAAACAGAATATGTTCCCCAGTATAACAATAAACCAGAATTAAAATTAATTCAAACATTATTTATTATAATTAGCTAATAAAACTGTGTTTTATTTTTTTTAATCTAGCTCTATGCATGGTATTTCTGAGTATGTGTATGTATCGGTTAGGCTACAGGAAGAGGTCGTTGGTCTTATTTGAACAGGTCTTTTAATGAACCTAAATGGGTTTGTATGAGTTTAGAAGATTAGAGGGTTTTTTTCCAGAAACAGTGCCACTTTTGTCCATGGACTGTGTCTGGTATTGCAGGCTGGCCCCATCCAAGGGACTCCTTTTTTCTAATCTTGTACAACCCCTTTAAGGTGGTTTACACATACAGATTTAGCGTCCAGTCTAAATTAGTGTCTGTAAATGGTCAATTGATCTCACTGAAACGTGCCTCATCTGCCACAAAATATATTTGACTTGCTTAAAACTATTGATCAGGGTTATCTGCTTGTTTAGTAGAGGTCACCACCACTTCAGCAGTTCACCACAAATAGCAAGGTTGGAGGACGCTTGTTGAGGGATCTAAGGCCATTCCTTCATGCAGAACATTTTCAGTTCCTTGGTATTCTTGGGTCGTCGCTTGGGAATCGCCCTCTTCAGTGCGCAGCACAGGTTTTGTGGGGGTTAAAATAAAGATTTTTGGATGGTCATTGCGAAAGATGGATTTCGTGTTTCTGTAATCATTCTGCACAGTAGAGGTGCTGCATTTTGTGGCTTGCTGTTAGGGTCGGCTTCTTTGGTGGATCTCTTCCAAAAAGCTTCTGATCATGGAGCTGGCGTTATAACAGTAGTTTTTAAAATTTATAACAACAAAATTAAACTAAATTGGGCAGTTCTAAACTGTGATCTTTGAGTTCGTCTTTGCCTCTGACATCTCCTTCGCTGAATCAGGGGGCATATGTTCTCCTGACAGACATTCGACTATCCCATGCTGTTCAAGCTTTCTTATTATCACCCTGTTTTTTTTAAAAGGTTTTCTTTATTAACTTTTTTCAGAATACAAAATGTACAAAAGTGCAGAGTTGCACACAAAAACAAACAGAGCTTACTGACCAACCAAACTAGTTGGCAATAACAATCATCACAGAAAATAATACAGTAACAGTGCAAAAGCCAGTATGTAAACTAAACGGATCACTTGAGTATATTCGTTTTTTACAAGGACAGGCTCAGTAGGTGATCATTATTATTGCCCGAAACAGACAAAACAGACATACATTCACACATGTGAATTAGACAGCAGTGTCCGATATCTCGATCCACCTAGCCCATATCTTCCCGAATTTGTCGGGGCACCTTCTGCTAATGTATAACTTCTGATACAAGGGTATATACTTATTTACCAATTGCAACCAATGTTCTAGACTAGGACACACCGTGTCCTTCCATTCCATAATCATAATCTTCCTCGCACAGAAAAAAAACAAATCTAAAAAATATTTTGTCATAATAGCTATTATTACCCTGTTTAATGGTACTTTCAGCTGACTATTTATTTTATTATGACCATTTTCTAATCTGTGCAGTTCCACAGTCTTCTGTCTGAATTGAGTTGACAACTCTTTGATTTGACTCATTTTGATGGATGGTGAAGGAATATGTGTGTAACCTCATATTTATATCCCAGAAATTAAGAACTGGTCATAGTCAACAATTGAATCAATGGAGATTAGAAGCAATAAAAAATACAGAAATATGTATCTGAAAGTATACTCCAGGAGTACTCAACTGGTGGATTGTGGTCTGAATCCGGACCAGGAACGCTAGCTGTCCAGACCAGGAGAGTGGTAAGAAACAGGAGGAGACGGACCTAGAGTACGGTAAGGTGGGAAAGAAGCAGGTTGGGACCTTGGAAGTAGTGTTCTAGCCAATCAACGTGATGCACACATGCAGCTTTAGGTCTCGTTCACATCTGCATCAGTGTTCCCATTGTTCTGCTCCGTGGAGCAGAACAACGAAAATAAAGGAAGCCCGGATCCGTTGCATGACAGAAACCATCGGCGTCTAACGGAACCCATTGACTTTAATTGGTTCTGTCTGCTTTCCGCCATGGTGTCCGTCATTTTACTGGAAACAATAGCGCAGCTTGTTGCACTATTGTTTCCCATATTTTTGGCCGGATCTGTGACAGAGGCCCCTAATAGAGCCCACAACGCAGATGTCAACAAGGCCTCTGTCAAACCACCAGAATTCGTCAAGTTCGAGGCTCCTCCCACCCTGTTTTTGCCTGGGCTGAAATTGTGAGGAGAGCAGCGGCCGTTCGGGGGCTCTGCTATCTGTGGAAAGAGCTGAAGCAGTGAGGACTGTAATAATTCTCCTTGTCTGAGGGTGTGAAGATGTTATGAGGGGAAGTAAGTATACCTATAGACATATATAGTTTCATATACATTTGTCTCATGGAGGTCAAATGTTTGGCGTGGGGGGTTTAGTTTTGTATATTCTATTTAATGTACGTGTTCATATGTCTCTAGTCGTGTGCCATCCATTCAGGACTTCGTTTTTAAAAAGGGTTTTAGAAGAACATAGATGTGCCGCACATAGTGAGCTGAGGTAAATGTTTCATGCACAAGCCCCTCCTCCACATGCACTACCCCCCCCCCCCCCATTATAACAGCAGTGAATGCACTCCCTGCTGGGTATTTTGTGTGCTCCTGCACAGTTGTCCTTTGTAGGTAGTGCCACAAAGCCCACAGCCCCCCTGTAGATAGCAACCACCCCTCCTTCCAGTAAAGATAACACCACTGTAGCTCCCTGAAGGAGTGGAATCCCCGTGTGGCCGGGGATTCCGGTCCTGGAGCGCTGCTTGATGCCTCTGTCCATATATGGACAGTGACATCAGGGAAAACTCCTGAGGCGGAATCCCCGTCCACAGCGTTGCAGACGCTATGACCGTCGATTCCACTCCAGGAGAAGCTCCTGTCGTCTATGTCCATGACGTCATTGGCTTCTCCTGGAGTGGAATCCCCGATCATAGAGTCTGCAACGCTGTGACCGGGGATTCCACTCCAGGAGAAGCCAATGACGTCATGGACACAGACGTCGGGAGCTTCTGCTGGAGTGGAATCGACGGTCATAGCGTCTGCCCTCATAACTGCCCTCCACACAGTATAATGACCCTATACCTGCCCTCACACAGTATAAGGCCTCCATATCTGCCCCCACAGAGTATAATGCCCCCATAACTGTTCCATAGCTGCCCTCCACACACAGTATAAAGTCCCCCATAGCTGCCTCCTTACAGTATAATGCCCCATAGCTGTCACACGCAGTATGATGCCCCTATAGCTGCCCCCACACAGCCCCAATAGTGGCAGATAAAAATAATGATATACATTCACCTAACCCCGTTCCAACGACGAGTGGAGGAGATCACTCTGCTCCTCCAGTCTGTGCGGCCCGGAACAGACATGCGCAATAACTTCACTGCCTTGCATCAGGCGATACACAGTGAATGGTAGAGCAGGGATCTTACGGCCCCCTGCTCTACCATTGGATTCAACTGTATCCGCGTAATGAAGATGCAGATATAGTTTAAACCGGGAAAAATGAGAAATTCTATATGTGCAAGATAACGTCTGTTAATTGCGCTGAATTTCTGTTTAGTACTTCCATGTGTCTCATATTAGCAACCCCATGTGCCTTACATTAGTAACTATGTGCGTATCATAACCCCAATTCACCTCACATTATCCCCATGTGCCTCGCATTAGGTAACCTGGGGATACTTACTATTATAATGTGAGGCACATGGGGTTATTAATTTAGTAACCTCATTTACCTCCCATTAGGAATCCCATCAGCCTTGTTTTAACCCCATGCTTCTCCCATTAGTAACACTAGTGTAAGGCACTTTGCGATTACTAAGGCTTCGTTCACATCTGCGTCATGGGTTCGTCTGACTTTTCCGTCAGGGCAAACCATAAACGGAATCCAAACTGAAACAAACGGAAAGCATAGGTGCAAATGGTTTCCGTTTGTCACCATTGTGTAAGGGTTCTGTTGTCTTGACGGCATAAATAGCGCAGTCGACTGCAGTATTGATTCCGTCAAAACGACGGAACCCTTACACAACGGTGACAAACAGAAACTATTTACACCAGATCCGTCACCATTGAAATCCATGGTGATGCAAACAGAAACCTATGGTTGCGTTTGCTTCAGTTTGGATTCCGTTCATGGGTTCCCCTGACGGAAAGGTCAGACAGAACACATGAACGGAGTCCCGGCGCAGATGTGAACGAAGCCTAATGGCTGGTTAAACAGAAAAGATGCCAGTTCTTCCACTAACAAACAATAATAAATCTGGATGTAAATATTTCAGCAACGTTTGCGAAACATCAACAAGACAATATTTTGTGTTGTTGTGCAGCTTGGACCTTTAGGGCCAGTTCACACTGAGTTTTTTTACGCAGAAACCGTGACGGAAAAAGTGCCAAAAAACGGTTGAAAATGCCTCCCATTAATTTCAGTGGGAGGCGGAGGCGTTTTTTTCCCGTGAGCGGAAAAACCGTCTTGTGGGAAAAAGAAGCGACATGCCCTAACATTGGGTGTTTACGTCTCTGACCTCCCATTGACATCAATGGGAGGCAGAGAAAGCGTATTTCACAGCGGTTTTTGCACACAGCCAGAAAAACACTGCGAAAAACCCGCAGCAAATGGCCTGCAGGCAGATCAAAATCTGCCTCAAAATTCCAGAATTTTCTGCGTGCAAAAAACTCTGTGTGAACATAGCCTTACAAAAAACAGTTGAGTACCCCTGGTATACACTATTCTTAAATTTAAACAGCACTTTTTTAGGAATGATCGCTATATATATATAAATTTCTCCTAACATCTTGAGGAACACTTAAATCATTATATGCATTGTTTATTTTATACGATTATTTTTGCCACTTTTCCCAACTTAAAAGGACGGGTGTCGTGAATTTTTTTTTTTTTTATATAATATTGCTTTTAGTATGTTATTAAAATACATTTTATTTATTTGTGTGTTTTGTGTTTTACTTTTTTGTTTTTTCTAACTTTTACTTCACTATGGGGGCTGCCATTTTGTTTTTCATCTCTGTATGTATCGATTAACGACACATACAGGGATGGAATAAGCGGGAGCCGTTCCATTGACTTTGCTCTCTGGCTCTGTACTGCGCAGACACAGGTCAGAGTCACACAACAGAGCAGCTGTTTGCAGGGAGAGAGCAGGCGCCATCTTGAAGACCAGCTGCACTGCAGGTAAGGTCTGTGTCTCTGCATGTCTCACTCTCTATCTCACAGACCGCCGCTCTCGTGACCCCCGACGGGCCCCCCCACCCTGACCACCATTACCCCCTCCTACTGGAGTGTGAGAGGTTCATTAGTCACATCCCTAAACACTCCAGTAGGAGGGGTAATGGTGGTCACCCAGCTTTCCCAGACGCAGATATAACCAGGAAAGGGCTGGATGGACGGGCTGAGGGTGCACAGTTTTTTGGTGACCCCCTCTGTCATGTGATCGGACCTAGGTTACCGGTTCATCAGACGGGGTTCATGTGTCTATAAATCTGTCCATAACAAGAGACAGTTCGCTCAGGACAAGCCCTGCCCTCATGCCGTAGTTGTGTGGTTCTGTCTGCAGTGATGGCGGTGGGTGGCTCTGACACCCGCCTCCCCCGTCGGGTCATCTCAGGACAGAAGGGGTGTCCGGATTGGAGACACAGTGCCGCACCTGTCCTCAGATTGTGTCTGGTATTGCAGTTCACCTCCATTGAAGTGAATAGGACAGAGCTGTAATACCACACACGACCTGAGGACAGGTGTGGCGCCATGTTTTCCTGGACGACCCCTTTAAGACTTTTCCCGCGTGTGTGTGGCAGAGCGGAGTGTGCACGGGCGCCGCTGATACTACATAGCCGTTTATCAGCTGTTTTGAAGAATCAGCGGCGAGCACCCCTCCCCCACACACACACACAAATCCCCCAAACACGCAAAATCAAGTGTAATCAAGTGTTTTTTTATGTGTTTTTTTGCACGTAAAATGTGCAAAAAAAAAAGCATGTCAAATACACAGCGTGTGAACCGGTCAACTGAAAAGTCATTCACTTCACTTTCATCATTCTAAGGCTGGGTTCACACGACCTATTTTCAGGCGTAAACGAGGCGTTTTACGCCTCGATTTACACCTGAAAAGACGGCTCCAATACGTCGGCAAACATCTGCCCATTCATTTGAATGGGTTTGCCGACGTACTGTGCCGACGACCTGTAATTTTACGCATCGCTGTCAAAAGATGGTGCGTAAAATAACAGGCTCGGCAAAGAAGTGCAGGACACTTCTTGGGACGTAATTTGAGCCGTTTTTCATTGAATGAAGAACAGCTCCAAATTATGGCCGTAATTGACGCCTCGCAAAACGCGAGTACGAGCAATTACGTCTCAAATGACGGAGCTGTTTTCTCCTGAAAACAGCTTCGTCATTTCAGACGTAAATGCAGTTAGCGTGTGCACATACCCTAAGGGTATGTTCACACACAATGTTTTCAGCTGAAAAATCGGAAGCAGAACGCCTACAAGCATCTGCCCATTAGTTTCAATGGGAAATACGGCGTTCTGTTCCGACAGGGCGTTTTTACGTGGTCGTTTTCCAAAAACGGCACGTAAAAAGACACCCGACCAAAATGAAGTGCACATCACTTCTTGGGACGTTTTTGGAGCCGTTTTTCATTGACTTTATAGAAAAACAGCTCCAAAAACGGCCGTTAAAAAACGCGAGTTTGATTAAAAAATGGCTGAAAATCAGGAGCTGTTTTCCCTTTGTTTAGTAAGCGTGTGAACATACACTTAGCCTTTTGGTGTGTCCTATAACTTCTTCCAGCTGCAGAATCACACCCAATATGGCTGCCGGACACTGCTTAGCAATTTGAAGACACCTTTTCCTGGCTTGTGAGAGGGGGGGGGGGTGAGGTTCCCTCCCACATTTACAGCAACTGTGAATCAGGTTGTTTTGCCTTATTCACCTTGCTGTAATTCTGGTGGCCAACATTGGAAAACATGTCAAATTATTATTTAATTTTTAATACTTTCCACCATACGAAAAAAAAATAAAAATACAGCAAAAAAACGTAAAAAATATAATAGAAATAAGTAACGACACTTAAAAAAAAGGTTTAATTTGCAACACATTCCCTTTAAAGGGGTATTCTAAACGTAGAAATTTACGGCATATCCACAGGATATGCTATAAATGTCTGATAGATGCGGGATAGATGTCCCAGCTCTCCAGCTCTGGGACCCGCACCTATATCGAGAACACTTAATCCCAGTGTTGCCTGCTGCGGAGCCGTAAGCTGTTGATTCCAGGCAGGGACTAGTGCAGAGGGGGCCACACATGCATGCGACTCTCTATATTCTGTTGTGTGGCAGTTATGGAAACAGCCAAGCAGCACATTGATCTGAATGGAGAGAGCCGTGTGCATGCCTGGCCCCCTCAGCACTAGTCCCAGTCTGAAATCTGCGGCCAGTGGCCGCCTCACCGGCCGAGGCAGGAGTTGGGTAACCCCGTACTCAATATAGGTGTGGGTCCTAGAGCTAGATATGCCATAAATGTCTAAGTTGGGAATAACCCTTTAAGTCCCTTTGTGGGAATATAGAGTATTTAAATATGCCTGTTTTTTGAGCACCTCATTAAGTTAGTATATTCACATAATAGGGAGAGAGAAAATGTTGCTTAGAAGATTAGTGGCTATAGATAGGAATATGTGGCTTTCCAGCTCAATGGGGAAGCTGTCAGATGGAAAAAATTTGTCAACACTCCAGAAGGTAAAGTAAACCTTTTGTTCTTTGGCAGTCCACCATTTGTTTGATTATTGAGATATAAGTGCTGCGTAGGTTGTGGTGAATATAAGTCAATATTGGTTGATAAGTAGGAGGATTCATAACCAAATAGTAGACTATATACATGCAATGAATCCACATCAGCTTTAGAATATCATTCTGGATATAAATTAATTTGCTCATAACTTAAGGTCCTCTCACGCAGCCCATGCTGGGCCATGTAAACGAGTGCCGATCAACAAGACAGCTTGTTGAACGGCGTTCATTTGCTCCTTTCACAAGGAGCTAGTATGGGGATGAACCGCTCATTACTCCGATCGCTCGTCCCCATACATTATCATCATGTCGGCAGCACGTCTCCCTGCTTACACAGGGAGATGGGCTGCCGACAACCATAATATTTAACTTTTTTAAAATGATACAGGACAGGGTGTAGGCTGATAAAAACGGCTGTTTTGGTACGTTTTTGTTGTCCATTTTGCATCTGTTTCTGCTCGCTGACATTGCGGCTCCAGCGCTGGACCCAGGAAAGGTAAGTGTAATAATTGCTTTGCTTTTTTATGTGTTACTAAATATTTATTTTTTTGTGTTTTTTTTACAGGTTCGGTTGTTGGACTACTTTGGATTCGAGGACTACTTTGATGACGGCGTTTTTTTTATTCTCGATAAAATGGTTAAAGGTAATGTGTCGCTAGAAAAAGAAATGTATTTTTTAGTTAAACAATTAGTGTATGGGTGATTAAACATCGTTCTAATTTTTTTAATTTTTTCACGAGTCAGGAAATATTATAAATTAGATTCTAATTTATAATATTTCCCAGCGCTGGTCACTAGATGGAGCAATTCCCAAAATTGCAGCATTGCATGTGGTAAAGCAACCACATTGCTTTATGCTGCAAAATTTGAGAAAACTCACTCGCTCTAGTGAGCTCTCATAATCCCCCCTCCTTTATCCTGGCTAGTGCCGGGAGAAACGAGGGGATTGAACGGTCAAACCTCCTACATTGTGTGTTGCCATTTTTTGAGCTAACACACAGTGTAGTAGGTTAACATACAGTAGTAAACACACAGTAAAACACGTACATACACAGACCTAACTTACCTGCTCCTGCCGCCGCCGCTCCCTCCGGTCCGTCCGCTCCGTCTGCTACCTCCGCTCCAAGTGCACAAGTCCGGAAGCCGCGACCGGAAGTAGTAATCTTACTGTCCGGCCGCGACTTCCGGTCCACAAGAAAATGGCGCTGGACGTCGCACAGTTCAATTTGGACTGTGTGGGAGCGGCGCATGCGCCGTTCCCACACAGACGGCGTACAGCATAGTGGATGGAACGGGCCCTGTTCACATTCACTATGGGACTGTAGCTGCCGTATTCCATGTACGTTAATCGACACATACAGAGATGGAAAAAAAATGGCAGCCCCCATGGACAAGAAAAAGTGAAAAAATAAAAAAAAGTAAAACACAAACACACAAATAAATTAATTTTTTTTAAATAAAACACTAAAAGCAAATTGATCTAAAAATTTTTTTTTTCGTGACACTGGTCGTTTAACGAGGGTTGTGTTGGAGTTTTTTATTTCAAGAAAATATATTTTTAAATGTGTTTTTTTTTACTATATTACTACAGCCTTAGTAATGGCCGCTGTCTCATTGATAGTGTCCATTATTAAGGAGGGGCTTAGTGTTAGTTGGTGAAAAGGCTAACACTAAACCCCCATTATTACCTTGGTACCCACCACCACCATGGGTACCAGGAAGAGCCGGATATGATCCAGTATCCGACCATTTGTAGTGATGGCCGGGCACTGGGGCGGCCGGAGGCTGGTATTATTAGGATGGGTGTAAAGGATCTGCCAGACACAGCTTCTGTGTCGACGCCCGTGGTTAATCCGTCTGCATCTGCTCCTAGGTCTGATAGAGTGACTCGATCTGCTACCACTCAGGCTGGTAGGCTGAGGAGTGGGAGAACCTATCACAGCCTGGCCAGACGGTTCTAGCTCCCGCCCTCGGTCTATGTATACCTTAATTTGCTTCTTGTCTTTGCTTGTGATTCTCTCTTGTTTCCTGGCTCTGCTGTACCAGCTATTACTATTGACCTCTGCTTCTTATTGACCCTGGCTTTACTGACTACGCTCCTGCTCTGCGTTTGGTACCTCGTACACTCCTGGTTTGACTCGGCTCGTTTACTACTCTTGTTGCTCACGGTGTTGCCGTGGGCAACTGCCCCATTTCCCTTAGCTTCTGTGTACCCTTGTCTGTTTGTCTGTCGTGCACCTACTGAGCGTAGGGACCGTCGCCCAGTTGTACGCCATCGCCTAGGACGGGTCATGCAAGTAGGTAGGGACTGAGTGGCGGGTAGATTAGGGCTCACCTGTCTGTCTCCCTACCCCGTCATTACAATGGGAAAGCCAAAAACCGTGGCCCTTCCCACCCTGGTAATGCTAGGCTGCTGCTGCTATGTTGTATATGCCTAGTTATGAAAAATGGGGGGTCCCCACTTCATTTTTTTCTATTTATTCATTTATTTATTTTTCTTAAAACGACGAGGGGTCCCTGTCATTTTTCATAACCAGACAGATACAACATAGCAACAGCAGGCTAGCATTACCAGGGTGGGAAAGGCCATGGTTTTTGAGCTTTCCCAGTCTGAGAATAGGGCCTTAAAGGGGTTGTCCGGTTTAGAAAATCCATTTTCATATGCCCAATTTCGGAAATCTGAGTTAATAGAAGGCGGTACTCTGTTTAGGATCCTCAGCTCTTGGCCAGAAAGGAGAGGTTACAAAGAATGTCTCCCGCTCTGGAGGACCTGTCCTGTCCTGCATTACACAGACATCACATTGATTTGAATGGGCACTGTGTAACGCTTAATTTCCCCAGTGGTGGTGCTGCAGGAAAATTTAACACTGACTACTACGTTTCCCCACAGATAACAGCTGATCACAGGAGGACACTTTGTGAACAGCTTATTGTCAAGGGACCCTTCTAACAAATAAAGATAGTCCAAAGTGGAGAACCACTTTAATGAGTATTTCTGCCTAACCAATACACAGTAACTATAAGTGCTTGAGTTGTCATTTTCTGTCAAGTTGTTAAATTGTGTTCAGCCATTATGGCTGCCATTACTGTTTCCACAGAGGCTTTACTAAGCTTTCCTAGAGACGTAAATGGCAAATCTGCCTAGTTATGCAGCCACAAATCCCCCACTCCTGTATCATTGCATAGCTATGCAGATTTGCAGTTAGGATAAAAGAAGTAAGCATGTACCATAATTTGCTAATGTCAGAAAGTGCTACGTCAAACTGTGTAGGTTGGTATAACAATAAGAACGTAACATTTTATACATTGCATGGTCAAAATTATACACTTTATATGACATGTACATTTTGACTTACAACAAGAAATTTGTAAGAGCTGAACTATGACATTGTATACATGCTGAATACATACAATTTAGCTTTCCACATTTCACCAATTACATTTCTATAAGAAGTGCAAATATTTAGTTGAACTGTTTTGTACATTTTGTTTTTTAAATTAAGTTATTATATATCTGTTTCTAGATTCATATATAGAGCTGATTTTAAAATTTTACTGGTTGACCTTGGAAACAGACATCAATTCATCTATACTCCGTTGCCAGACGTGACCTAACAAGATCACTCTGACCTCAACAATTTCATAAACCAGCCGAGCACTTGCATCTTTTCCAGATTTACTAGAAACAACAATATTCTTTGGAGTTTGGAAAAAATTGTGTAGATTTCTCTTGTGCACATGGCATTGTTAGGCCATGTTCACACATTCAGGATTTTGTCAGGATTTAGGTGCGGATTCTATCCAATAGAGATGTTCTTCACGCCACTGCAGCAAAACACTTGGCATTGTGCATGCCGATCTCAGGCTTGAATGAAGAATTCAAAATTACACAAGAAACAACATACATGGCAACACCTTGATGCTCTCCGAAGGAAATGAAGTGGTAATGGTCTTCCCTGGAGGAAGCTATGCTCCCATGATCCCAATAAAGATTTTATGCTGATATTGATTACTAACATACTTTATAAGTTCGTAGTGAATGCTGCCCCTGTTGATTTTTTGCATGCGACAACTTTCATTAGTCCTCCTCTGAGAGCTTTTGTGACATATCACTTTGCGGCTTCACAATAACAGCACTTACAGTGGGTTGAGGTAGCGCTAGCAGGGCTAAAATATTATGAACTAACCTGTCGGAAGGGTGGCATCTTATCACAGTAACCCAGCGAAAGACATAGAACTCTTAAGGCCCTTTTACACGGGCCAAATATCGGGCAAACGAGTGTTCATATGAACGCTCATTGCCCATTCATCAGCTTATTGCATCGTTAATGCAAAATTACATTTTATCGCTATTGGCAGTGTCAGGTCCGTATTTCACACCGAATAACCACCTCTGTAAATTGAAAGCTGAAGGCATGCCTGGAAAGAAGTAAACCAGCCAAAGATGTTTGGTACACAGCTTCCCTCAGTCAGCCAGGAGGAAGACTGAAAAACTTTATTCAGAACAAAGAAACACAGAAAAAGACACATGCCTCCTCCCCAGAGATGTGGGAGTGCCCAAGCCCCCACCGGTTTCTCAGCTGTAAGTTCTCAGACTCACTCTTCTTGCATTCCAGGGGGCGGTGTCTTCCATAGGTGTGTCCGACATGAACAAAGAACTTATTATATATCAGTATATTACACAAAGAACTGAAATGTATATACATATGTGTGAGGATAATATTTTTCAAACAATATACATAGTAATGATCCCTGACAGCAGCACATCCCCCTGTGTAAACAGGGAGACGTGCTGTCGACATGGTGGAAATGTATGAGGACGAGTGATCGTAGTAAGGTTCGCTCGTCCCCATGCATTGCTCCTTGTGAATGGAGCAAACGAGCACCAATCAATGAGCTATCTTGTTGATTGGCACTCCTTTACACGGCCCATGTCGGGCCGTGTAAGAGGACCCTTAAGTAAGGCCAATGCCCCTGCTAATGTTTCTTTATGGGAGCTGCATGGCTGTGTGCTTTATTTTATGTTAGTACACAGTTTAGTTGGACTGAACATACCAACTTATTAGTAGCATTTACCACATTTGTACATCACTATCTTAGAATATATTAATGATCAGGTAACTAATTAATATTAATTCGCACAGAAATGTTTAAACGTGTTTTCCCATCAGGGTCTTTCATAGCATTTCCACAGGATATGCCATATATGTCAGATAGCTGGGACCCGCACCTATCTCTAGAATGGGGCCCCCTAAACCCCATTTTATCTTTCTTGGTTCCTGCTGCCTCCCAGGCCACTTAGTAATTTCCAACTATGTAATCAGGAAAACAGGGTGGCAGCTACGGAAATATCATAGAATGCAAGCTACGCTGTTTCTGTAACTGACATTCACTTCTATGGGAGTTACGAAAGCAGCTTAGCTCAGTGAAGTACACTGTTTTCTACTTACATGGTCGGAAATTACAAGTGGCAGCGGGAACACAGAAAGGTAGAACGGGGTTTAAGGGGCCACGTTCAAGAGATAGCTGCGGGTCCCAGAGGTTGACCCACATCTGTCATTTATGGGATATCCTGTGGATATGCCATAAATGTCCCTGATGGGCAAACCCCTTTAAGTTCACTTCTTTAAACGGCAAGTATGTCCCTCATAGTTCTTTGCAGACCATAAGTGTGAAAACAACAAATTCCTTTTTGGGAAAACTGTTTATATAAATTGAATTCTCTTAGCGCTAAACTATGCCATGAGTCAAAGGGCTGCTACTTAACTGGTTTAGAAAGGGACATGATCCATGTAAACCAGGGCACATCAGCAATGTAAAGCTGAAAAGCTTTACTGTAATCGCTACAGCGGCCTGTAAAGAAAAAGATTCCAGGCATGTATGAGTTAACTATTACTCATGGAGCATTCAGTTCAAGTATCAGATTTTGAATGATGACCTTGAAAAATAGAAAAAGCTGAGGTATTGTACCATGTGTTAAAACGTATTATCTTGATTTGTTAATTTTGTTTTATGAGCATTTTAGATACAAGTAAATACTTTACTCAGATATATTAAAAAAAGGCCACAGCCAAGCAGTACAGTAAGCACCACCCCAAGTGTACAATTCTGAATAATTGAACTCATTTTAAAGCAAATAGTTCAGCAAACATATGTTAACATGAGGTAACTGTCACGGCTCTGGGGTGTGTTGACCCACTAGGCCGCTCCGCCGTAGCGGAGTAGCAGCTGGCCGACTACAGTCAATAAGAGTCTTAAAACAAGTGTACCTGTATAGAAGTCCTGATAAGACACGTGACGTAGCAGGTACTTGGAGTAGTAGACTCTCTGGCACAGGTAACACGTGGCACAGATGAGATTCAACGTGGCAGATGACAGTTAGCGAGGCAGGTGACACTCAGCGTAGCAGATGACAGTTTAGCAAGGCAGATGACACTCAGCGTAGCAGATGAAACTTAGTAAGGCAGATGATGATGAACACGACTCAAACAATAGACTTCGCTCAGTAACAAACACAGCAAGAGGATATAGGATATGGGAAGCAGGATACGGGAACACTGGGAACAGGATACAACTAAGGGACAATTTGCTTAGACTAACATGGGAAGGCTACAATAACGCTCAGGCAAGGGGTGGAAGGGCAGAGCACTTTTTATAGTCCAGGGTGATCTGGTTAGGGAACTTTTTAAAGGTGTGCACGCCGGCCCTTTAAGGTCGGGGATGAGCTCACGCTGAGAGGCTGCAGGGCAGTTTGGCTGTGTGTGTTGGCGTCTCCGGGGAGTGGGATTTACTGTAGCGGTTCAGAACCACAGGCTTTAGGTGGGACACATGGTAAAAGAATCCTAAGAGTAGGAGGCAGCCGAAGCTTATAGGACACAGGGTTTATTCGTTGCAAGAAAGGGCCGAAGAATTTAGGATCGAAATTGTGAGAAGGCATCTTGAGACGAATATTTCTTGAGGATAGCCAGACCTTGACTCCAGGAGAAAATTTTGGAGGAACTTTTCTTTTTCTATCAGCATGCCTTTTCATGCAATCAACTGCCTGAAGGATCACAGACTTGGTTTGCTGCCAGATGTGAAGGAAAGTCCCAAATTAAGAATTAGCTGCCGGTACTTGAGTAATGGCTGACACAGGAAGAAGAACTCATGGATGCTGACTGTACACAATGTAGAAAGGAGAAGAGGGAGTAGACTCACTTGTATGGTTATTGTAAGAGAATTCTGCCCAAGGCAGAAGTTGTACTCAATTGTCATGTTGGGCAGAAACAAAATGACGAAGGTAATTTTGTAATATTTGGTTGGTCCTCTCCACTTGACGATTAGACTGTGGATGATAGGCAGAAAAGAAGACCAGCTTCTCATCTAGCAGATTGCACAGGGCTCTCCAGAATTTGGACGTGAACACCCAAGTCCGAGCCAATATAGAGAGGTAGTCCATGCAGACGAAAGATGTGTAGAATAAACAGATTTGCCACATGAGGAACAGAAGGAAGGCCATTCAAAGGAATGAAATGTGGCATTTTAGAGAAATCCAATACTACTCAGACAGTAGTACATCCAGCCAAAGGAGGAAGGTCTGTACTAATGTCCATAGCGATATGTTGCCAAGGGGCATCAGGCACTGGCAGGGGTAAGAACAGACCAGCAGGTTTGGAATGGGTAGACTTGTTAAAGGCACAGTTCATACAGAAGGAAACATAGTCCACAACATCTTTAGGCAGCGTGGGCCACCAGTAGGGACGAGATATTAAGTCATGTGTCCCCAATAATTCTGTCGAAGAGCTCTGAGATTAGCAGCAAGGGGTACTTGTTTTTGACCGTGATTTGGTTCAAACCTCGGTAATCAATACATGGTCGAAGAGCTCCATCTTTCTTCTTTACAAAGATGAATCCGGCTCCGGCCTGGGAAGATTTCCGGATGGACCCTCTCTCAAGGTTCTCCGTGACTTAGGCCGACATAGCCTGGGTCTCTGGCAAGGAGAGAGGATAGACTCGTCCATAAGGAGGTGAGAAGTCAGGGAGCAGTTCAATAGGACAGTCGTATGAACGATGGGGTGGAAGAACCTCTCCCTCCTTCTTGCTAAAGACGTCTGCGAAGCTGGTATAATGTGTTTGTAGATAAGAGAGTGACTAAGGCAAAAGAGGCAGAACAGGACGGACCTATGGGAGGCAGCGATGAAGACACTTGGATCCCCATTGGAGAACCTCTACGGAACTCCAGTAGAGAACTGGACCATGTAGACTTAGCCAAGGCAGACTCAACAGGATAGGGTTAATAGCTATTAGCAAGACCACGAAGGCAATCTGTTCTGAGTGGAGGATTCCGACTTGTAGTGTCAGCGGTTCAGACTGCCAGGGGTCTCTCCAAAGGAACCGTGGCCAAATGGAGACAATCAAGTCCTGCTAAATAAAATTTGCAGCTGCTCCAGAGTTCAGATAGGCAGGAACAGTGTGTGATTTCTCACCAGACAATAGTTACTGCGATGGATAGTTTGGGAGAGGATTTGGTATTTGGCGTATTTCCACATAGGATTGTCTCTTCAACCAACCCTAGGTGCTGGAGTTTCCCGGCTTCTGTAGACATTGACGCACAAAATGGCCTTTGTGGCCACAATACAGACATAGACCCGAAGAGTGTCTGTGCTGTTTCTCCTGATCGGACAACTTAAGTCTGTCCACCTGCGTTGGCTCCTCATGTGGAACAATTGGAGAAGGCAGTAAGGGTCTCTGGAATGTGAGTGCTGGTCTATAGGACCGTCTCTCCCGACGAACCTCTTGAGCATGTTCCTGGATCCTCATGTCAATCCGGGTCGCCAACAAGATAAGGGCATCGAGGGTGGAAGGAAGGTCGCGAGCTGCAAGCTCACCTTTGATGTGTGGAGACAGTCCTTGCCAGAAAGTCGCCAACAAGGCCTCATTATTCCACGCCAACTTCGCCGCCAGTGTACGGAAGGAGATGGCATACCCCCCTACAGTCGACTCTCCTTGTCTGAGGGTCAGCAGTGAGGCAGCGGCTTTGCCCAGTTCATCGAACACCATACGGAAAGTTTCTAGAAATAGTGGTAGGTTAGAGAACATCTGTCGTTCTCATTCCAAGATGGGGTTCGCCCACGTTAGGGCTTTGCCAGCGAGAAGAGAAATAATAAATCCAACCTTGGTCTCATCAGAGGGGAAGAAAGAACGTAGCTTAAACTGGATCGTACGTTGATTGATGAATCCTCTACAGGCCTTAGGATCCCCGTCGTAGCGAGACGGTAGAGGCAGCGAAATCATAGAACCAGGGCAGGCATGAAGGGTAGCATGTAGTGGAGAAGTGGGAACAGCCAGAGGAAGTACAGGAGGATGATCCAAATGATTTATGTTGGAGTTCACCGCCTGTAGTAGTTGATCCTGACGTGCCCGGAGATCACGCATGTCCATTTACATCATCTGGACCGTCATCTTAGGTTGACCAGAAGAATCCATGGCCTGAGCGTACTGTCACAGCCCTGGGGTGTGTGGACCCACTAGGCTGCTCCGCCGAAGCGGAGTAGCAGCTGGCCAACTACAGTCAATAAGAGTCTTATAACAAATGTACCTGTATAGCAGTCCTGATAGACACGTGATGTAGCAGGTACTTGGCGTAGTAGACAATCTGGCACAGATAGCACGTGGCACAGATGAGACTCAACATGGCAGATGACCTGTTAGCGAGGCAGGTGACACTCAGTGTAGCAGATGACAATTTAGGGAGGTAAGTGACACTCAGCGCAGCAGATGACACTTAGCGAGGCAGATGATGATGAACACGACTCCAACAATAGACTTCACTCAGGAACAAACACAGCAACAGGATACAAGATACGGGAAGCAGGGTACGGGAACACTGGGAACAGGATAGAATTAAGGGACCATTTGCTTAGACTAACATGGGAAGACAACAACAACTCTCAGGCAAGGGGTGGAAGGGCAGAGCCCTTTTTATATTCCTGGGTGATGTGGGGATTGGTTAGGAAACTTTTTACCGATGTGCGCACTGGCCCTAGGAGAGGCTGCAGGGCAGTACGGCCGTGTGTGTTGGCGTCTTCAGGGAAGGAGACGCTGGCAAGAGCTCAGAGGTCTGTGGTCACGGCTGCCGGGAGGTGAGAAAAGGTGGCGGTCCGCGACCGTGCCCGTTACAGTACCATAAGCAATAACTCCCCAAAAAAGGGGTAAACCTCCATTAGAATGCATTATGCACATAAGGGTCTGGGGTAAAATAAGGAATGAGGCCAACCAGTAGTCCTTAGGGTAAAGAACAGGAAAATAGACAGCTTGGGAGAACTGTCATGTGTTTTATATGATACAATTGTATTTCACTTCCATAAGGGAGCATAGCAAGCCCATATAGTCTCTAAAGTAAAGATGGCGAGCAGAGTAGTTGCATAATATAAACAGAATAACAAATAAAGACAATTTTGAAAAACAGCTCAAGAGGCCATATATAAAGTGAGATAACAACTTAATGATCGGATTAAAAATGTCCTCCAGGCAAGCAACCACACTAAGTAAGTCATATTTAAGTAACCTGACAATTTTGAAATGGAGGCAGTCCTCACAAGGGAATATAGTACAAGCTAAAGTAATAGTATTGATAAGTTTGAGTCCTTTGGGTTTGTTGGTCATCACTAAGGTGGCTATGAGTAGCCTGGGGGAGTAAGCAGACGGGCTACTCGTCACATATGGTTGCAGCACTTAGGAAGGCCAAAATATAATTAAGTGGTAGCCGCACTGTAAGTAGAGAAGATATGTGTGGTTATTTGCTTGAGATCTTGGGGATTCTCCTGCACTGGTGTAGCTGTAGAGTTGGTCGATCAGCCAAATGAAGCATGGACGGAGCCAGCAGGAGATGGTGGCAAATTTAGGGCATGCTGAACTAGGCCTCACCTAGCGCTTCATCAAACTGGTGCCAATATTTATCCAACAACATAGCTTACGAGTATCAAAAATCTTGGCCCATCCCTTACCAATAATAAAGAAAATCAGAAAAAAGTTGTTGGGATCCATTAAGTTCTAGTGAGGTGCATCTGCTGTGTGTGAATTATCTCTTTAGTATCTGCACATCTGACTCTTCAGAGATCACATGGACAGGACATATTATCACTAGGACATTTCAGTCTTGTCTATTCAGAAAACAAAAGGGCTTTACATGTTAGTGCAAGGAATCCTGATACATTGTTCTATTGTCACACCTACTACATTTTTAATGATGAAATTTTTTTGCAGCAAGCACCATCCATGTTATTAGTATAATAGAACAGCAATATAACCTTACTTAACCCCTTCCCGCCGCATCCAATTTTCGACCAAATGACAGAGCCTCATTTTTAAAATCTGACATGTGTTACTATATGTGGTAATAACTTCGGAATGCTTTTACCTATCCAAGCGATTCTGAGATTGTTTTCTCGTGACATATTGTACTTTATGTTAGTGAAAAAATTTGGTCGATAAATGAAATATTTTTTTTGTGAAAAACAACAAAAATTTTGAGAAAATTTGCAAAAATTAGCATTTTTTTTCTAAATTCAAATGTATCTGCTTGTAAGACAGATAGTAATACCACACAAAACAGTTACTAGTTAACATTTCCCATATGTCTACTTTATGTAGGCATCATTTTTTGAACATCCTTTTATTTTTCTAGGACGTTACAAGGCTTAAAAGTTTAGCAGCAATTTCTCATATTTTCAAGAAAATTTCAAAAGCCTATTTTTTTAGGGAACAGTTCAGATCTGAAGTGCCTTTGAGGGCCTTCTATATTAGGAACCACCACAAATCACCCCATTTTAAAAACTGCACCCCTTAAAGTATTCAAAACAGCATTTAGAAAGTTTCTTAACCCTTTATGCGTTTCACAGGAATTAAAGCAAAGTTTTTACCAGATAAACACAACTGAATATTTATTGCCCTGATTCTGCAGTTTTTAGAAATATCCCACATGTGGCCCTAGTGTGCTACGGGCCTGAAACAAAGGCCCCAGTAGCAAAGGAGCACCTAGTGGATTTTTCGGCCTTCCTTTTCTTAAATTATATTTCAGGCACCATGTCAGGTTAGAAGAGGTCTTGTGCTGCAAAAACAAAGGAAACCTCACAAAAGTGACTCCATTTGGGAAACTACATCCTTAGAGGAATTCATCTAGGGGTGTAGTGAGCATTTTGACCACACATGTATTTCATAGATTTTATTAGAATTGGGCAGTGAAAATGAAGAATTACATTATTTTCCAATAAGATGTAGCTTTACCTCAGAATCTTGAATTTTTTCAACAAATAAATGAGGAAAAGCACCCCAACATTTGTAAAGCAACTTCTCCCGAGTACGGAAATACCCAACATGTGGTCATAAACTGCTGTTTTGGCAAGCGGCAGGACTCAGAAGAGAAGACACGCCATTTAGCTTTTGGAGTATAGATTTTGATGGATTGATTTCTCTGCACCATGTCGCAATTGTAAAGCTCCTAAGCTACCAGTACAGTGGAAACCCCCCAAAAGTGATTCCATTTGGGAAACTACAACCCTAGAGGAATTCATCTAGGTGTGTAGTGAGCATTTTGACCCCCCCCCCCAGGTGTTTCATAGATTTCATTAGAATTGGGCAGTGAAAATGAAAAATTCAATTTTTTTCCACTAAGACGTAGCTTTAGGTCAAAATGTTTCATTTTCTCATCAAATAAAGGAGAAAAAGCCACCCAACATTTGTAAAGCAACTTCTCCAGAGTACGGAAATACCCCATATGTGGTAATAAACCACTGTATGAATACACATCAGGGCTCAGAAGGGAAGGAGCGCCATTTGGCTTTTGGAGAGCAGATTTTGCTGGATTGGTTTTTCTGCACAATGTCGCTTTTGTTAAGCCCCTTAGGTACCAGTACAGTGGAAACTACCCAAAAGTGACTCCATTTGGCAAACTACACCCATTGAGGAATTCAACTAGGGGGGTAGTGAGCATTTTGACCCCACAGGTGTCTCATAGATTTTATTAGACATGGGCAGTGAAAATTAAAAATTACATTATTTTCCAATAAGACGTAGCATTAGTTAAAAAATTTTCATTTTCTCAACAAATAAAGGAGAAAAAGCACCCTAACATTTGTAAACCAACTTCTTCAGAGTAGGAAAACACCCCATATGTGCTCATAAACTGCTGTTTGGATACACGGCAGGATACAAGGGAAGGAGCGCCATTTGGCAGTTGGAGCGTAGATTTTGCAGGATTGATTCCTGGGCGCCATGTTGCATTTACAAAGCCCATGAGGTACCAATACATTAAGAACCCATGAAATGTGACTCCATTCGGTAAACTACACCCCTTGAGGAATTAATCTAGGGGTGTAGTGAGCATTTTGACCACACAGGTTTTTGCTGAATTTATTAGAATTGGGATGTGAAGGGGGGCGGAGCTAGCGACGGACCTGAATGGACGTGTGCTGCTGAGCTCCATAACTACCGACAGCTCATTTATCGCATAAGATAGCGTGTTGCAGCCAACCATGGTCAAGATTGGCGGCAGTAAGTCCAGAGACGACCAGGATCCCCCCAGAACACTCGGGGCTCAAGGAGACATGGAGAAGTTCGTGAAAAGGGGGCCGTTAGGTGCAGGCGGACATGAGGCCAAGATGGCGCCGTCCTCCTCTTGCTCCCGGGAAGAAGGAGTAGCTGGAGCAGCAGACGATAGCAGCGATGCAGGCAGCACTTCGACAGACTTGCCACTCACTAGAGACTTCTTCACAAAGGTACTTAAAGAGGCTCTGTCACCAGATTTTGCAACCCCTATCTGCTATTGCAGCAGATAGGTGCTGCAATGTAGATTACAGTAACGTTTTTATTTTTAAAAAACGAGCATTTTTGGCCAAGTTATGACCATTTTTGTATTTATGCAAATGAGGCTTGCAAAAGTACAACTGGGCGTGTTGAAAAGTAAAAGTACAACTGGGCGTGTATTATGTGCGTACATTGGGGCGTTTTTACTACTTTTACTAGCTGGGCGTTCTGACAAGAAGTATCATCCACTTCTCTTCAGAACGCCCAGCTTCTGGCAGTGCAGACACAGCCGTGTTCTCGAGAGATCACGCTGTGACGTCACTCACAGGTCCTGCATCGTGTCAGACGAGCGAGGACACATCGGCACCAGAGGCTACAGTTGATTCTGCAGCAGCATCAGCGTTTGCAGGTAAGTAGTTACATCGACTTACCTGCAAACGCTGATGCTGCTGCAGAATCAACTGTAGCCTCTGGTGACAGAGCCTCTTTAATAAGGCTTTGGAGCCCCTGGTTAGAGATTTGGCAGACATTAAACAAGATATGAAGCAAGTGGGGCAGCGGGTAGAGAAGTTGGAGGCTACTCAGGCGGCAATGCTAGATTTTAACACGGCAGTCACACACTGCTTCTCCTCGTGTCAAAAGCACTTTAATTCAGTATTCCGGGCCCTAGAAGACCAGGAGAATAGGAACCGCAGGAACAACCTGCGTTTTAGAGGTGTGCCAGAATCCATCCCTTCTCTGATGGAAACTATCAAGGGACTTTGTCGCTCGCTGATCGGCCCTAATACGCCTGCGGACATTGTTCTGGAGAGGGCTCACAGAGCTTTGCGCCCTAAACCAACAGCCTCTGATCCCCCGCGGGATGTAATATGTCGATTTCTGAACTATACGAATAAGGACGCTGTGCTGACTAAAGCGAGAAACACGGATGCTCTTACTTTTCACGGTTCTGTTATGTCTATATATCAAGATCTGGCATCTAGTACCCTTCAAAAACGTCGTCATCTGAAGCCACTTACTGATCATCTGAGGAATAAAAATATTATGTATCGCTGAACATTCCCGTTTGGATTATCATTCTTCTATGAAGGTCGTCGCATGCTTGTTTCGTCCACGACGGACCTGGAGTCCGTATATGCACACCTGGATATAGAGCCTCTGGATATAGAAGACTGCGATCCGGTCCTGGATTTGACGTCTCTCCCTGCTACAGCTCACTTGACACCATGGGAAGATGTTCCAGCTCCTAAACGTCAACGCAGCAAGAAGAAATCGGGACGATTGGGCTCACGCAGATTAGTAGGGGAGAGAGAGGATCTGCCTTGAATTGCGGCGTGGTAACTCACGCTTTATATTCCTATATTCTTTATTTGGCCATGGTGTGGACTGCTATGGCTAGATGAGCTGATTGTGACAATACATGGTTAACTTACCAGATTCCCCCCGGTGGAAGGTTCTGTGTGAACCGTTACTGTAATTGTTCTCAGTTTTGGGGTACTGTCCCCCATCTTTGTTATCTATGTTTGGTTTCCCCTTTCCCGTCATGTCATTGGTACTTTATGTCCTGTCCGCGTGCTTTGTCTATGGTCATGCAGTATTATGGAAAATGTGTAATATATCTCTCGGCTCGCCTTCATACGGTAGCAGAAAGATCATATGTTGTGTACTTGCCTGTCAGGTTTGGAGACGCGATAGTGTAACCTGCCTCTGCACTGTAATATGGCTGCTTTGAAGATAGTGTCATATAATGTGAGGGGCTGCAACTCCCCCTCAAAGTGATGCCAAATTTTTTCTTTTATGAAGAAAGCAAAATGTGATGTTCTTATGTTGCAGGAAACACACTTTAAGAAGGATCATTATCCGAATCTTTCCTTTTCTCATTTCCTGGTATGGTTTCATTGTGGCAGCAATAGTGGGGCCTCCAGGGGGGTTAGTGTGGGTTTTGGAAAAGCCGTACCATTTGTCTGTTTATCTACCACTCTGGACCCAGAGGGCAGATACATTATATTGAAGGGTAAGATAGGCACTCAAATGGTCACTTTTGTAAATTTATATGCTCCTAATGTTGGACAGGTATTGTGGTTGAGTAGGGTCCTACTGGTGGTGGATTCCGTGGCAGAAGGTATGACTATTATAGGTGGGGACATCAACCTGGTTATGGATCCTTTAGTGGATTCGTCTGTTAAGAAATCGGCTTTATCGTATAGAGCTCTGAGGAGGGTTAAGACTTCTTTGGAGGATCGTGGCCTGGTTGATGTCTGGCGATGTTTTCATCCAACGGAGGTGGATTACTCCTTTTATTCTCATGTGCATAATTCCTATCAAAGATTAGACCACTTTTTTCTGCACAAAACTAACCTTCAATACTGTAGAAACACAAGTATAGGTTCCAGAGTGCACTCAGATCACGCACCGGTTTTTCTGTCATTGCAGTTAGCTAACACACAAGGCAGATCGCCAAGGTGGAGGCTAAACGATTCGGTATTAGGGCGAGGAGACGTAAAGGAGAATATTAAAGGAAAGTTGGAGGAATATTTTAGACTTAATGCTTTACCAGACACTTCCCCCCAGGTAGTTTGGGATGCTCACAAAGCCTTTGTAAGAGGGCACCTGATCAGCATATGTTCTCATATAAAAAAGGATAGAGATAGAGCTGTAGAGGTACTTCTGTCCCAGATCCAGAAATTAGAAAAACTCCATAAACAGTCCCTGGCTAGCCGACACTTGACTGAACTGAATGACCTTAGATCCCAGCTTAAGAACTTACTTAACGCCTCGTCGGCTAAATACTTTGAGAGGTCCCGACAAAATTTTTACGCTCATGGCAACAAGGCCTCTAAATTTCAATCCAAAAGGGTCAAACAACGGCAGGTTAACAATCACGTCCATATGTTAAAGTCACCGGATGGCAGCTTGACTTATTCGGCCCCTAGAATCGCTACTCTGTTTAGGGACTTTTATCATAATCTTTATAATCTGGAGAAATCGCTACACTCGGAGTGTCTGGCAGAGAGACCTGGGCTCATATCCTCCTTTTTAGACTCTCTCTCTCTTCCGGTCATCTCCGAGACGCAGGGGGCAGAGTTGGCAAAACCATTTACTTTGGCGGAATTGGAGATAGCAGTTAAGCAGTCCCCAGTGGGTAAGTGCCCGGGGCCAGATGGTTTATCTATAGATTATTATAGATCTTTTGGAGAGATTCTCCTCCCTCACTTATTATGCATTGCAAATCTTACCACTGAAGGAGTGCCTCTATCTGTAGATATGTCAAGGGCATATATTTCCCTCATTCCCAAAGAGGGGAAGGACCATACGATCTGTGCTAACTTCAGACCCATCTCACTTTTGAACACGGACCTGAAGCTGATAGCAAAGATGCTGGCATCTCGTTTAAAACAGATCCTTCCGGACATTATTTCGCCATATCAGGTCGCATTTGTGATGCAGAGAGAGGGAAAGGACAACTCTACGAGGGTACTGCACATATTACATCACGCACAAAAAAACAGGGTTCCAACTGTCCTTCTCAGCACAGATGCGGAGAAGGCCTTTGATAGGGTTATCTGGAATTTTATGAGACAGACTATGCTGGCATTCCACCTCCCTACCCCATTCATTAATGCTGTTTTTTCAATGTATGCATCCCCCTCGGCGGTTATAACCGTAAATGGGGCCCTGTCCTCCCCTTTTGAAATTAGCAATGGCACCCGGCAGGGGTGTCCTCTTTCCACCCTGCTGTTTGTCATGGTTATGGAGACTCTGATGCAGTCTATACGTTTACAGTCAGATATAGCGGGTATGTGGGTAGGGGGGGTGGAACATAAGGTAGCAGCCTACGCAGATGATCTACTACTGATTGTCACGAACCCTATCACTGCACTCCTAAAAGTAAAAGAAGTACTGGACTCCTTTGGTTATATTTCTAATTTCTTGATTAACGCGAGTAAATCAAAAGCGATGGGTATAGCGGTGTCGCCGGAGTGTAGAGAAAAATTGAGGGCCAACTCGGCCTTTGACTGGTCGTCATCCCATATAACCTATCTAGGGATAAAGATGTGTGCAAATTGTGATGAGTTGTTCTCCTTGAACTTCTTACCGCTACTAGCCTCTTTCCCTGACTCGCTACAACGATTAGTACTGCCTTATCTGTCGTGGTTTGGTAGGAAGAACATTGTCATGTCCTATGTCCTGCCTAAGCTTACTTATTTGATGCAGACATTGCCGGTAGCTATTCCTCGGCTATATTTCTCACGTATAATCAGACTATTTGCTAAGTTTATCTGGAAGGGGAAAAGGGCACGTATTGCGAGGGCCATTCTGACTCGGCAAAAAATAGCAGGGGGCATTGGTTTTCCAGACCCAGAACAATATTATAGAGCAATACATTTAGCTAGAGTGCTAGATTGGGTGCGAGCCCCTGGACATAAACTATGGGTGTAGTTGGAAAACGCACTATCCCCGTCACCGCTTAGGACTCTAATATTAATGGACCCCTCCCTGCTTTCGGATAGCGGCCCCTCGAACCCCTTTACTCGGGCAACCCTCTCAGTCTGGAAAGGGTTTGTAGCTAGCTTAGGGGGACAACAGCTGCCATCTCCTCTGATAGAGGTAAGAGATATTATGGGGGCGGCCACAAAAGCAGTAAGGGATAGCGCTCCATTGCATGTCAGTAGCTCTCAGATGTCGCTGGCTCAACTGCTAGATGATGAGGGTTGTCCAATTCCCCATTCGGCTCTAATGTCTAAGTTATCAATTACCAAGGGACATTTTTTACTTCTTGCATATGTAAAATCTATTACTCTGTTATGTTGTAGGTCCACCTCGTTTCACAGAGAAGCTAACTGGTTTGAAACGCTATGTTCGCAGAATCGCACGCCAGTTAAAAGTATATCTCAGATTTATAGGAAGATCTCTGTCCCTCTTGCAACTAGACCTCCATACTTTATAGGATTGTGGGAAAGGGATTTGGGAAGGAAATTTACTGAGGCTGAAATATCCCGGATATTGATCGCCCCACATAAAGTGTCCAGATGCATTAAGATTCAGGAGAACAGTTATAAAATACTATCCCGTTGGTATAGGACGCCAGATAAGACTTGCATGTTTGGCTCCACACATCCGGATACGTGCTGGCGTTGCGGGAGGGACAGAGGCACTTTTTATCATGTGTGGTGGGAATGTGTCCCGCTGAAAGAATGGTGGGACAAAATTTTCTCAATAAGTAACTCCGTTTGCAAGGTAACAATTCCGGTATCACCGGAAATTGCGTTACTTTCTATTGCGGATTCTTCAGTCCCGGTAGTCCCATCTGCTTTATTCAAATTGCTGATAGTGGCGGCTCGCCTGTTAATACCCCTTCATTGGCTAACTGATACAGTTCCATCTTTAGATCACTGGACTGCGAGGGTGGATCAGATCTATAGGTTTGAGGAGATGTCTCATTGGAACTCGCATTAGAGGGACAAATTTCTCAAGATATGGCATCCATGGAAAGAGTACCGTAAATTTGTGTGATGTGATTTAATGTGAACTAAGAGGTTAAGTTATACCTTTGTATGTGGACAGTACTGCTTGTCGCGGATGTACCAATGTTTTTCCTTCTTTTTCCCCTTCCCTGGGTTTTTACCCTGTTCAATATTCTCTTCCCTGTTTCCCCCCCTTATGGTCTGTAAAGTACTTATAATATGGCATGAGATGTAATGCTTAACTGTTCAGACAAATGTCCTCTGTATTGTTGGAAAATTCAATAAAAAATTTAAATATAAAAAAAAATAAAAAAATAAAAAGAATTGGGATGTGAAAATAAGTTGATATCGCTGCGGGGCGGCTTGTTTTATGCGTGACAAACTGTGGTTTCTATTGGTACCATTCTGTGTTACTTGCAACTTTTGATCACTTTTTATTAAAAAATTTTTGAGACAAGATGACCAAAAAATAAAATGCTGTCATTGTTTTTTATAAAGGCCGTTCCGAACACGGCGATACCTATTATGTATAGTTTTTTTTTCATGTTTTCATTTTTTATAAAGGAGTTGATCAGGGAAACAGGGCAATTATTGTTTTTATTAGTTAAAACTTTTATTTATTTTTCTTTAATATATTTTTTTACCTATTTCACTTTTTTTTTTTTACACTTACCTGGGGACTTGAAGATCTGGTCCTTTGATCCCCGGTACAATATTGTAACTGTCATTCTTCATCTGACAGTTAGGCCTTATTCACATGAACGTGTATTACGTCCGTGATACGCGTGTGAAAATCACGCACGTCGCACGGATCTGTTAGTGAATGGGGGCGATCAGACAGTCCGTGATTTTCACGCAGCGTATGTCCGCTGCGTAAAACTCACGACATGTCCTATACTTGGCCGTATTTTGCACATCACGCACCCAATAAAGTCAATGGGTGCGTGAAAAATCGCGCACGGCACACGGAAGCACTTCCGTGTGACGTGCGTGATTCGCGCAACAGTAGATAAAACCACCTCCTTCATTTATTTTTCTAAACATCAAAACCGCGTGTCATAAGCATGGCATATGCGTGAAAATCACGCAGCCACGCAGCACATAATGATGACACACGCAAGTGCAACGCGCAAAAAATGCAGCGCAAACGTTCGTGTGAATAAGGCCTTAGCCTAATAGGTCCTGCCTTGGGCAGGACCTAATAGGCTTCTGTACCTGGACAACCATTAAGCCTAGCAACGGCTTCCTGGTTGCCATAGCAACCACCACCACCCGCGATCCATCGTGGGGGTGGCCGGGAGGGTACAGAGGGAGCCCCCTTTCTCTGTCAACCACTTCAATGCGGCGGACGATCGGAGGTAACTGCCATCGCTGCCGTTGCAGCGGGATATCAGCTGTATTACAGCTGATAGCCGCTGAAGATGAAGCGTGCACAGCTCATGTGCCGGCTTCATCTACAGAGCGTGACTGTACGACTGTGTGCGGGAATGCACTGTAAATCAGGACGTACAGTCACGCCCAATAGCGGGAAGGGATTAAGGTCCTAACCCGTAACAATATATCTACAATCATAGGGAAATCTAGTATGCTGTATGTAAATGATGCTTCCCACAAGTCACTGAGCCATGACATAGCAAGAGGTTTCATGTGTATGGCCCCATGCACACGACCATAAAAATTCTGGACCCATTCACTTATATTGACCACGAACACATTTCCCGTATATTTGCGGGAAGGTGCCCGGGCTGTAGAAGTGTATCGCAAAAAATAGGACGTCCGTTCTTTTGCTTTTTACAGGCTTAGGGCGTAATTGGTGCCCTGCTCCCTAGACTTGTTCAAAGTAGCAAATAAATTATTCTCTGAGTCTCACTGGCTGAATGAGTTTACATACAC
This sequence comes from Rhinoderma darwinii, assembly GCF_050947455.1. NCBI lineage: Eukaryota > Metazoa > Chordata > Amphibia > Anura > Rhinodermatidae > Rhinoderma > Rhinoderma darwinii. The sequence continues at coordinate 304,211,552 of NC_134687.1, forward strand.
TGTAAGCTAAATTTGAGGCCCCTATCTGTTTTTCTAAATAGCAGACTAGTGAAGCGCTATGCTTAGTTTTGGGTTATTTTAAATGGGATTTCCATCTGGAATTAAAGAATCACCAGTATATATATCTGAGGAGGGGGATTGGTCCTATTTCTTTATATTAGAATTTTGGGGGGTACTGCGTTTTTACGTTGGAATTCATAGAAGGAACAGTCATAACAAAAAAAAATGGAAGAATAGAAAAATGGAGGGTTTTTATACATACTATACTGTATATATATATATACACACACACACCAGCAGAGAAGACAGCAGCACTCAACTAAGGAAAACCTTTACTTGTAAACGGGTGCCAAACAAGTAGTCCCGATGCAAAGACTATACCGATATCCAAAAATAAATCTTGCAGCACTACAGTAGGGTAGATGAAAAAAGTGTGGTTTATTTAGGCCAACATATGAAGTTGCAACGTTTCAGTCCAACATTAGGACCTTTTTTTCAAGCATGTCCTAATGTTGGACCTTGATATGTTGACGCACGCACACCACTTTACTAAAGACATCTGCCCTTTCATTATTGGAGCTTTCCTGTATGGAAATTAGACACATAACCCCCAGAGTGCAGCATAAAAATCAAGTGAAAATGAGCGATCTGAGTGACTTCAAACGAGGCGTGGTCTATTGGTGCTAGGGTCAGTATTCCAAAACTGACAAACTTTTGGGGGTTTCTCATGCAACATTGCCGAGACTAAACCGAGAATGGTGTAATCGAGGAAAAACATCCAGCGAAAGGGGATCCTGTTGATGTAAACAATTTGTTGACAAAAGGGGTCAGAGGAGGATGTCAGGAATCGTTGTGACAAACAGGCGGTGAACAGTCAAGCAAATTGCAGCTGAATACAACGCTGGTGCGCCAACTAGTGTCCGATCTCATTTAGCACGGTTGGGCTATAACAACAGATGACCAGTTCAAGTGCCATTACTGAGAAACAGAAAGGTAATAATCTAGTGAAGAAAAGAGCACAAAAGTTAGATCACTGAGCAGATGAATCCAGATTTCTGTTGCACCATGTTGATGGGAGGGTCAGAATTTAGGCGCAAGCAGCATGAATCAATGAACCCTTCCTGACAGTTGTCAACAGTTCAGGCTGGTGGAGATGGAATCATGGCGTGGAGAATGTTTTCTTGGCACACCCTGGGTCTTCTGATACCTGTAGATGGACATTTTAAAAGTAGGACTTAGGGCTCGTTTACACGAGTGTGTTATTCGTCTGTGCGACGTGCGTGAAACTCACGCGCGTCGTACGGACCTATGTTAGTCTATGGGGCCGTGCAGACAGTCCGTGATTCTTGCGCAACGTGAGACCGTTGTGTAAAACTCACATGTCCTATATTTGTGCGTTGTTCGCGCATCACGCACCCATTGAAGTCAATGGGTGCGTGAAAATCACGCATGCCACACGGAAGCACTTACGTGGGACGAGGGTGATTCGCGCAACAGCAGTAAAACTATGAATGTAAACAGAAAAGCACCACGTGCTTTTCTGTTTACAAACATCCAAACGGGGTGTCAAAATGATGCCGGCTGCGCGAAAATCACACAGCCACGCATCATACGCTGCTGACACACGGAGCTGTTAAGTGCCTTTTGCGCACGCAGAAAACGCACACGCTCGTGTAAACCCGGCCTTACCTAAACATTGTAGCCGACCAAGTTCATCCCTTCGTGGCAGCTGTTTACCCTATGGCAGGAGGAGACTTTAGAGGCAACTGCGAGAATCTATCCTATATGCATGGGCAGATTGCAGAACAATTTCAACACCTAGTGGAATCTATGGCCCCTGAGGAAGCCCCGTTTATGGCGATACGCGTGGGTCATCCAGACCTTTTATCTCCTCTTATTGGATACTCCATGATTTCACAGGATATATATACTTCATGGTTTGATGCAATATTCTTCCTATCCAGATCTACATTATTACATTTGTTATCTGAGGAGTCTTTGGGTAGGTCTATTGCTGGGGTTGTTTGTGTTTGGCCACTTATCAGGGTGGCATTCCCCAGGAGGCCAGCTCTAGCATGTATTTGCTTTATTAAGTGATTTTATCAATGTCCATGTGGTGTATTCATTATCCATACATTTATATAGACTTTTTTTGCCATATACCCTTGTGTGCGTTTTGTCTTGACTAATTGCTGCGGTTCTGAAGGTCAAAGTTGGTCCAACGCGCTACTAGATAGGCGTCTCTAATAAAGGGGCCATTCATTGTACATATACTGGTTTTTTGGGAAATAAAATAAATAATATAACTAACAATGTCTATGATGGGACAAGCTGGCCAAGAAATAATGTATGAACATGATGTCCTGACGGACATCTGCTGATAAGTCAGTGGGTCACGTTGGATTTTTTTGGCGTCTGCAATGGTACGTGTATGGCGTGGTTGGCAGAGCGCAAAAACTAGATCTTGTTTGTAAAAGGAGAATTACTACTAATACAATTCCCTCACAGGTGATATTCCTGGGTCTAGCACATTCAGTAAGGCAGTCTGTTACTATTCGCCTGTTACCTAAGCCCTCTGTACGCTTGGGCTACATCCACTTTTCTCATGGTTACATTTTAAATCTTTCTCAATTCTTTTGTTTCATACAGCATTCCCATAAATCCATTTAAATCCTCTGCAATCCACTTTAGCAAACATAACATAACATTACTAATGCAGCCACAGGATTAGTCTCTCCAGCCCAAAATCCAGGACAACACGTTCCCCCCATCACACACGAACTCCCGCTCCCCTCCCTGCCCGCACTCTTTATACATGTTTCCACTGACAAACCCCGCCCTCTGTATGACCACGCCCACAGCACCGCCTTACGCATAGTGACACCTCCTCCTTTGTCCCCATGCCCCGCCCCTTCATAAGTCCCGCTGTCTTTTTCTCCAGTCAGCCAATCCCTGACCGTCATGCTGTCATCTTCCGCTTCTTATTGGCCAGGATGCCTTGTTCCCGACCCCAAGCACGCTCCGTCCTATCATTACTGTTGTGTATAAAGTACACGGTTCAGGCTCAATATCTATCGGCCGCTGTGGTGGTGCCGTCAGGCTC